>NC_056626.2:12254193-12591276 GCF_002870075.4 Lactuca sativa
ACCTCCAATGGAAGCGAGTTTGCTTAAATCAGCCAGAAGACACTCGGATCCTTATTAAACTTTATTCAAATCTAAAAGATGTGGTCCAAAATCATTTTTGAAATTCTGAAATTTAATTGGTCAGTTGTCGACAAAGACAATCTCACCAAAGAATACACTCAACGTCCTACAAAGTTAGATGCAAGGATGATTTCATGGCTTAGTCCCTTTGAAATACTTCACAACCTTTCCTGTTTATAGAGGAGAATACATTCTCTTGTTTACTCTCATGATCAATGTGGGATGAAGACAATTTAATTAAACTCATTTCTTTATTTGCCAATAATATCATTTTGTTAAAATATTAAATAATAAAAAAAAAATGTTATCCATAAAATTTATTGTTCAATATTTCCATTTTTCAGTAATCTCGTAAGTTGCAATAAAAAATTAAGTTTTTATTGAATAACTTTATGTTAAATCCTAAAATCACAAATTTAGTTAGGTACTTAATATAGAAAGTTTGTTTATATGTATTTTCATGATTCAAAATGTCGTTATAAAATGAATTCATTTATAAAATATAATCGAGTATATATTTTGTGCTTTTGAATCAAAGTGATTTTTCAAACAATTATAATTTTATGTGTAGGTAGATTTTTTTTATATTTATATAACTTTATGTAACTTATAATATTATTATAAACAATTTGAATAATCATGGGAGTTTCAAATGTATGTGGTGAAAGGAAAATGCTTCATTTATTGGTCCAAATTGATCAAAGTCGGACCGATTCAGCTTAATATACCAAACTACATAACGTTTTTTCTATTGAAACTTAGTTTGTATATATTTTGTGTTTTTGAATCAAATTTATTTTTCAAACAATTATAATTTTGTGTTTATGTAACTTATTTATAATATTATTAGAAACAATTTGAAAAGTCATGGGAGTTTCAAATGTATGTGAAGGCTTTTGGTCCTAAGAACATCCTATGTGCTCATACAAACCCTAATGTTTGGATCTAGGTTTCTCTATTGTACATGCAAGTTATCCAAGACTATAAACCCTAATTCTAGCATTCAAGTAATCATATTAACATGAGAATAGGTTTAAGATGTTACCTTGATTGTTATGTAGCAATAACAATCCTAAATCTCCTTGTATTGACTTTAGAAAGCTTAGAGTCACAATTGTCACTCCTCTAATGGTTCACAAACACCATAAGCAAGAGGATGAAGAGGAGAGAGGATGGAGGCTGCCCAAAAATGTCTACAAACCCTAGAGGAGTCTTAGCCACGTTTTTGGTCTATAAGGGTACTATATATAGTGAGGCTATTAGGGTTATCTAACAAGGAAACCCTAATTTGGATGCTTAAGCCCTAAGCAACCCATGGACTCATTTAATTAAGGCCTTGGACAAATTCCTTATGGGCTTCCCCATAGAATTCGTCCACTCCTTAATATAAGGCAATCCATGGCCCAAATTGCAATTATCTTATAATTACAATTCCAGTCCCTTAAGTTTAATTAATCTCTTTTAGTCACAAAACTAATTACCAATTAATTATTGACTAATATTAATCAAACAATATGATTTCTCCTTTAATATATTATTCTCATAACATATTAACAAATCATATTTAATCCTTTCTCTCCATAATTCATCCTATCTGTTGGGTCGTGTTTTGTGTAATGAGTTGCGTCTATTGGGCTCGTTAGTTAGTCCATTTTGTATCTCCGGTATGGGCCTGTCCATCCGTGAGTTTAGTAGGGTTTAGTATATATAGGAGCTTGCATGCGTCCTAGAATGTAACGATAGAATAGAACGATCAGAGTATTCAACAAGTTTATTGTTATCGTTCTTGTAACCCTAAAATCCTCTACAACGGAAGTTCTTAGTTGAGCTCTGCTGAGGATTGTTTGATCTAATCATTCGACACATATTGATCCATACTTGTGTTATTTACTGCTTTTACATCCATTGCATTACCTGTTAAGAAGATCTAATCGATCTTTAAGTTTGTTTATAACTTAACAATTGGTATCAGAGCGGGAGGCTGTGTAATTCATACACATTTTTTCTGTGAAAAAGGTTGCGATTAGGGTTATTCCGCATTAACTAATATTTATTGAGCCTTCATCCCTTAATTGATGTATCTCAACATTTATTTGTTTTGCCCTAATCTTATATATATTACAAGTCTGATCTTTTAAACAGGTTACGATCAAGCATGGACGAGTCACAATCAAATCCCATAAACATCTCAAATAGCATTGGATCAACGACGAAGATTCCCATCCTTTACACCCAGGATTACGAAGTCTGGGCACATCACTTTGAAGATTATGTTATTGGATCTGAAGACAATGGATACCTCATCTGGGAAGCAATCGTGCCTGGACCATTCGCTCATTCAGCAACGTACAGAATCATTAAAACACAGAAAGAGTATAATGATCTGTTGAAGGACGTAAAAGATATTGCTCAAGACGAAAAGGATAAGTTTCAGTGCAATATTAAAGCATTGAGACTAATCAGATTCGCTCTTCAATCGGATACTTTCAGGCTAGTGAGTTCATGCAGCACTGCCAAAGAAATATGGGATAGGCTACGAGAGTTATATTCCACAGATGAAGATCTGGAACACTCCATTCAGACCTTACTCTTGTCTGAGTTTGGCGAATTTAAGCAGAATCCCGAGGAAACTGTTACTCAAACATTCGATCGCTTCAATCATCTTCTCAGTAAAATGATTAAACACGATATTGAAAGGAAGTTGATTGAACAAAAAGTTACATTTTTGAATGGTCTTAGATCTGAGTGGAGAGCGGTTGTGTCCATTGTTAAAGCTCATGAGCAATTCAAATATTATTCATTGGCTAAGCTGGTAGGAATTTTGAAATCCCAAGAAAAGATTGTCTTGCAGGAGAAGAATGTGGTTTCAAGCTTGGGTTCCTTGGCCCTTCTTTCAAAAAGTAAAAGTGTGATGGAAGATGAAGACCTTAACTTAGAAGACTATGACCTTACCTCTAAAGACTATGCAATGATGGTGTCAAATCCAAAGAGGTTTATTAAGAACAGGTTTCCTACCAATAAGAACCGAAACTGGCAAGGAAGATATAGTTCTAAAAAAGTGAGGGAGGAACCGAAGGCAGAAGAAGCAAAGAAAGAGCCGAAAGCTGAAGGGGGATTCTGGGGTGAACTGCTATTACTGTGGAGGAAAGAACCACTATGCCAAAGACTGTGTCCTAAAGAAAATGGCAGAAAAGGATGAAGAAAAAGATGAAGAAGTTGTGTTGATGAAAAAGCTGGAAGAGATCAAGAGAAAGAAAACTGCTGCTAACCCTTCTATGAATTCTTTAATTATGCAGGGTGCGGTAGCGGATGATGAGTTCGGTGGCGTGGAGGTCTGGTCAACTGACTCTGAGGATGATGTAGTTAGAAAGCCATCTCATGGAAAGGCTTATGTTGCGAAATGTGAAGGAAGCGGTGGAAGGTGTTTGATGGTGACGGATGTATCTCAAATGAGGGGATACAACACAGACGGTGGGAATGAAGATATGAAGGAGCGAGAGGACTTGTGCTTCACAGCAAAACCTCTCAGTGTGCAGTTTAATGAGCTTGATGAATTAATCAAGAAGGTACAATCCATTTTTGTTTCATTCAAAGTCCCACAAAATTCATATGAAAAATAACTAAAAAATGTAAATTCAAGAATCTCTCATCTAGACAGGAGTTTAGCTCAAACACGGGTCACCAATTCTAACCTAACTGACCAATTAAGCAGGGTGTCTTCAAAGAGTGAGGAACGGAGGATGTGGATAGAGCTAAAGGAGTCGGAGTTGATCAAATCCAAAGATGAAAACATTTACTTACAAAGAGACAATTTAAAACTTTTGAAACAAAGAAATGTGTTTTGTTTGATTGCTAAGCGTCTTTATTCTAACATCACTCAACTTCATCTTAACTGTGAAATAGGACAGAAAATTCATCGCATGATTTTGCCCTTTCTTGAGTTTAAGGAAGATGAAATTGACGCAGAAGCATATAATTGCGAAAGTGTAGTTTCGTCTGAGGATGTAAATCCAACGTATATGTATGGTCTAGACAAAATCGAATCTTTCATAAAGTCCAAGGACCATAAGGACATGCTGAAAAATCTTTTGGATGAAAATGACAAACTGAAACTAAGGACCGAAACCATACAAAAGTTTGACTCATTGAATGCCAACTTGAGCTCAGAAAATAAAATTGATGTTGAAAATGCATCTGAGCTTAATGAGGATGATGATATGAGTGAAATTTCTGTAGAGGATGAAATTGACTGTTTTGAGTTTGTCAAGAGCGAACCCGAAAACCACAAAAATCTTATTTCAGAAAATTCTGTGGAGTTTGCTCGTTTGTCCCACCAAAAGTCCCCGATCCTTGAAGAAAAAGTTGTTGTATACCAAACGGTAAGGACGACTACAAATCAGGTATATAAGGTCACAAGAGTAACCGAACATCAGACAGCCGAACTCACAGCCATTGTAAATGAAGATAATGTTGATGGATGTGATGAGTTCTTCCGGTCTGCCCCCATCGACAATGCTGATGAAACCGTCGGTCTGTCGGAACGGACATCCTGGAAAATCAAAGGCAGAGATGTGCCAGAGCCTTTGAACAAGCCTGATAACTTAAACGTTCCAAGTACTAGTGGTACAAAAGATTTTCCTGAAGAGAAAGGAGTTCCTGCAGAAAAAGTCACTCCTTCAAGCGAAACATCATCAGTTCAGAGTGAACCGGCAGACAAGAAGCAAAAGCAAAAAGCCAACATCCATCGACAGCCGAAGCAAGTAAAAAATCAGAAACAGCAAAGGAATCAGAGATACAAGAAAAATCTCTCTGAACGAAAACATTTTTGGCGATCTCAAAACGCCCATTTCTCTTATCATGACAGAAATACAACGTCAGAGAAAAATGCTGTTAGGAAGCAAGAAAGTAATAACAACCGAAAGGAAAGGTTCGGTTCAGAGAACACCAGCTACCGAAAGCAAAAGTTTGGTTCCGAGAGTAAAAGCAATCAAGGTTCACGGTTCGGTCCCACTAATAATCAAAAACAAAATGGATACCAAGAACCTCAAGTCAAGCAAACTTCTCAGTCTAACTTCTCTCATTCTAATTCCTCTCAACCTCATTCTAAATCCAATTCTGTTCATACTCAAAATCCAAAATCTTCAACAGATTTGAAAGGAAAATCGAAGGTTTCCTCAGTCAAGACCGATCAAAAGCATTCCAATGTCCCAGTGCCTAAACCTGAATCTAAACCGTCTGTAACAAATCCCAATAAAATTAAGTTTTTCACCATTAAAAAGAAAGATGAAACAACTTTAATAAAAAGAACATATCTTGTTGACATCTCTCTTACTATTCCTGTTCCTGTGAAAGGCTCACGTGGACCCAAGAAACTTTGGGTTCCTAAATCTACTTAATTTTTGCAGGTTATCAGTGACGAGCAGTTTGACGAGGAATGGTATATTGACAGTGGCTGCTCACGTCACATGACAGGAAGGAAGGAAGAGCTGAGGGAATTTAGGTCTCTTTCAAACGGTGGAAATGTCAAGTTCGGGAACAACTCATTCGGCACGATAAAAGACTATGGAATGATAACAAACGGAGATTTCACAATCAGAAAGGTTGCATACGTTGAAGGACTACAGCACAACCTCATTAGTGTATCTCAGCTTGTTGGAGGAACCGGTCTCAAGGTCTCTTTCGACGATGAGGGTTCAGGAATAATTGAAAAGAAAACAAAAAGAGTAATTCTCAAATCGGAGCGCAAAGGCGAAATGTTTCCCCTGAATCTCAAACCTATCAAAGGAAACCCAACTATTTGCCTACTATCCAAAGCACAATCTGACGAAAGCTGGTTGTGGCACCGAAGGCTCTCTCATCTCAACTTCAAGGATATCAACAAACTTGTCACAGGTGGTCATGTTCGAGGTCTTCCATTGCTCAAATTCGATCGAGAACATTTATGTGCTGCATGTGAAATGGGGAAGCAGAGTCATCATAGTCACCCATCGATTGTAAACACTAAAGTTGTTGAACCATTAGAGTTAATTCACATTGACTTGTGTGGTCCATCATCTATCGAAAGCATCGGCGGTAGCAAGTATATTCTTGTTATTGTTGATGATTTTTCACGTTTTACATGGGTGTTCTTTCTGAAGCACAAATCTGAAGCAACTCTCAAGCTAAAGACGTTTATCAAGCAGGTTGAAGTGCAACTGAGGAAAGTCGTTCGCAACATCAGGAGCGACAATGGGCTGGAGTTCAAAAATAAAGAATTCGAAGACTTCTTGGCAGAAAAAGGAACCAGTCACAACTTCTCAGCTCCCTACACCCCTCAACAAAACGGAATTGTCGAATGACGAAACCGATCTTTGTGTGAGGCGGCCCGAACCATGCTAAGTTTTGCTTCTTTACCTTTATAATTTTGGGCTGATGCAATTGCTGCAGCATGTTTTACGCAGAACAGGTCCTACCTCAATAAACGCTTTAATCTCACTCCTTATGAGATCATCAACAACAGGAAGCCAAATGTCAAATTCTTTCACGTATTCGGCTCACGATGTTTCATCTTCAATTCTAAAGAACATCGTAACAAGTTTGACATAAAAGCCAATGAAGGGATATTTCTAGGATACTCCCTCACTTCAAAAGCATACAGGGTTTTGAACAAACATTCGAGGAAAATTGAAGAAACTTATTATGTGACTTTCGATGACAGTTATGTCAAAAAGCTGAAGGCCAGTGAAGACACTGTAGGAGAAATTTTTTCTCAAACAGGCCAAGTCACAGCCTCGATTGCAAATCTGTTTGAGAAGTTTGTTGAGTTATTTGATGAACCAGAGAAGGCCACTCTCTCGGAAGCTAGTGCAGCAGACAACAAAGTAGATCATCTGAAGCAACTCATCAAAAATGCTGCCAAGCAATTGAATGAATGAGGATCAAGTTCCAACGACCCTCCACAGCACGATGCTTCAATTGAGGGGGAGGATCCACCTTCATCTTCACAGCCGGGCTCACATGTTGAGGGGGAGAACTGTTCTCCAGCTACTCCCGAACGCCCAGCTGTATCCGAAAGCCAATCTGTACCAGAAAGTCCTGTGGTACTCGAAAGCTCAACTCCACCCGAAACTCCTGTAGCTCCGGAAAGTCAAGATATACCTGAAAGCTTATCTGTCGAGGGGGAGAATGCTGATATGTCTTATGATGATGATAGTCAATCTGAGCTAGAAGAGATGGTAAATGCTGAATTGGATCCATCCTATGATCCAAATTACCCTCCTCTTGTCAAATGGACCAGAGATCATCCTGTTTCACAGGTTGTCGGTAATGTCTCTGAAAAGGTCCTGACCCGATCTCAACTGAAGGCAAAGCAAACTTCCATATTTTCAAAAGTAGAGTTCTGTATGTTTAACTCCTTCGTCTCAAACGTTGAACCAAAGACAGTTAACACTGCTCTTGATCATTCTGATTGGGTTCAAGCTATGCAAGACGAACTTAATGAATTCGAAAGAAATAAAGTTTGGCGCCTCATTCCAACTCCTCCAGATGCCTCGGTTGTTGGTCTCAAATGGGTCTTTAGAAATAAGCTGGACAAGGAAGGCAATGTGGTTAGAAACAAAGCTCGTCTAGTGGTGAAAGGATACTGCCAGGAGGAAGGAATCGACTATGAGGAAACTTTTGCTCCTGTGGCTAGGCTGGAATCTGTTCGAATATTTCTTGCCTATGCTGCACACAAGAACTTTGAGGTCTTCCAAATGGACGTAAAGTGTGCATTTCTAAATGGAGAGCTCGAAGAAACGGTGTACGTGGAGCAACCTCCTGGATTCATCAATGAAAAATATCCCAATCACTGTTATATTCTGGACAAAGCGGTATATGGACCGAAACAAGCACCGAGGGCCTGGTATGAAACGCTAACCAAGTTTTTAAAGATGTCCAAATTCAAACAATGTTCGGTTGACCCAACCTTCTTTCGTAAGAAGGAAGGTAACCACCTTATGATTGTTGAAATCTATGTCGATGATATTATCTTTGGCTCAACGAATCCTAGCTTAACGGCTGAATTCAGAAAGCTGATGGAGACTAAATTTGAAATGAGCTCAATGGGTCCAATTAACTTTTTCCTTGGTTTGAATATTAGACAGGGACCCGAAGGCATCTTTATTAACCAGGAAGCTTACATGAAGACTCTCCTTGATAAATTTGGCATGATGGGAGACTCAAAGGTTAAAGTTCCAATGGCGTTCGGCACCAAGCTCACTCTATCCTTGGATAAGCCAGCAGTCGACATTACGCTATATCGCCAAATGATCGTTTCTTTAATGTACCTCACTGCTAGCAGGCCTGATATAATGTTTTCTGTTTGTTATTGTGCTAGATTTCAGGCAAATCCCCGTGAACCTCACATGCTTGCAGTAAAGAACATACTCCGGTATCTCAAGCGAACTACCTCTCTCGGCTTATGGTATCCATCCAACTCAGGTTTCTTCATTCAAGCCTATTCAGATGCAGACCTTGGAGGTTGTGGACTAGACAGGAAAAGCACCACTGGAGGCTGCCAATTCCTAGACGGGAAGTTGGTTAGTTGGCAATCAAAGAAACAGACCTGTGTGTCTCTGTCTACCGCTAAAGCAGAATACATCACAGCTGCCTCCTGTACTTCTCAAGTGATTTGGATCCAAAGCCAACTCCGGGACTATGGACTCAATATGAAAAAGATCCCACTATATTGCGACTCTGAAAGTGCAATTAGGATCTGTCATAACCCAGTGCAACACTCGAAGACTAAGCATATAGCACTAAGGTATCACTTCATTAAGGATCATGTGGAAGATGGAAACGTCGAAATACACTTTGTTCGAACCACTGATAAACTGGCTGACATCTTCACCAAAGCTCTTCCTGAAGCATCTTTTAACAAAATTCTACAAGGGCTAGGTATGATGGAATCAGAGTCGGTACCAAAAATTACCTCTTAAAGCTCAAAAGCAAGAAGCAAAATAGACCGAACGTTCGGGTTCGGGTCTTGTGCTAGTATACCGAAATGAACCGAACGCTCGGGTTCGGTTGCATTATCTGCTTTTCGCTCATCACTCAAAGGTAGTTTTCTTGGTTATAGATCTTATGTATAAATTTTCCATAGTGACCAATTAAATTGCTCAAGATCTCACTAATGAATTGACGAAGGTACCACATGAAATCTCCAACTTTCTTTTGAGTGATTCCTATGAAATTGTTAACACCCATAACATTTCTTCCCTTGGGATCCAGTTTTAATTTTTGTTGAGATTTTATAAATTTCCTAGCCAAATTATAATTATCTCCAACCTACTTGTTCAACAGACTACACCGGTCTCACAAGTACTTCGTTCGATTTCTGTCTTATATCAAGATTAGGAATTTTGAATCGAAGCAATATCCACCCTCTTAAGCCTAATTAAAAGAAGCCTTTCAACACTTCTTAACAAGTGTCTGATCGTTATTCAACGGGAAACCACACAAACACTTTAAAGTCTCTCCTGACTTTGAAGGAAGAGATTCGTGCCCGGGATCATTTGTTTCGTGTCTTTATTGACATCACATATTTTCCCAACAGTGTTGCTTTATTTCTTTCCTTTTACACCCTAAGCATGAAAATCTTTGATTTTCCAAAATTCAGGTTCTCTTAATTACAAGGCATTTTAAATGGATCGGTGATTTATTAAAGGAGGTGGTAAATATTGATCCATGTGGGCGAATTTGTTTTAAAAGATGTTGTTTTATTCTAAAGGGATAAGATGACGACATGATGACTCAGGCGGGAGTCTAATCGATTTGATTTCAAACGGCGCAAGAGGGACGCGTGCGAATCTGAACCATTTCATCTCCAAACGGCGCCTGATGGGAAAGCGTGTTATTAGGGTCCTGACATTCTCTCTCATGCGTGTTCATCGGCAACCCCAACTGTCACGCATCAGTCAACTCCGAAAAACCCTTCGTTTTTCAATAGAAGATTTGGGAAGATCTTTCTCTCTCCTTAAACCACAGTATAAAAGGCAACATCCTCCACCGTTTACCTCTTTACTGCAATTTTAATTCCCAGAGTGCAAGAAATCCCTAAACCTTCACTGTTCATCATCTCCTTCCCTTTCTTCATAACAATGGCAGATTCTTCCTCAGTTCACGCAACATCTCACATTTTGCCCATCCGCCTACAGGAAAGCTTGATCATCGATTTAACTCCTCAATCGTATGATGCATTCATGTTCCCCATCATCGAGTGTCTGAAGTTTTCTCCAATCGCTCCTGCACTTACCAGGGCTGAAACCGTTCCGATGGAATTCTTGTCACAGATCTTTGCCACTGCTCACTACGACACGGTCGTCGACAGAATATTCTTTGATATCTTTGAACACAAGGCGTCGATTTCAAAGCAGCGGTTTTGCTCATTGTTAGGGTTTGACGCAGATTCTTCCAGGGTTAATCCGGAATCCATCCCCATGGGTCATCTGTTCAACATGTTCTACAACATGGGATACACGGAGGTGCATACTACGGTGACGAAATTCAAGAAGTCGTGCCTACCTCCACAGTGGAATGGGATGTTCATTGTTTTGTTTAAGGGCTTATCTGAACAAAGCGACGGGTCTGATGGAGCCAGCCGTTTATTTCTCTCCATCATGTATGGTATCTACAATGGCATCAACATGGACTATGGGTCAGTTCTGTGGCAACAACTCATTCAGAGTCTCTCCTCCACTTCCAGACATTCAGAGATTTCATATGCTCGATTTTGGACCATTATCACGAAATGGGTGATGGACAAGTACCACGTCCCCATTGTCGTTCCATACCACGAAGATCATTGTGTCGGATGCTTCAAAATTTCCGTTCAACGGTTCTATTCCGGAAACGATGTATGGTGATGTTCCGGCTGACAGCAGGATCATTCAGACGTATAAAGAGTTCAGACGTTCTGGTCTGAGGGATCTTAGTCTGGAAATGCTGAAATCCATTCATGACGCCGACAAGCCTGCTCCAAGAGGCAAGAAGGCTGATAAGGGAAAACAAGTGGCCAAGGGGGAGAAAGGCCCGTCTCCAAAGAAGAGGAAACCCACCAGAGCTGCTCAGTTTCCACAGCAAAAGAGGAGAAAAACCCAACTGTGACGAAAGTTAATTATTGCTTTCTCCTCAAGCGAGTCTGAAGGTGATAGTTCTGATTTTGAAGGCTATCAACGTGGTAACACTCCACCACGATCTCCAACCCCTGAAGTTCATGTCTCTACTTCTCCAATTTCCTCTCCACCTAAAACCATTCCTATTTCTATTCCCCCCATAACTTCCACTACTCAAATACCACCCACTTCCATCCCAATACCAACACCAATATTCACCGAAGCAACCACAACAACCACTGTAGATGTTAGAACCAACGTATCTGATACGGGGGTTCATACTGACGCACCCGAAACCACCCCAGCACCCGAACAAACAACACAACCCGAACCTACCCATACTACCGAACCACCAGCATCACCACCACCATCAGAGGGAGAAGAACCATTCCTTGGCGGGGAGAATATGACTTTTGACTCGGTCTACTATAACCCGTTTCAAGTACAGAGTGATGACGATGACGACGCTCCTGTCACCAAAAGGCATCTCCAGGAGCTCCATGATAAAATTGACTCACTCATCGCCTCCTCTTCCACTTCTCAGTCCTCCCTATCTGAAGCTGCAGTTCAGAAAATTGTTGACGCTTTCTCCAAAGCTCAGCAAGCTTCACTTGCTTCTGCAACCACTGCCATAGATGCCTCCACCAAAGCTTGTCAAGCAGCGACCGAAAGAGTCGATAAACTATTTACTGGTGCCTCTTCCCTGTTGAAGTCTTTACAGGAAAGTGCCAACGCTGCCAAGACTACGCTGGAACCGATTGTCCACCAGCTAGCAACATCAGTCGCAACTGAGTTGAAGTCATTCGCTTCTCTTCGTCAAACTATCTCTGACGATAACTCAACTTTTCGAACAACCATCGAGGAACGTCTCTCCAAGCTTCAAAAAGATTTGGCTGCCGAGAACACTCTCATGGATGCTCTCGCAAGGAAGACTACTACTCTGAAAGTCAAGAGCATTCAACTCTCCAACTCTCAACAGGAGATTGAATCTCTTCGATCTGAAAGGGAGGTCATCAAATCGTGTGTTTCGGATGTCCACTCTGCCGTCTCCAAAATCTTAGAAGCACATGATCCAATTCTTAACTACACTGTGAGGCGTGACCTTGCAAAGAAGCTCGCTCCCGCCCTCTCCCTACTCAGCAAAATCGAAGGGCTCCTTGATTTCGTGTCCATTCCGAAACAAGGGGGAGAGAATGAAACAATGTCTCAACCACCTCCTACTTCCACAGCTACTCACACTACCGAACCTCCTCCAGTAGGCCAAGCCTCTGGTTCCGGTGTGAAAGACAAAGGCAAAAATATTGCTGAGGAAGAAGAAGAAGAAGACAAAGAAACAATCGCAAACTTGTTGAAGCGAAAAGTCGACGCAATGAGGCTGACATCAGTGCTCGTGTGGCAAAAGAGGCTGAAGAAGCCGAACGTAAACAGAAGGAAGCCCACAACCTTCTTGAGAGCAGGAAAACTCAGTTTCCTTCCTGGACTCTTGAGAGGATGATTAAAGAATCCATTGACACACCGAGTATCTTGTGGCTGGAACCTGTGATCTCTTTAGATTGTTCCAATACTGTCGACTCACAGTTCGACATGCCATTGACCCGAAAGGCTTTCATCTTTCATGCCTTTTCCAACGTTGCAGAATTCCCTCATCCTCATCCACAGGTTGATCGGGACCTAATTAATTTCTATCTGAAGGCTGCTCAACCCCAATATCAGACTTGGAGCGCTTAGAAAATTGTCAACGTTCGGGTCTTGAAGCCGTACAGTGAAGGTAACTTCATCAACGTCCGGTTCAAGGTACTTCGGGGATCTGCCAAAACAGAACATACTATTTCACTTGCAGATCTTCCCAACCTTAATCCCCATGATTGGATTATCTTGCACAATATCCTCCTCACCAATGAAGCTGAATACGGTCCGATCATCGACCATTTCAAGAGGATGCTCGTGTGCTACATCATGGAAGTTGCATTGATGGATCAGGAGATTGCAAGCGTATTTAAGAAGAAACCTACAATATCTCCTGTTGGCTCTGCCAGTGATCTCAACCAAATGCAGATGGGGAAGATTGACTCGAGGAGGAATTCAGTCATGTTTACCAGAAACAAAGGACAAAAATGTCTTTTCGCCTTGGCTGAAAAACATCTCTATACCACTGCATGTTTGGAGCACGTTTTGGGGATCATCCACAGATGCAAGCAGAACACAGCGGATGATATCAAGTACTTTGATGATATGATTCAATGGTACATTCGGTTCAGACAGATTATTCTCGCTCTTATCACACGTCTGTTTGATACTGTAAGGAAGGCTCCTGCTGTTGGCCCAAAGAAGAAGTAGTCCCGCTCCAATTTGACGCAAAGGGGGAGATTTTTGGGTCGTGTTTTGTGTAATGAGTTGCGTCTATTGGGCTCGTTAGTTAGTCCATTTTGTATCTCCGGTATGGGCCTGTCCATCCGTGAGTTTAGTAGGGTTTAGTATATATATAGGAGCTTGCATGCATCCTAGAATGTAACGATAGAATAGAACGATCAGAGTATTCAGCAAGTTTATTGTTATCGTTCTTGTAACCCTAAAATCCTCTACAACGGAAGTTCTTAGTCGAGCTCTGCTGAGGATTGTTTGATCTAATCATGCGACACATATTGATCCATACTTGTGTTATTTACTGCTTTTACATCCATTGCATTACCTGTTAAGAAAATCTAATCGATCTTTAAGTTTGTTTATAACTTAACACTATCAAGTTGCTTTGGTGAAGGCAACCCAAAAGGACCATGCACCATCGGGTCAAGTACATACCAAAATAGTTATGGACTTAGACACTAATCCAACAGTCTCCCACTTGGATAAGCCTAATAACTATTATGCGTATGACTTCAGATCCTAATCTGCAATCGTAGCTTTCCAAAGCCGTTGTCAACTCTGATCCTATCAGATACGCGTGTCCTTTAGATAAGGGATCATATATTCCTCCATTCTAGATATCATATGAGACATGATTTCAAATCATTCTCTTTGTACTATTTCTCGAATTCCGATTTATGACGACTGACTAATTGAACAAATCAAATTAGCCCTAGCCCGGCCGAGCATTTACGTTTGTCATCACTAAATCATCGAGGGGCCCAAAGATATCGCTTTTATCCTACCTTGGATAAAAGGAACGGATAAACTTTGATACAATGCTTGCTTGCACTTACTCACCGAATCACACACAACAATATGTTTTATAACACCAAGTTACTAGCGCGTTTACATATTATCAATGTGCAACCGATTTGCAAGATACAACTCACACATCTCGGTTTCAAGAATGTAAGATGTTATCGTTTTACCAATCACTCGTGATACAATTCATGGAGTGATCCAAGTGAGCGTGGGTTTAATCCAATGCTCAAATCATATTCATAAGCACTCATGAACGTTGTAGCAAACATTTGCTTATGTCTAATACTCTTTTAGACAATCCACACACCAATACACGACAGTCTTCATTCATATCTACTTCCAACATATGAAAGACTGTGGCCCGTTCAAATAATTCGATTATTCTTAATAAATTCAATTATTCTGGAAGTCAAAACATGCAAATGTGAAACACAAGAATAATACTAATCCCATATGGCCTCAAACCTTTGAGTATAAATAAAACTCCTTTTATTTATCACCATATTGATTACTCATTATTTTTCGTTTCGAGTAATCAACTTCTTACTTGAATTATTACACTTGTCCCATGCTCCTAGCATGCACACAATGTTTACCTATGGTTCTTACTTTGTGAAATAGATCAAATTGAACACATTTCCAATCATTCTCATTTCACAACTCCAAATCCTTTTTCATAAGTGTGAGAATATCAAATTCTTGCCACTTATAGAATATGTTAGATTCTAACATTTTATGCAATGATCTTTTCGTAATGTCACTACACCAAAGTCACAAAGACTATTGCCAATGATATTACAAAGTTCTCTATTGGAGATTGTTACAAGACAATTCCTTAGATATGATGTCTCTCACTCAAAGTACATTCCTTTGAACATCGTTTGCATAAAAGTTTCTAATCTAGTCATAGATTTTCAATATCCAATTCTCAATATGGACATGTTTCCATATTTTCCATATGACAACTCATTCTTAATAGAATCTTATCTATTCGTAATGATGTCGATATGGTCCATCCAATATGGAAACATTTCCATAATTTCCATATGACAACTCATTCTTAATAGAATCTTTTCTATGTCGATATGGTCCATCCAATACCATGCTTCCAACTACTCACAAGCAACCAATCCTCGTCAAACTTTGGATTGTCCTTTGATAGTTGTTTAATTATTTTAGTCAAAACCAATTCTAGTCCCTTTTCCCTCTAAATGTGCTCAACATTTGGAAAATTTTAGAATGGTCAAACATTAAAGCATTTGCAATCGATCCTATACCCGAAGCGTATGGGACACGACGCATAATGTTTTATTTGCTATGTTCTCAAAATTCGAATTGTAAAATCGAAATTTTAAGAACACACTATGTACCCTTGACTAAATGTATTAACATTTCTCAACCTAATCCTTTAGATTTGAAATGAAGCATAATATTCTCTCCCTTAATTATAGCAAAACAACTTTACAACCCTTACGACTTTGCAAGGTATAACTCTTGTTTTCTATAATTAATATTGTCAAATTGCAATACGTGCCTTAATAATCATACAATCATAACATTTATGCTCCCACTATCATGATGATTATTATAAAACATAACACTTATGCTCCCACTAGATTTGACATGTATTCAGAAACAGCTTAACTTTCAGAAAAACAATGTTTATTGAATTTCTTAAGTTCATGTTTCTAATACTTAGTACTTTGATAATCTTTTATCAATGCTTCTTGAACTTATGCACCTTTGCCTTAGATAGTTCATATGTGTGTGTAAACAATTGCCAAACCTCACAATTCAAATTATGGAAAGGGATACCGTAACCATAATCGAATTCGAGAATGCAATTTTACAATCACTATCTTCTTAAAATCTTTCTTAGTGAAAGCATTTCCTCACAATCATTTTCATGAAGGAGGAAATCTTATGACACTTAGATTTAAACGGTGTATTTGTTCCTATCCATGTGAATTTGTCAAAACCAAAGTTTACGACAAATTCAAACTCATATGGATCGAACTTTCTTAATCTCGATTTCTTGTCTTATGGTAGCACAGCTGCCCACCATGTCTTCCAAGTAGCACAGCTGCCCACCATGCTTCAAGGCCCTTGCCTTTTATGCATTCAAATGAGAACTCATAGGACTCACATGCATAATTAACTCGATTGGATTGGCACAGAAACAAAATAATGTCAACATGATAGGTTGTAAACCTCAACTCGTGTGCTAGTGATGATCGATAAGGTTTATTTGATTTTTTCTTGAAACCTTTCAAGACCATTAAGACTCCCACTAACTCCTTGACATATAAGATTCTCTTGTCAAAACATTTCTTGACAAACAAATATTCAAGAGTTAGTGTAGATTTTATCAAAACTCTTCATAAATTGGTCCTAGTTGGTCTTTGTCTTATCCAAGACATCACAACTTTCCACATTTGATGAATGTTATAAACCTTCTTAATGCTTTTCCACTCAATGTCACAACCTTAACTCTAAGACTTGTTTTGGAACGAAGTATGATTGACTTCTTGATTTAACCATTTCTTCAATTCTAGATTCCTCTTCTTAGACATACAATTGTACTAAGACTCACTTAAAGGATTAATTGAGATATGGTTCTTAATCATTAAGACCTATCATAAAGCATAAAAGCTACTCTCCCTTCTTCTTAGAATGGAGAAACTTTTATCTTTCTGCCTACATGATTCTTCTTATTCATTTTGCTATTGATTTAAATTTTTTCAATCAATTCATAATTACACTTAATCATATTTACTAAACCTTTAGTAAATCATGACGAATATCATTGTTACTCTTATGGTGGACTTGATTAACACGCAACTTTGTGTGCTCGATCTCCTAGTCCTTCAATTGACACTTTGTCAATGAATTAGTCTAATTTCCAAATATAAAATTTCTCATTCATCGTGCAACCAAGTTGCAAGATTCCAAGTTTTTGTCCAATTGAAACTTGGGCGATGAGAAACTCTCCCTATTTGGTAAACTTTCGACTTTCCATAAATAACATAATAAGAACCAAATCCATTATTGCTTAGAATAGAAACGTTCAAACATCAATTTTTCATATACGCCAATGCAAGGATAAATAAATAATATAAAATCAAAATTTATTTTATTGCGGAAAAATTTTGTCCTTACAATGCAATTCATTGAAAAACTATGCTAATACATCTTTCTTAGCTATCTAATTCCAACTCTAAGTAGTAGCTCAAGAATCTAATCTTTGAGAAATGCGATCAAAATCCATTCCTTCACGGTTAGATTCTGCTCACTTCTTCCCTTAAGCTTCCTTTCTTTTCTTCGATCCTACAAAACATCAATTGCAATCTTATCACATTATGTATTAATAATCTAGAATAGAAGCTTAAAAGAGTTAGTTAATGGATTTTACCTATATTAGAGCCATACGTTTCGACTCTCCCATCTCTTAGATCTCTTAGGTAAATGGGGCAGCTTCGTCTCCAATGCCCTTTCTCTTGGCAATAAAAGCAAATTGACTCTTTTGGAACATGACATGGACCTATTTTAGACATTGCCTTTCGATCATAGCATGTCTTTCATTGCCATCGTCTATATCCATAGAGGTCTTGAAGGCAGATTCACCAATCAACTTTGCTTTTCTATTGCGCCAAACCATTGCTGATTCAGCAGCAATAAGCATATAGGTGAGATCTATAAAGGTCACGTCGCGGTTCATCATATAGTACTTTCTTACGAACTCACTATATGAGTTAGGAAGTGACTGAAGAACCCAATCAACAACCATTTCCTCACAGACAACGGATCCCAACATTCTTAACCTATTAGTGTGTGACTTCATCCCTAGGACGTGTGCACACACCGACTTTCCTTCTTTATGTTTCCTTGCCAAAAGGGCTTGAGTGATCTTGAACTTTTCAAGCCTTCGAACTTGTGGGTTCAGGAGAATAATTGGAGGAGGTGGAGGAAATGAAGCATGATTTCTTGTTCCTCGATCGAATCGTGGAATATCATCTTCATGTGGAAAGCTTGTTCCAAGGGATTTGGGAAGACCATAGTTGTCGAACTTTGACAACTACAAAACGGGAGAAAACAAATTCAAGTTAGTTGATTGATTGAGTCCTTAGTAAATCACCCAAATGAGATACTAAGGCTAGGACCCAACACAATATTCTACAACTCGGGAGAGGGATGTCGTAACCCAAATTGCAGAACATTTGAAGGTAAGTGAATGACGATTCACTAATTTCCACCATGAAAAACGAAAAAGAAATTTTAAGTTTTAAATCTATGAAAACTCCTAGATCCTTTGAGATTCATTGAACTTTCAATGGCATGTTTAAATCTCGATATGCCCCTCTTGTTTGTGACTGGGATGCCGAGGATCACAAAGCAGGTGTGAATAACCATGCAAACTTACATGGTACCCTCACATGTTACAGTCACCTATTCGATGTGCCGGTAAACCACACACACTCCACCGAACTATGACAAACATTGAGTCACCCTTTGTTACCTTTCCTTAGAACCATTTAGTGTGCCGGTAAACCACACACGCTCCACTAACGTCTTCGCAAGGGCACAAAGTGTAATTTCATGGAATTACATCAATTCACTTTTGCCTAAGTAACTAAGATTGGGAATTTTATGAAAACATTTAGTTACTTTAATAATTCATTATACTTATAATGGAAGGTTTCGTCCTATCCTACCCGTTCGGCTAACGACCCTCCACTAGTCAAGAGTGCGGTGGGTAAGAGTGGATACCCATTCAATCGCCATTTTATAGGTAATTTCCTTAAACACCCCTTATAGACCAGCTTCGTGAATGAGGCCTAGTAACGGTAAGACTGACTTTTACTCATACATATATATATAATGTTAGACTTTTAATGTTATATATAGTATAGGGTGTATTTTACAACTTTTAAAATACTAGGTGGTCTAATTTAACAATTATACTTTTAATTCAATTAAATTGTAAACCAAAACTTTATGGATTTATTAAACCTCTTTTAATTATAGAGCTTAATTAATTAATAAAACCATAAGGGTGTGATTTGAACTTTTCAAAACAAAACTAGGGTTTTAGAATTTAACATTCCTAATTAAACATTTAATCAACTTTTAAATTCCAAAACTTGAGGGCAAGTTTTGAAACATTTCAAAACATTAGGGTTTAGAATTTAAATATACATCAAAATTAAACTATTAATCAAAATTTAAATTCCAAAACTTGAGGACAAGTTTTGAAACCTTTTTCAAAACATTAGGGTTTCAACTATTTAAATTTCAAAACAACAAAACTTTTGAGGTCAAATTTAAACTATAAAACCCAAAGGGGAAAATATGAAACTATTCATAACAACAAGGATCAAATAACAAATAATCTAAATTAACATTTAATCACATAATTATCCATATTAGATTTATTTAATGATTTCTTGCAAAACAATTTACCAATTTAATCAAAATAATTAATCAATTATCACATAAGGAAACAAATATTTTATTAATTGATAAATATCTTCAATTAGATCAAGAATATAGTCATATATATCATAAAATCGGATTAATATTGATCTAATATGATAAGGAAACTATCCTTAAGCAAAAACAGTAAGAAATCCCGAGGTTTGCTCCATCTGACGAGTTGACTCGTCGAGTCAAGCATGGACTCGTCGAGTCAGCATGGACTCGGCGAGTTCAGCTATGGACTCGGCGAGTCCAGCCTCCAGAAACCAAAAAATCGAATTTTTCAAACATATAATGCATCAATACAATAGAAACCAGTCTAGGCTCTGATACCACTGAAGGGTTTTGGTCCTAAGTGAAGAGAATAAAAACCTTTAATCTATGAAGATCGATTAGATCTTGAACAAGTATATGAATATAAAACAGTGAGAACGCAATAATAAGAACAAGAAAGCTTGAATCAAACGTGTCGAATGATTAAACAAAATCCTCAGAAGAGCTCGATTAAGAACATCAACTGTAGAGGATTAGAAAATTACAAGAACGATTAAAGAAATCTGTTGTACTCTGGATGAATCGCTATATCGATAATCTCTAAATCGTTAACCTAATATGCATGCAAGCAATAACTTATATACAATACATAAAAGGCTCACGGTTGGACAGGCCCAAACCGGAGTGTACAAGGCTAAACTATCGAGCCCAAAAGACGCAACATCAAAACAATATTCAGCCCAACAATCTCCCCCTTTGCGTCAATATGGAGCGAGACCTTCACTTTTTACTTGGGCCGGCAGCTGAAGCTGGTACCTTCTTCTTCACGGTGCTAAACAGACACTTGGTTATGGAGAGGATGGTCTGTCTAAACCGGATGTACCAATTGATCATATCATTGAAGTACTTGATGTCATCAGCCGAATTCTCTTTACACCGCTTGATAATAGATAAAACGTGCTCCAAGCAAGCTGTGGTGTAAAGATGCTTGTCAGCTAAAGCGAAGAGACATTTTTGTCCTTCGGCTCTAGTGAACATTACTGAGTTACGCCTCGGATCAATCTTGCCCATTTGCATTTGGTTTAGATCACTGGCCGATCCCACAGGTGCTATCTTTGGTTTCTTCTTAAAAACTGTGGCGACCTCCTGATCCATTAGGGCAACCTCCATGATGTAGCAGGCCAACATCCTTTTGACATGGTCTATGATGGGACCATATTCGGCTTCATCTGTCAGAAGGATATTGTACAGGACAATCCAGTCATGAGGATTCAGATTTGGCAGATCCGCCAGGGAGATAATATGAGCAGTTCTTGCTGATCCACGAATGAGCTTGAACTTAACGTTTGTGAATCTCCCCACGGCATAAGGCTTCAGCACCCGAACGTTAACAATCCTCTGGGCGCTCCAGGTGAGGTATTGAGGGCGAGCAGCCTCCAGGTAGAAGTCAATGAGCTCCCTGTCAAGCTCATCGTTCGGATGCGGGACTTCGAATATGTTAGAGAAGGCGTGGAAGATGAACGCCTTTCGAGTCAGCGGCATATCAAACTGCGAATCAATAGTGTTGTTGCAGTCGAATGATATAACCAGCTCGAGCCATAATATGCTTGGAGTTTCTATGGCCTCTTTTATCATACGATCCCTGGTCCAGGCAGGGAAGAGCATCTTTCGGCTCTCAAGGAGATCGTAGGCTTCTTTTTGCTTGCGTTCGGCTTCTTCAGCCTCTCGCGCCACACGACTGGCATCATCGTCAGCATTGCGACTATTCTTTCGCTTTAACATGTCAGCAATGGTCTCCTTGTCTTCATCTTCATCTTCATCTTCCTCAGCTATGTTTTTGCCCTTGTTTTTCACACCCGAACCCGAAGCATGACCAGTTGGAGGTGGTTCGGTTGTGTGAGTAGCTTTGGAGGAAGGAGGTGGTTTCGATCCTGTTTGCTCATCTCCCCCTTGTTTCGAAATGGACACGAAACTCGGTAGGCCTTCGATTTTGCTGAGAAGGTCCATGGCTGGAGACAGCTTTTCAGCGAGGGTTCGCCTCACCGAATGGTTTAAGAAGGGGTCGTGTGCTTCCAGGATGTTTGATAATGCTGCGTGGACATCCGAAACACACGTTTTGATCACCTCCCTTTCGGATCGAAGAGCTTCCAGTTGTTGTTGGGAGTTGTAAAGTTGCGTGCTGTCGACCTTGAGGGCGGTTGTTTTGTTCGCCAGGACGTCCATCAGAGAATTCTCAGCTGCAAGATCCTCTTGTAGCTTAGCTAGGCGGGCATCGATGGAGGCACGAAGTGTCGAGTTGTCGTCGCTTAGATTCTGGCGTAGGGCAGCGAACGAAGTCAACTCCGTTGAGACGAACTTGGCCAATTGCTGAACAATTGGTTCCAGAGTTGTCTTGGTGGCGTCGGCGCTTTCCTGCAGGGACTTCAGCAGGACAGAAGCGTCGGAGAATAGTTTATCGACTTTTTTGGTCGCTGCCTCACAGGCACTGGTGGAGGCGTCAATCGCAGCAGTTGCTAAGGCCACCGAATCATGTTGAGCCCTGGAGAAGGCGTCAACAATCTTCTGAAGGGCAGCTTCAGACAGAGATGACTGCTGGTTGGAAGAGGAGGCGAGAAGTTGATCAACCTTCTCGTTAAGCTCTTTGAGATGCTTCTTCGTCACAGGAGCATCATCCTCCTCATCACTCTGAACTTGAAACGGACTATAGTAGACCGAATCGAAGTTCATGTGATCACCACCAAGGTATTGGTCGTCGCCATCGGAGGCGTCTTCTGGAGATGGAGGGGGTGGTGAAGCTGGGGGTGTTGTGGGTTTTGTGGGTTCAGGTTGAGTGGGTGTTGGATTAGTTTCGGGTGGTGGTTGTGTATGGGTAGGTTCGGTTGTATGGGTTTGAGTTTGTGGTTCGGTTACAGGTGGGGTTTCGGTAACTGGGGGTGTTTCGGTTGATGTGGTGAAAATGGGTGGTAGTATAGGGAAAGAGGTTGGGGGAATAATGGGGTTTATGGTGGGAATGGAAATAGGAATAGTTGGTGGAGGTGAAGGAACTGGGGATTGATGAAGTTCCATCTCTGGGGTTGAGGAACGAGGTGGTGTATTGCCTCGTTGAGGAGAGTTGTCTCCTTGAGAGCCTTCAGAATCAGAACTCCCTCCCTCAGAGTCACTGGAAGAAGAGGGAATTACAAGCTTTCGCTTCGGTTGGGTCTTCCTCCTCTTCGGCTGTGGGGACTGAGCAGCCTTCGGTTGTTTTCTCTTTTTGGGTGAAGGTCCCTTTGGAGCTTTGGACACTTGCTTCCCTTTGTCACCCTTTTTGCCCCTGTTGGTCGGTTTGTCAGCATCATGGATCGATCTGAGCATATCCGGTGTCAGTTCCCTGGGACCAGTTGGCCTGAACTCCTTGATTGTCCGGATCAGTCTGCTGTCAGAGGGCACGTCTGCATACATTGTCTCCGGGATGGAGCCAATGAATGAAAATTTTGATGCATCTGAGACGATGATCTTCTTGGTATGGAATGTACCAACAGAAGACATCGATGCACCATCAGCAGTAGGAACGTTGAACTTGTCCATGTCCCATCTTGTAATCAAGATCTAGAACCGGGCCAATGACACCTCAGAGTGTCGGGATGAAGAAGATAGGCTCTGGATGAGCTGTTTCCATAGGACCAACCCATAATCCAGGTTAATCCCGTTGTATACCCCATACATTATCGACAGGAAAAGACGACTTGCACCGTCAGATCCTGAGCTCCTCTCCGACAAGCCCTTAAAAAGGACTGTAAATAGGCCATTCCACTGTGGCGGTAGGCAAGACTTTTTGAACTTGGCGACAGAGGTGAGAACCTCTGTGTATCCCATGTTGTAAAACATGCTGAACAGCATCCCAACCGGAATCGTCTCCGGGTTAATTCTCGATGGGTCAGCAGCAAACCCAAGCATGGTGCAGAAACGGGGGCGAGAAATGGAAGTCTTGTGTTCTGCAATCTCGAAGAACACCCGGTCGACTGCCTTGTCGTAGTAAGCAGTCGCATAAACCTGCGATAGAGCCACCATCGGCACGGTTTCAATGCTGGAGAGTGCTGGAGCAAGTTGAGAGTACTTCAAACATTCGATGACCGGCGACATATAGGAGTCGTACGCCAGTGGGTTGAGATCAATGACCAGACATTGCTGAGGACGGATGGGTAGGATCTGAGAAGTAGCATGAACGGAAGAAGATTCAGCCATTGTTGCAGGTTGGAGAAGAGGATGAACAGTAGATGGTTTATGAGTTTTTGCTCTTGAGAAATTTCGGAGGCAGTAAAGAGGTAAAAGGTTTTGTGGACTGCCTTTTATAGTGAGGGATTGGAGAGAGAAAGATCGTTTCATATCTTCTATGCGATGATCACGTAGGAGAGAGATTGTCAGAATCCTAGGATCACGCTACCCAACAAGCGCCGTTTCAGAAGAAAATCTCTTCAAATCCGCACGCGCCATTAATTGCCAGAGAGATGACGCTTGGATTTCGCACACGCGTCCATAAGTGTTAGTAAAGGCGCGGCCGTTTCAAATTCACACGCGCCTTCCTTTTTACCGTCGTTTGAATTTCTATCCCTTTAACTCCCGCCGAGTCAGCAACCTTTCGTCTTATCCTTTTTAAACGGCATCTTTTTGAATTAAACGCCCACGTGGATTATTTCTGACCACAGCACCATAATTACAGCCTGTAAATAATTAGTAACAGAATTTTGGAAAATCAAGGGTTTTCGTGCAAAGAGTGTAAAAGAAAAAGAAATAAAGCAACTCTTTTAAGGATAATCTGTGATGTCAATAATGACACGAAACTGATGATCCCGGGCACGAATCTCTTCCTTCAAGGTCAAGAGAGACCTCAAAGTGTTAGTGTGGAATCCCGTTGAATTACGATCAAACATTTATTAATAAATGTTGAAAGGCTTCTTTTAATAAGGCTAAATAAGGGTGGTTTCGCTTTGATTCATCAATTCTATTCTTGAAATAAGAAAGAAAGTGAACAAAGTACTTGTGAGACCGGTGTAGCCTGTTGAACAAGTAGGTAGGAATTTATTTTGTATTGGCTTGGAGTAATATAAGATCTCAGAAAAAATTAAAAATTGGATCCCTTAGGAAGAAATGTTATGGTGTGTAACAATTTCATAGGAATCACGCAAAAGAAAATTTGAGATTTTATAAGGGTACATTCGTTAATTCTTTGGTGAAAGCTTGAGCAAATTAATTGTTCACCGTCAATTCTTTGGTGTTGAATTTTGGGTTTCACTCAGCTCGTAGTGGCACGAAACTAAGATCATAAACACAGATGTTGTGTAACCATAAACCTCAGTGGTAGTTTCTGAGAGTCTCAAGGGTTACGTTGATGAAACGAATGTAATGGAGAAGTGTAATGAGGATGGTGTAAGAAAACATAGTACCTCTGCTGCGAAAATAAGGACCAAGCAGGAAACTCTTAACTCATGTGAGAAGAGAGTGAGGTAGCTCACGATTAGAATAAATGTGTTAGCCTTATTGGGAAGACAAGGTTTGTGTATACCAGGTCATGAAGGCTATTATTCAAAATCTTATGAGGCTTAGGACGCATATAGCAGCATGCTTCTAGGGACACTTAAGTAGTTTATCGATGATATCCCCATAATCAGACAAACACACAAGAAGAAGTAAAAAAAATATTTTTTGAGTTTTTGAAATTTAAAAAAAAATAAAAGAAGTTAAAAAAAAATAATAAGTAGAAAAAAAAAATAAGACGAAAAAAAAACTTTTGAAAAAAATGAAAAACCGAACCCGAACGTTCGGTTGGTCTCGGTTGGGAAAAAGGTGAAAAACCGAACCCGAGCGTTCGGTTGGTCTCGGTTCCAGAGAATTTAGAAAAACCGAACCCGAGCGTTCGGTTGGTTTCGGTTCAGGAAAATTTTGAAAAACCGAACCCGAACCTTCGGTTGGTTTCGGTTCAACAAAATTTTGGAAAACCGAACCCGAACCTTTTGTAGGTTTCAGTTTTGGAAAATTTTAAGAAACCAAGGAGTTTAGACATGCAATTTGGAAAAACTTTTTACACAAAGAAAAACAAATTTTGTACAAAAAATATACAACATAGAAAAACTACCTTTGAAGTAATGAGCGAGTCAGATGATCGAACCGAACCTGAACGTTCGGTTGGTTTCGCTTCTTATATTTGAGGTTGAGAGGTAGTGTGAGGTACTGACTCTGATTCCATCATACCTAGCCCTTGCAGTATTTTATTGAATGATGCTTCAGGAAGAGCTTTGGTAAAGACGTCAGCCAGTTGATCAGTGGTTCTTACGAAGTGAACTTCGACATTTCCATCTTCCACATGATCTTTGATGAAGTGATACCTCAGTGCTATGTGTTTGGTTTTGGAGTGTTGCACTGGGTTATGACAGATCCTAATTGCACTTTCAGAGTCACAATATAGTGGGATCTTCTTCATATTGAGTCCATAGTCTCGAAGTTGACTCTGGATCCAAATCACTTGGGATGTGCAGGATGCAGCGGCAATGTATTCCGCTTCGGCAGTAGACAACGACACACACGTTTGTTTCTTGGATTGCCAGCTGACCAACTTCCCGTCAAGGAATTGACAGCCACCAGTTGTGCTTTTTCTGTCGAGTCCACATCCTCCAAGGTCAGCATCAGAATAGGCTTGAACGAAGAAGCCTGAGTTGGATGGATACCATAGACCTAAGGAGGTGGTTCGCTTGAGATAGCGTAGGATGTTCTTCACTGCCAGCATGTGAGGTTCGCGTGGGTTAGCCTGAAATCGAGCACAATAACACACAGAAAACATGATATCAGGCCTGCTAGCAGTTAGATACATCAGTGAGCCTATCATTTGACGATAGAGCGTGATATCGACAGTCGGTTTGTCTAGTGAAGGGGTAAGCTTGGTGCTGAATGCCATTAAGACTTTTACTTTTGAGTCGCCCATCATTCCAAACTTCGCTAGGAGAGTCTTCGTGTAAGCTTCCTGATTGATAAAGATGCCTTCGGGTCCCTGTCTTATATTTAAACCAAGGAAAAAGTTAATAGGACCCATTGAGCTCATTTCAAACTTAGTCTCCATCAACTTTCTGAATTCAGCTATTAACCTGGGATTCGTGGAGCCAAAGATGA
The DNA here is from genome assembly GCF_002870075.4 of Lactuca sativa. Lineage (NCBI taxonomy): Eukaryota > Viridiplantae > Streptophyta > Magnoliopsida > Asterales > Asteraceae > Lactuca > Lactuca sativa. The sequence continues at coordinate 12,281,163 of NC_056626.2, forward strand.
TGTCATCGACATAAATTTGAACTATCATAAGGTGGTTACCTTCCTTTTTGCGAAAGAAGGTTGGGTCAACCGAACCTTGTTTGAATTTAGACGTCTTTAAAAAATTTGTAAGCGTTTCATACCAGGCTCTCGGAGCTTGTTTGAGGCTGTACACAGTTTTATCCAGAATATAGCAATGATTTGGATACTTTTCGTTCACGAACCCAGGAGGTTGCTCCACATACACAGTTTCTTTGAGTTCTCCATTGAGAAATGCACACTTGACGTCCATTTGGAAAACCTCAAAGTTTTTGTGAGCAGCATAAGCTAGAAATATTCTAACAGATTCTAGCCTAGCTACTGCAGCGAAAGTCTCTTCATAGTCTATTCCTTCCTCCTGACAGTATCCCTTGACCACCAGACGAACCTTGTTCCTTATGACATTACCTTCCTTGTCCATTTTGTTCCTAAAAACCCATTTGAGACCAACAACCGAAGCATCTGGAGGAGTTGGAATGAGGCGCCAGACTTTGTTCCTTTCAAACTCGTTCAGTTCGTCTTGTATTGCTTGAACCCAATCAGAATGATCGAGGGTAGTGTTCACTGTCTTTGGTTCAACTTTTGATACGAATGAGTTAAACATACAAAACTCAACCTTTGAAAATAAGGATGTCTGTTTTGCCTTCAGTTGTGATCGGGTCAGAACCTTTTCAGATACATCACCAACTACTTGAGAGATAGGATGATCTTTGGTCCATTTGGTAAGAGGAGGGTAATTCGGATCAAAGGTTGGGTCTAATTCAGCATTGGTCATTTCTTCCGGCTCAGATTGGCTATCGTAATCGAGCGTCATATCGTCATGCTCCCCCTCAATTGATGAGTCTTGAGAAACATGAGGTTCAGGGGTTTCTTGAGATGCTGAGCTTTCAGGCGTTGAAGCACCTTCAGTTGGAGAGACATCTTCGGTTGGAGAAGCACTTTCGGTTGAAGTTGTAGAACTTGGCTCCCCCTGGACTTGTGAGCTTGGCTCCCCCTCGACATGAGAACTTGGCTCCCCCTCGACTGAAGCATTGTTGGATGGAGATTCATCAGTGGGCGATTCTCCTTCATGCATTCTTCTTGCAGCATCTTCGACAATCTGCTTCATATGATCAACTTTGTTGTCAGCTGCACCTGCTTCTGAGAGAGAAGCTTTTTCCGGTTCGTCAAAGAGTTCCAGAAATTTCTCGTATAAGTTGGCGATAGAGACTGTGACTTGGCCAGTTTGAGGAAAGATTTCCCCAGCAATGTCTTCGTTGGCCTGCAGCTTCTTGACATAGCTATCGTCAAAGGTCACATAGTATGTCTCTTCAATCCTTCTTGAACGCTTGTTTAGGACCCTGTACGCCTTGGAAGAGAGCGAGTAACCCAGAAAAATTCCCTCGTTGGCTTTGACATCAAACTTGTTACGGTTTTCTTTAGAGTTAAAGATGAAACACCTTGAGCCGAACACATGGAACACATTGGGCTTTTTGTTGTTTAGTATCTCATATGGTGTGAGCATGAATCGCTTGTTGAGATAGGACCTGTTCTGTGTAAAACAAGCAGCAGAGATAGCGTCAGCCCAAAAATAAAGAGGTAAGGAAGCGAAACTTAGCATAGTTCGGGCAGCTTCACACAAGGATCGGTTTCGTCTTTCGACTATTCCGTTCTATTGTGGTGTGTAGGGAGCTAAGAAATTGTGACTAATTCCCTTTTCTGCAAGAAACTCTTCAAACTCCCTGTTCTTGAATTCAAGACCATTGTCACTCCTGATGTTGCGAACGACCTTCTTGAGCTGTACTTCAATTTGCTTGATAAACACTTTCAGCTTTTGAGTCGCTTCAGATTTGAGCTTTAGAAAGAACACCCATGTAAATCGTGAAAAGTCATCAACGATAACAAGAATATACTTGCTACCACCGATGCTTTCGATAGATGAAGGACCACATAAATCGATATGAAGTAATTCGAGTGGTTCAACAACTTTTGTGTTGATTACAGATGGGTGACTTTGATGACTCTGCTTCCCCATTTCGCATGCAGCACACAAATGCTCTCTGTCGAACTTGCGCAATGGAAAACCCCTAACATTACCTCCAGTGACAAGACGGTTGATATCTTTGAAGTTGAGATGAGAGAGTCTTCGGTGCCACAACCAGCTTTTGTCGGATTGAGCTTTAGATAACAGGCATATGGCTGGGTTTCCTTTGGTGGGTTTCATGTTCAGAGGAAACATTTCACCCTTTCGCTCTGACTTTAGAATCACTTTCTTTGTCTTTTTCTCTATGATTTCAGAACCTTCATCATCGAATGAGACTTTGAGACCTGTACCTCCAACAAGCTGAGATACACTGATGAGGTTATGTTGGAGTCCTTCCACATAAGCAACCTTCCTTATTGTAAAGTCACCATTCGTTATCATCCCGTATCCCTTTATGGTGCCGAAAGAATTATTTCCAAATTTGACGTTGCCACCATTTGCAAGAGATCTGTATTCCCTGAGCTCCTCTTTCCTCCCTGTCATGTGACGCGAGCAACCACTATCGATGTACCATTCTTCGTCAAACTGCTCGTCACTTATAACCTGCAAAAATTAAGCAGATTTAGGAACCCAAAGTTTCTTGGGTCCATGTGAGCTTTTCATGGGAACGGGAATAGTAAGAGAGATGTCAACTAGATATGTTCGTTTTATTAGAGTTGTTTCATCTTTCTTTTTAATGGTAAAGACTTTTATTTTGTTAGGATTGGGTGTGTTCGTTTTGGACTCTGGTTTGGATTCATTGACCTTCTGCTTTCCCTTTTGTCCAGCTGATGAATGAGGTTTTTGAAAACAAGCGGAATTAGCTTTAGAGCAAGATGGAGATGAATTGGTGGAAGTAGAAGAATTAGAAGAACGAGAAGAGTTAGAATGAGAGATTTTGGATGGAGAGGACTTCCTGGCTGGTGACTCTAGGTGACCCTTTTGCTTTTGATCATTGGAGGAATTGACCTTAGAGTCTTGTTCTCTTTTGACTTCAGAACCGAACCTCTGCGTTCAGTTGGAGTTGTTCTTGGAACCGAACCTTTGGTTTCGAAGTCCTTTTCAGAACCGAACCTTTGCCTTCGGTTGGTATTTTCTTGTGAACCGAACCTTGGCTTTCGGTTGGTGGAACATTCAGGATTTCTTACAGGATTGTTTTCATACTTCAGATTCTTGTCTTGGTGTGAGTAGTATGCATTCTGGGAGTGCCAGTATTGTTTCCTTTCAGAAAGGTTTTTCCTGTATCTTTGGTTCCTTTCTATCTTCTTATTCCTCATCTGCTTAGGTTGATGATGAACGTTCGCTTTCGTTTTTGTTGTCTCCTTGGCTGGTTCCTTTTGAACTTCAGGAGTTTTACTTTGAGCCGAGGGGGCAGAGGGAATATCCGAAGAAGATCCAGTTTGCACTGAGGGAGTAGAAGAAATGTATGAAGAAGTTCCACTTTGAGCTGTTGGAGTAGAGGGAATGTCTTCTTTTGCTGAACGATCATCCTCCTGAGGAATATCTTTTGTACCACTGTTACTTGGTTCATTGAAATTATCCGGCTTGTTCAATGGTTCAGGGATGTATCTTCCTTTGCTCATCCAGGAGGTTCTTTCAGACAAGCCAACGGTTTCGTTTGCATTATCAATTGGAGCTTCCCAGAAGTACTCATCACAACCATCAGCATTGTCTTCGTTAACAATAGCTGTGAGTTCAGCTGTTTGATGTTCGGTTACTCCAGTCACCTTGTATACTTGATTCGGAGTGGTCCTGACCTTTTGATACACAACTGCTTTCTCTACTAATTTCGGGGACTTTTGTTGGGACAATCGAGCGAACTCCACAGAATTTTCTGAAATTAGATTTTTGTGGTTTTCAGTTTCGCTTTTAACAAATTCTGAGCAGTCAACCGTGTCCTCTACAGAAATTTCACTCATGTTTTTGTCCTCGTTAAGCTCAGATGAATTTTCAACATCGATTTTGTTTTCTGAGCTTACATTGGCGTTTAAAGAGTCAAATTTTTGCATGGTTTCGGTTCTCAGTTTAAGTCTGTCATTTTCGTCCAAAAGATTTTTGAGCATGTCCTTGTGGTCTTTGGATTTAATAAAGGACTCAATTTTGTCCAGTCCATACATGTAGGTTGGATTGACATCATCAGACGATATCACACTCTCACAATTGTAGGCTTCGGCATCGATTTCATCCTCCTTAAACTCTAAGAAGGGCAAAATCATGCGATGGATCTTTTAGCCTATCTCACAGTCCAAGTGAAGTTGAGTAATATTGGAATATAAGCGTTTAGCAATTAAACAAAAAACATTTCATTGTTTTAACAATTTTAAATTGTCTCTCTGCAAATAAATGTTTTCGTCTTTAACTTTAACTAATTCCGACTCTTTTAACTCAATCCACATTCGCCGCTCCTCACTCTTCGACGCCACCCTGCTTAATTGATCAGTCAGGTTAGAATTGGTGACTCGAGTTTGAGTTAAGCTACTATCTAAATGAGAAATTCTTGTATTAACATTTTTTAGTTCTTTCTCATATGAGGATGGTGGTACTTTAGATGAAATAAAAACATATTGTACCTTCTTTATCAGTTCATCGAGCTCATTGAACTGTTGGCTGAGTGGTTTGGCCGTAAAGCACATATCCTCCTGTACCTTCGGTCCATCGCTTCCTCCATCGGTGTTGTATCCCCTCATTTGAGATACGTCAGTCACCATGAAGCATTTTCCTCCACTGTTTTCCTCCTTAGCCACATACGCCTTTCCATGGGTAGGCTTCCTCACTTCTTCGTCTTCTGAGTCGGTAGACCAAACTTCTGTGCTACCGAACTCATCGTCATTAACCAAACCCTGCACAATAAGAGCATTAATAGAAGGGTTAGCGGTAGACTTCTTCTTTCTCAACTCATCCAGTCTCTTCTACAGCACGGCTTCCTCATCATTTCCATTGTCCTTTTCAGCCATCTTCTTAAGAACACAGTCCTTAGCATAGTGGTTCTTGCCACCACAGTAGAAACAGCTTACTCCGGAATCGCCATCTGCCTTCTGTTCCTTCTTGGGCTCCTCAGCCTTCGGTTCATTGTTCACCTTTTCAGAGCTGTAACTCCCCTGCCAGTTTCGGTTTTTGTTGCTGGGGAATCTCTTCTTTATGAACCTCTTAGTATTGCACACCATCATGGCATAATCCTCAGACGTGAGGTCATATTCCTCCAAGTTGAGCTCTTCATCCTCCATCACAGCTTTACTTTTAGATAGGAGGGCCAACGAACCAAGACTAGAAACAACGTTCTTCTCTTGTACCACAATCTTCTCTTGGGACTTTAGAATACCCACCAGTTTCGCCAAAGAGTATGATTTAAACTGCTCATGGGCTTTGACTGTGGAAACCACTGCTCTCCACTCAGACCTCAGTCCGTTCAAGAAAGTAACCTTCTGTTCGATAAGCTTCCTTTCAATGTCGTGTTTGATCATCTTGCTGAGAAGATGATTGAAGCGATCAAACGTCTAGGTCACCGTTTCTTCGGCCCCTTGCCTGAATTCTCCAAACTCAGATAGAAGCAAGGTTTGGATAGAATGTTCAAGATCTTCGTCTGTGGAATACAGTTCGCGAAGTCTATCCCATACTTCCTTCGCCGTAGTACATGAGCTGACCAGTCTGAATGTGTCGGACTGAAGGGCGAATCTGATCAACCTTAACGCCTTAATATTGCATTGGAATTTGTCTTTTTCATCTTGTGCAATATCCTTCACGTCCTTAAGCAGATCGTTGTACTCTTTTTGTGTCTTAATGATTCTGGATGTTGCAGAATGAGAAAATGGTCCATTGATGATGGCTTCCCATATGAGGTAACCATTGTCCTCCGATCCAATCACGTAATCTTCAAAATGATGCGCCCATACTTCATAGTCATGGGTGTATAAGATTGGAATCTTTGTCGTCGAACCGATGTTGTTGGAAATATTAATAGGGTTTGATTGCGTCGCGTCCATTATGATCGTAAAAACCTGTTCAAAGATCAGACTTGTAATAAAGCAGATTAGGGCAAAACAATAAATATTAAGATACGTCAATTAAGATGACGGCTCAATAAATATCGATGATTGCGGAAAACCCTAATGGAAATCTTTTTCACAGAAAAGATGTGTATCGATTACACAGCCTCCTGCTCTGATACCAATTGAAGAGAATAAAAACCTTTAATCTATGAAGATCGATTAGATCTTGAACAAGTATATGAATATAAAACAGTGAGAACGCAATAATAAGAACAAGAAAGCTTGAATCAAACGTGTCGAATGATTAAACAAAATCCTCAGAAGAGCTCGATTAAGAACATCAACTGTAGAGGATTAGAAAATTACAAGAACGATTAAAGAAATCTGTTGTACTCTGGATGAATCGCTATATCGATAATCTCTAAATCGTTAACCTAATATGCATGCAAGCATTAACTTATATACAATACATAAAAGGCTCACGGTTGGACAGGCCCAAACCAAAGTGTACAAGGCTAAACTATCGAGCCCAAAAGACACAACATCAAAACAATCTTCAGCCCAACACTAAGAATATCCTATGTGTTCATACAAACCCAAATGCTTGGATCTAGGTTTCTCTATTGTACATGCAAGTTATCCAAGACTATAAACCCTAATTCTAGCATTCAAGTAATCATATTAACATGAGAATAGGTTTAAGATGTTACCTTGATTGTTATGTAGCAATAACAATCCCAAATCTCCTTGTATTGACTTTAGAAAGCTTAGAGTCACAATTGTCACTCCTCTAATGGTTCACAAACACCATAAGCAAGAGGATGAAGAGGAGAGAGGATGGAGGCTGCCCAAAAATGTCTACAAACCCTGGAGGAGTCTTAGCCACGTTTTTGGTCTATAAGGGTACTATATATAGTGAGGCTATTAGGGTTATCTAACAAGGAAACCCTAATTTGGATGCTTAAGCCCTAAGCAACCCATGGACTCATTTAATTAAGGCCTTGGACGAATTCCTTATGGGCTTCCCCATAGAATTCGTCCACTCCTTAATATAAGGCAATCCATGGCCCAAATTGCAATTATCTTATAATTACAATTTTAGTCCCTTAAGTTTAATTAATCTCTTTTAGTTACAAAACTAATTACCAATTAATTATTGACTAATATTAATTAAACAATATGATTTCTCCTTTAATATATTATTCTCATAACATATTAACAAATCATATTTAATCCTTTCTCTCCATAATTTATCCTATCAAGTTGCTTTGGTGAAGGCAACCCAAAAGGACCATGCACCATCGGGTCAAGTACATACCAAAATAGTTATGGACTTAGAAACTAATCCAACAGTATGTGCTGAAAGGAAAATGCTTCCTTTATCGGTCCAAATTGATCAAACTCAGACCTAGTCAACTCAATATACCAAACTACATAACGGTTTTTCAACTGAGATTATGTTTGAACCTAAAAAAATCTTGTTCAAAACCATTTTTGGGATTCTAAAACTTAAATGGACAGTTGTCAATTAAGACAATTTCTCCAAAGAATACCCTCAACATCCTAAAAAGGTATGCATAAGGAAGTTCTCATGGTTTGATCTCTTTGAAACATTTCACAACCTTTCCTATTTATAGAAGATGAAACATTCTCTTGTTTACTCTCACTACCGATGTGGGATGAAGACATTGTAATAAAACACGCTTTCTTGTTAATAAAACATTATTCAACTTATTTAGTAAAACACCATTTCTTTATTGTTCAATATTTCCATTTTTCTATAATCTCGTAAGTTGCTATCCAAAAAAGTAAGTTTTTATTGAATAAATTTTTGTTCAATTCTAAAATCATAAATTCAGTTAGGTACTTAATATAGAAAGTTTGTTTATATGTATTTTCAAGACTTAAAAGTTCATTATAAAAAGAATTCATTTATAAATATAGTCTGCGTATATATTTCGTGCTTTTGATCAAATTGAATTTTCAAACAATTATAATTTTATGTTTAGGTAGATGTTTTTTTTATATTTATATAATATTATGTAACTTTTTTTAAAATATCATTGGAAATAATTTGAAAAATCGTGGGAGTTTCAAATGTATGTAGTGAAAGGAAAATGTTTCTTTTATGGTCCAAATAGATCAAACTCGGACCGACTCAACTAAATATACCAAACTAAATATTTTTTTTCTAGTGAAACCCGGTTTGTATATATTCGTGCTTTTGAATCAAAGTGATTTTTCAAACAGTTATAATTTTAGGTTTAGGTAGATGTTTTGTTATATTTATATAAAATTATGTAACTTATTTATAATATTATTAGAAATAATTTGAAAAATCATGGGAGTTTCAAATGTATGCTGTGAAAGGAAAATGATTCCTTTATCGGTCCAAATTGATCCAGCTCCGGTTCAACTCAATATACCCAACTACATAATTTTTTTTCCTAACTAAAACATGGTTTAAACCTGAAAAATTTTGGTTCAAAACCATTTTTAGAATCCTAAAAGTTAACTAGACACTTGCCAATATAGACAATCTTACCAAATAATACCTTTAAAATCCTACAAAGGTAGGCATGAGGAAGTTCTCATGGTTTGGTCTCTTTGAAACATTTCACAACCTTTCCTATTTATAGAAACATTCTCTTGTTTACTCTCACAATCGATGTGGGATGAAGAAATTGTAATAAAACACCCTTTCTTTTTATTGAACATTATTTAACTTATTTATAATATTATTGTAAAGAAATTGAAAAGTCATGGAAGTTTCAAATGAATGTGGTGAAAGGAAGTTAAAAAAGGGGGTTTCAAATGCATGAGATTCAAGAAAAAAATGTTAGCTTTATAAGTATGTATGATATATATATATATATATATATATATATATATATATATATATATATATATATATATATATATATATATATATATATATATATAGTGGAAGGTTCTATGGAAAGTGCATATTTAGGGCACCACATGTTGGAACCAATGAAAGAATCACATCACATCACTTTATAGTTAACTACATAAATAACTATGAAATAAAATACTTATGAATAAATAAATTGACACATGTCAGTTGATCATTGGATCCAACATATGCAAACAATTAAATCATCGAGTCTATACTACGTTCCACGGACTTGCGTCGCATGTGAGCGCATCACGTACAATAGGTCTGAAGGTACACTTCCATCATCCCAGTGACACGTAGGAACCCAGTCGTATAGGGTTGAACGCGAAACTTCAACGAATCATAATCTTCATACGAAGTCAGATTCAAGCGTTCCTTATATCCCCGTGATCTTTATTACGACCACTACATCTTTAGTTAAGATTATTCATTCTAGGTAGCCTTCTAATTAACATGTCATTTATCGCTCGTAATGTAGATGATGAATAATTATCACTTATTACATTTTAAATGTTTAGTCTGAACTTATGGGCGTTACATATATGATTTTTCTTTAACCCCAGATTTTAAAATTAAATGAATATAGTACACAAAAATGCATGAAGAAACTTTTACTGACCCCATACAGGGCCGACCTTACCTTGTACTGAGCTAAGCCCTTGCTTAGGGACCCCAAATCTAAAGGGCCCCAATTCTAAAGCTAATTATAGTATAGACTATAGAAACGATTGTTACTCACACCAACAATTCCACAACGACGGTTTGATTTCGAAAAAATGCAGGCACGCATCGTTTTGTTCTTATTCCTTCTCTACTTCTCAAGTACTCCTCTAATCTCGATTCTTGAAAACTGAAAGTCTGAAGTGCAGCCTTTCTCTATTCTTCCATCTCCATTCTTTGATTCTCTATTTTTGAAAGCAAGCTTTTTTTTCTTGAATTTAAAGTTTAATACTTAGATGCAGTAAGTTTAAATCTTGCTAATTTTAAATAGAAAAATAAATTGGGTGGTTGGTATCTCCTGTTGTACTTAAATGTGTTTTCTCGGGATGCATGATTTTTTTTTGTGTTTTTATGATGTTGGTCCCAAGAATTCATATATAATATTCAACATTTCTTGTTTTCTCTTTTATATATTACACTTCACAACATTAATATGATTTTTCTTTCGGATATCAGGAGACATTTTTGTTTTACAAATAGGGTTTCTTGATCTTCTGTCTACTGCTTCTACGCCTATTTTCAAATTTCTTATAACCACCACACTTGGCTTAATTCTTGCCATGGATTCTGTTGATATCTTCCGCCAAAGTGCAAGGAATTACGTCAATAATGTAAGTTTTTCATTTTCAATTCCCTTACTTAATCACTTAATCCAATAAGTTTTGGATGATTGAAGATTCAATTTTGCTGATTTTGGAAAGTCATAATCATGTATTCATATACCCATGTTCAAGAAAATTGTTAAATTTGATTAAAGATTAGATTTTTCTTAAAATGAAACTCACACAACTCGTTGGTATATGATGAGGTTGAGTTCTTTGTGTCCAATCTAGCACTTGTGTTCAACAATGTTGCTCAATCAATCTAGAAAGTATAATTTCCATGTAAGTTCGATTTAATGAATTGTATATTGATATATTATGTTGTTGCAATTGGTTTGCCTTTAAAACTGTTAAAAACTTCAGGTGGTTTATGTCTGTTAATATTATTATTACACTCATAATTGGGACAACACTTGGATGGTTGTTTTTTATCATCACAAGACCACCCCCACATCTAAAAGGCTTCATCTTAGGTGTCTGTTCAGCAGGTAAATTACATAAAATACACCCTATAAATTAACAAAATTTTAAAATTTTGGATTTTGATTGTGAATTACAGAAAACCTGGGAAACTTGCCTTTGATTATAGTCCCAATATATGCAAAGAGAAAGGACTTCCTTTGGTCCTATGTTTGTCATGGCTTATGCTTCATTATCTATGACAATATGTACTTTGTTGTATTATTATCTCTTTGAACACTTTTAATTAATATGGAATTTGTTTATTTGTTCTATGTTCTATCAACATCTTTATCAAATAGGAGGGTTTATAACATTTAGTATAGTAAAAGCCAAAGGGCCCCAAATTTTTTGTTCACTTAGAGCCCCCAAACTGGTTAAGCCATCTCTGACCTCATATGTTGTCAATTTCAAAAGTGCTGATCTTTAATAACTTGAATTCCAACAAGCCCAACTTAGGGTTGGTCCTTATCCATCACAATCGTGAGGGTAATTACTTGTTAAAGAAGATTTAAATCTTGTCCAAAGTATTTTCAAATGTGTAAGTGTTAAAAGGTATCTATTTGCTACTTTTTTTCATTTTAACTCGCTTGAGGGTTGTTTTCATTCAAACTTGATGGTCTCAATTTGAATATTAGTTTGACCTAACTATCTTTCTGTACGTTTAATTAGGACCCAACATGTCATGTTGTACGTTTTATAGGTTTGTTGGCTTTTTTCATAGTATAGACTTTAACATTATGTCTAGTGAAAGAAACCCACATTTAAATTAGAATCGCAAACATGAGCGAAACACAAACACTAGAACCGTGGGGCCGAAACCAACACTACAAAGTTCAAAATTATTACATGTTTTCTTTTAATAATCCTATCAAAATTTAATACTTTTTTCATCTTAATTTATATAACATAACAAAATTAAGTAAGAGTTAACAAACAAAAAAATAAAATAACAATTCACGATTGTATGTTAAGAAAAAAACAAAGTATTTTAATTTTACAAAAAATAATTATAATTAACTTCAATAACAATTAACAAATGACAAAATTAAATGTCATGTAATAAATATACACTACAAGAAAAATCCTAAATAGCTACAGAAAGTTGCTACGGAATCAAAATCCATAGCTATTCGACTACGAAGTATGTTACGTAATGGCTTATCGTAGCTATTTTGCTACGGAAATGGCTACGGAATTGCATTGCGTAGCTAAATCTTGAAAAGCTACGAAAATTTACTATGGAATCAAAATTTGTAGTTATTCTACTACGGAATATGCTACGGATTGGCTACTTGTAGCTATTTTGCTACGGAAATAGCTACGAAGTTGCATTTTCGTAGCTAAATCCCGAATTACTACTGAAAGTTGCTACAAAATCAAAATTTGTAGCTATCTTACTACGATATATACTACGGAGTTGTTAGTCGTAGCTAGTTCGTTACAGAACTTCTTACGAAATCCATATATGTAGCTAGTTTGCTACATCATTAGCTACACAATCAAAATAGGTAGCTAGTTGGCTACGGAAGTGAAATCTGTAGCTATTTTCTTATGAAATTTGTTAGAAAATAAAATTTTGTAGCTAATCTACTATGTAACTTGTTACGAAAAGCTTGTCGGTAGATATTTGTGTATAAAACTTGTTTTCTAATTTGCAAAATAACTACGAAATCAAAATCTGTTGGTATTTTACTATGGAATATTTCGTAGCCAAGTAGCTATAGAATATGTTTCTGTAGCAAAATATAGAAATTTCTATAACCTATTCATATACTCTATTAATGAGAATGGTGGTCATGTACAGTAGAATTCTTGCTTATTCCACATTAACCACCAATCTTTTATCGTTTACATTTATTACCTTAAGAACCATCCTAATAGGTAGAGAACCCAAACCCTTAGCTTAAAAAGTTAAGGCTTAAACAATAAGCACTTATTCATCAATACCTATCTCCCTAAATCGTTGATTTCCTTTTGTCTCCGTTATCGTCCGTCCGGTATTGGGCTGTTAGGCGGGGTCAATGGGGACACACGTCTGTTGTGCTTCGTTTGCGTCAATGCTTCTTCCGATTAACGCTATCTATCTTCCCAAGAAGAACAACGCCTTATTTTAATCAATACCAGTTTCTCTCAAATTCATCTTTCGTCTCTTTCATCCCACTTGTGAAAGGAGAGAAGCATCAATCGCATCAGCTTTGTCTCCGAACCTTAAATTCCAGCTTTTCTGATTAAGTTTCTTTCTAGGTTTGCCGATTCAATTTCTTTATTACAATAATTCTATGCGTCGATTTCACATTTGCCTGGAGCACGAAATTAGAGAAGCATAAATCGCTTTAATTTTGTCTGTGATCCCTAAATTCTAGGTTTGCCTTTTCAATTGCAGGAAAATGTGGCGAAGACTTCATTGACGTTTTTTGGATGGTAGAAGACTTTCAAGAAACATTCAATCGTCTAAAATGGTCGTGCGTTTTACTCACTTTCTAGAATTCCTTGTGATTAAACTATCCATGTATGTATATTGCAAATTACATGTAGATGATATCATTATCATCTCTTTTATGTTTTCAATTTTTAATCTCGCTGCCTGGAACAAGTTTTTTGGTCATGTTCCAATTGTGGTATGATTTTTGCTACATTTTTGTTACTTACCACATCTCACTAAGCGAATTTCCATTGTTTCTAATGTTTGGAAACATTTTATTGTAATACCTGTTTAGTGCTTCACTTTTCCTATTGTCATCTATGTGTTGATTGAAAATTGTCCCTTGATTTATGTGAAAATAGCTATAGCCTACTATCTATAAATATATAGTTAGTGTTGACTTATATTGATTTTGTAGTTTTCTTATTGTATTTGCAAATTTTCTTATTTTTCTCAACTGACTTCCAGATTAAAAGAGAGATCTCTATAATGAAGATGATGAGGCATCCTAATATTTTCAGACTCCATGAGGTATATTTAAAATTATGTGATATGTATGCTTGTACCTACAACGTGTTTAAAGAAATTCCTTTTTGTGTTCATGTGCTTGTATGGAAACTCTTTGACCTAATTAGAATCTTTCATTTGTCACATAACTAACAATGTTATCATCAAAATGTAAATCTTGTATGAACATCTTCTCAAATCTTGGTCATTTTTGTGTGTGAGATAGTAACTGAAATGTTAATCTTGGTTGAGTTATTATTTTTTAGGAAAGTGAATGTGAAGATGATGAAATTGTGATGACAATGATGAAGAAAATGATCATGAACAAGAAGCAGAGGCAGAAATGGAGGTGGTGTATTAAAAGCCTGAAGAACTTTTGCCTTCAAAGGACACTGATAGACAACTGTCAAAGAAGGTATTTGTGTCTTTTGTCAAATGATGAAGTTTTATTAAAAAAAGGGAAAAAAGAAGATATAATATATGTTACGGAATGCATAATAAACTTCCTTTCATATATTGGTTTCTGTTTTTGAGATGGCATTGTGACATTTTTTTACAGTTTTTTTTATAGTTACCCATACTATTAATTCGGATTTCTCATCTTTATAAAATCGAATGGAAATGTGTGCAGGGTTTCCCGAATATCGAGATGGATGTGCACACGTTCTTGGTCAACAGATTAAGAGTCATCCATTACTTGAATTCATTAGAAAGGTATATTTTGTTTGGTTATTTTCTTAATTGTTTGAGACCGGATATGAAGCTTGAATTATTTTTATTGACTAATTTCACCATAAAGTCAAATCTGTAACAAAAGAATCAACCTTAGAAATCTGATTTATAAGCATATATTGCAAAAGTAATAGTCATATATCCTAATTCAGTCTACATTTCCTTCTAATTTTTAATGTTATAAATTACTAATATGAAAAATATGTTATTCAAACTACTAAATGATCCATGCATTTGTGTGAAGTGATATTTATGTGACTTTAAGCCATTTGATCAAGTTTTGTTCTCACTACTACATCTGTAATGGATAAATGAATCATTATTTTTTGTTCTTGAATTTTCTTTTGATTTTATTGGGAAATGTTTAAAATATGCAATTATGATGATTGATCTTATGTTTCCACTTCTAACCCAAATCCAGAAATCCTTATAGTTGTATGAGTTTCTTATTTCATTCTGTCATATTGTCGTATGTGCTTAATATGTTCTCTCTAATGCTATTGTATGTGCTTCTTATTTCTTAACCATTTATTTTTAATAAAATTCAAATAAATATTAATATGTGAGCTAACAAAAAATGCAACATATTACCACAGATAGAATGGCTTTAAGAAGTGCTTTTATTTTATATGGATCGGTTGGTGGGCCGTCAAAAACAGTTGTTCTTCTTGCATATGAGTGTCCTCAAGAGGTATAAAAAGTGAACAACTTTTTACTAAATCTAATCAAAAGAATTAATTATCATTAAAAAAATTGATTGTTGCAGATCGATGATTCTGAGATCTTGGTGAGGTCTGGTTTTATTGTATTTAAAGCCACGTTCTTCAACTTTCTCTCTGCATTGGTGGCACTAGCAGGAACTGCTTTGGTTAGTTAATTTTTTTTAATTAAAGAAAAAAATGATATATTATATTAGATCGTTTATTAAAATGATAAATAATAATAAATAGACCAAATAATAGGCCTTATCGTTAGTTTTATTCTATCACCTCAATCTACAATTGGTTAATACTTTTTTTATTTCTTCCTTTCTGCAGGTTCATTTTCACAGAATGCTTCAATGGAACTCATCCATTTGCATCTTGCTCCTATTGATTCTAGACTTGCAAATGTGTTGCTGCAGATCAAGTCTAAACTAAATGTACACAGTTAGATGAGTGATAATGTTTTTTAAATTGGATAGTACTTCTTTATGTCACCTAAATTGCTTTCATAGAAAAAAAAAAAAAATAGATAACATATCTTAAATAACGAAGGCTTCCAACCCCTGCTGCAACACGGGGGAACATTCTCTAGTTAAATTTATATTTACTACATTTTCATATATTTCTATGAATATTATAATATGAATATTGGATTTTGTTGAATATTATTATTGTACTAAATTTGCACCCGAACCTATTGTTATGGAAAAAATTGTTATGAAACTAATGGCTACGGAATTTGCTACGTAACAAATAGCTATAGAATTTGCTACGGAAGGAATGGCTACGGAATTTGCTACGTAACGAATGGCTACAGAATTTGTTACGGAACGAATGACTACGGAATTTGTTACGGAACGAATGGTTACGGAATTTGCTACGGAACAAATAGTTACGAAATTTGCTACGGACAAAATGGCTATGCAATTTGCTACGAACAAAATAGATACGAAATTTGCTACAAAATTCATTGTTACGGAATTGTGATGGAGGTGTGTTGTAGTTGAAATGATACGAATAGACATCGTAGCAACGGCCGTAGCAAAATTGCTACTGAACTATAATTTCGTAGTTAAACATTTTGCTACAAGAAATCTTACTATGGAATCTCATTGGCAAATTCCATAGCAACTTCCATAGTTATTTAGGTTTAACTACGGAATTTCAGCTTTTTGCTACGGAATTTTTCCGTAGTTAAATCGAAATTTTCTTGTAGTGATAGAAAAAGACTAACAATTAAAATTTAATAGATATACTTTCCATGTATAACCAACACTGTTTGTTAACAAAATTAACAATACTATTATATGAACATAATAAATAATAATTATTTGTTTCGGAGGCTTTATTGCTAACACCTAAGACCTATAATACTGCTACTTCGCATCTTTTTTCATTGCATCTCAAGAAAAAAAGATAGAAAAAGAAAGACGTTAAAGAGAAAAAGAAAGAAAAAAAATACTTACAAAGTTGCAAGTCCGAAAAATGTTGGAGACACTGTCGATGTTGAGAGGAAGCTAGAGAACATGTCGAAATATCAATCGGCTAACGGCAGATAGGACTATGGAGAGATAAAGATTGAACATATTAAAGGAGGAGAGGAAAGGAGAAGGGAGAGAAGGAGTGGTTAACACTTAGGCGGTGTCTGCGGTGGTATTCACGATTAGAAATTTAGGGTTTTTGTAGTTTCTCTTGTGTGATAAATTTTACAATTTTCGATTTTTTATATAGAATTTCTTTCCTAACTTTCTGAATATACTGTTATCCTATGGGTGTGTTCGGCACTGAGCGTTCGGGAGCGTCTAAGAGCTTCTAGTTTTTAGCGTTTGACAAAACGCTCCGTTTTGAACAGAAAACCACGTTTGACACTACAAGCTTCTAGCGTTTAGTTTATACAAAACTTTTCCAAACCAAATGCTACTTCACATAGCGTTTAACAAAACACTACTAGCTACAAACTACTTGATACAAGCTACCCGTTACATGTTATTTTTGCCGAACACACCCTAACTAATCTTAGGATTTGTTTTGATTTTCTTCATAAATTTTGTGAATTATTTGTTGATTACTTTTTGACTTCCTAATTTATAGTTGGTCTTCGTTTTTGTAACTAAAAGGTGATGCATTTTTTTTTATGAATTAACATATGTTCATAGATGTACGTTAAAGCTCGGGGGCCAAAAAGATAGTGAAAGAATAAACCAAACATATATATATATATATATATATATATATATATATATATATATATATATATATATATATATATATATATATATATATATATATATAGAGAGAGAGAGAGAGAGAGAGAGAGAGAGAGAGAGAGATCAACAAACTCAATTTGAAGGAGCAAACCAACGAACTGTGCATTTCTTTCCCTCGATTTGAATCGCTTTCCTTACTTCGATCGACCCACCCCAGCTTCTTCTCTCTTAGAGATCCATAGCAGATTCTCTCCCTCTTTTCCAGCCTCTCCAATCGATCCCAATTATTCTCTTCCTCCTCTCTCAAACCTTAGATCTAGGATCAAAGTCTGCTATTCAAAATTAAATCGTCAATCCCTTCATTTCCTTGCTCCCAAAAAATCCGTAGGATTGATGGATATCTGTTGCTCCAGTTCAAGGTAACATTTTTTACCTAATTCTCTTTGATTTCAATATAAAAGTAATGCATCAATCAAATGTATAAGTTTTTAAGAAAAATTACCTGAAACACCAAAGTCTATAAGTCGATGACGTGTTTTTAAAAAAAAATTAACAAACATTTTTTATTAAGTATTAAAGTTTGAAATTAATACAACCATAAATCTATAAGTCAATAACACAAACACAAATCAAATATTCACATCAATAAAATATTATAAATGTTTAATTTCAAAAGTTTATACAACTTGTCTTTTACTTTCACCAACTCAACCTACAGTAATTGTTACTAGCCTACATTGTTTAAAAATAAAAAATAATCAAGATATGGTATTCAATTAAATAATAATACTTCATAAATGTCTATTTTTTTAAAAGAAAATTAAAAGGATAGATAGGCTGTAAACATGTTAGAGAAATTTAACCATAACCTAACCTATTTAATTAAACATGTTAGATGGATTGAGTTGTAATTAAATGAATTGAAATTTTCAACCTAACCTACAAATTATTAGGCTAGATTCGGATTGAATTGACGGGTTCATTTAAATATCCTCATTTCAACTATATAAAGAAAAAAAATTACAATATTATATGCTATGAAACAATTATTTAGCTCCCATAATTTACCAATCAATCAATACTTTGCCTATATCACACACTAATAATCTATGTTTTGATGGAAGCTTCTGGCTATTTAGATTTCCTATTTGGTTATCAAACCACGTGATGTGTTTTATATTGATTATTTAGAAAATTGCCATTAAAGTGTACACTCAAGAAAGTGTAATGTCGGAGACGCAATCCAGTTTCATTAATTTAAATCCAAAGTTATAATATAATATATTTTATAACACTCCAAATCCGTCATATGATATTTTATACTAAAAAACTTTAAATAGGCAAAAATATATACATTCAAATTTTGAAGTATGCAACTCTGAACTCTTGGAGTTTTATTTTTTTATTTTTATTTTTATTTTTCAATTGGATTTGACATTTTAATCAAAAAGCTCCTCTCTCATTTCATGATGGTTTTGTGAGACACAAAATCGGTTTGTACTCAAAACTAAGGAGGATTTAAATACAATTCATTTCATGTCAATTGAATTAAGGGGGAATTTTGGCTTCAAATTTAACCACATATTTTTTTTGTTACCCCATATTTGAATTTTCAAATGTTTTGTCAAATTTGAAAGAAAAAAAAAGTCTTGTGAGAAAAATTGGCATTCGACCCCATGAACATCCATATCTAAAAATGTTCACTTTTAACCGGTCCTTGTGGTTTTTTGCATTATAGTCCAATGGTAACAAAATAATATTTGTTAGGTGTTACATGTTCATAGTAAAGATTTATAAAAAGTATTTGTAGTGATAAGGAATATCATGTCAAATATGTTAAGTTGTAGAGACTCAATCATCTTTGACCCTATAACCGTCAGTTCCTTTATAGAAACGGCATCAAAACATGTCATGAGCCAGTTCTGTCAGTGTTTTCTGTTTTCTTGACTTTGTCTTATTGACAGTTTTCACTCAAACAAACATTAAATTCGTGTAACCTAACATATTAGACAACTATTTAGCATAAAGCAATAAATCTATCTTTTTTGTTCACTGTGGACGTAATCAATCATCATAATCGTGTGAACCACGAAAATTAATTGTGTCTTTGTTTTTCGTTTACATTTATTACTCCCTTAAAGAAATCTTTTATCGTTTGTTGAAATACTTAAACAGTTAAACTTTAACAAAATCTTTTCAAACACAGCAAAATACGATGATATTTATGATTGTCATAAAAGAAAAACAGTGTTGTTTTTAATAGATACGCCAATTTTAGTATTATAAGTTAGAATAGTTAATATTAACTTTTTAAAACAAAACAATGTTACTTATTTACACTCAACACCCTAATTGTTTACAATTTTGAAAAAAGGTAGGCCAAAACAAGGTCAATAAGGGACCCATGTGTGATATTTTTCTAATTTACAACACTATGTCTGTTGAATTGCAACAGAAAATTTCAGAAAAAACATGTGAACAACGCTAATTGTCATCTTAGTCTAAATTAATGGAAAAGATGGTCAAATTCCTGCAATGAAATGTCATATTATGACTTTTTTTTTTTTTCCAAACACTTGATTATATAAAGGATTAAGCAAAAGTAACCCTGAAATAAACATGGGTTTGACCCAAAAATATCAATTCAAAGAAATCACAAACTATTTATATTTATATGATTAAACAAGTCTAAGTTGAATTAGTTCAGACTTTTGTTATTTTTCAAATTGGTTCTAAAACCATCTAAAAGGGTTTGGTACTACAGGGTTAAAGCGATATAAATGATAATATATTAAATTTAAGCATGGTAATTAGTTCAGACTTTTATTATTTTTCAAAGTTAGTTCTAAAACAATCAAAAAGAATTTAAAGAGATATACATGATAATATATTAAATTTAAACAGGGTTAGTTGTTATGACTCATGGTGGACCTTGAACAATTAATTTGGGGGTCGAAACAAAATTACCGTTCTTATAAAAACCAAGGGGGCTACAATCCAAATTTTATATTTTTAGGTCTAATATTTATAAAAATTAGTACGCTATCACTACTTTTAAACAACAAAAAAACAAAAACAAAAACAAAAAAACAAGAGGGGTCACAACCCTTTCTACCCTTAATAAGGTTCATCATTGGACTCGTGCAGTTTGATAGAACTTTAATGTCCCTATGGCGCTTAATAAGCTTCATCCATGGAGAGTTTGATAGAACTTTAACAACGCAAATACTTAACCATTAAAAGGCTTGAAATAGTCATCTGAATAATTTAATTTTGTTTTGTAAGATTGTTCAACAGGTCAATGAAAATTTATTTTATCATTTTAACTTTCTGCTTATAAAACTAATTACTAACAAACTATCCAAAAATTACAAAATTGATACCAAAATACATACCAAAACTTAAATAAGATATAAATTTTGAATAAAGGAGCAAATTTTGAACAATTGCAGTTCATCAACACTACTTTTATTCCTTTAAAAATGAAAAAAAAATTATGCTTTTTGGGATGCTACAAATGGGGGAAGAAGCGGGCGGCGCCAACTGGAAAAGAAGCATGTGGCATTAAGAACCTTGACAGCAGTGATAACCAGAGAAGAAGATGGTGTTTGTCTGTGTATTTTTTGGGGTTGCCTATGAGTTTAGAAAGAAAGAATTATACGACGACTTCTAAGAAAAATATAAGGGTGTTTATGTTATTGGGTAATAAGGGTACACAAAAAAAAGGTTCAAACATAATTTTTAGTTGAATGGTTTAGATGCTCATGCCCAGTTGCCCAATTCAATTCAGAGTCTTAAATTTGGCTTAAATTTGACGAATCAAACTATCTTAGTAGTTGAACGATTTAGAGGGGTTAAGTGTGAATGGAAGTATTAACAAAGTGTCAAACATGGCTAATAATATCAGGGGCGCACCTTTTATGGGGCCACGAGGGGTTGTGCCCCCTCCCCCCCCCCCCCTTGAATTTTGGGCTAGAAGTAGGATGTACGTGTTTAATTTTCGGAATTATAGGCCCATCAATGTGAGTTTTGGGTTGTGGCCCCTCATGGTCGACTGATCCAATGTTCCGATCCAAGAGAGAAGCAATCATCGACATCGTTCAATCAGTAAAGCTTCCGCCCCCCCCCCCCCCCCCCCCTCCTTAATTCTTCGCTCAATCGCTAGTCGCTAATTACAAAATCGAACATGTGGACTTCGCCAAATCGAAGTTGTTCATCGCCTGCTGGCTACTGCTACCTGCTGCTGTTCTGCACGATTGCACAGCTGCAATTCGGGTGCAATCCCTATCATCAATTCTTCGCTACTTAGTAATCAGGTATGCTTTCAGCTTTCAATTCGGCTGTTGTTTCAACCTCAATTCTTGACTTCTTTCCTGTTTCAGCCTTTCAGGGATTGAGAATTCTTTCTTTTATAATTTATATTGCACTTTGTCACACCCCAAAACCGAGAACGGCGAAAACGTTATGGGGCGGAGGACGTCATGTAAAGTATCACAACACAGTATAACAGTAAACAAGCAAACAACATCATCCATTGCATTAAATATATAATTTTAATACAAGCGTGTTCCGTACAGTTATAGACACCAAAAAGTAAATCAAAATAATAAGATGAGTCTTGAATGC
The DNA here is from genome assembly GCF_002870075.4 of Lactuca sativa. Lineage (NCBI taxonomy): Eukaryota > Viridiplantae > Streptophyta > Magnoliopsida > Asterales > Asteraceae > Lactuca > Lactuca sativa. The sequence goes on from NC_056626.2 coordinate 12,303,071, forward strand.
GCTCCATCTTCTCAAAAGTTGGCCTCGGTACCTGTCTACTAATGACCTGAGAATACAAGTTATTTTGAAGGAGTTTATCAGCATTAAGCTGGTGAGTTCATAAGTATTTTAGTGTCGGTGTTTGTATCAAAACGTATGAACGTGGTTTAAAGTATGAGTTTGTAAACAATGGTGATAAAAGTAGGTGAATGTTTGTAAGTGTTTGTAAAAGTTTGAATCTCTTAGAAAAACCTATATTTTCTATTAATAGTAGCCTTATACCAAGGCGTAACTGTTTTGTATGTTCGTTTATTGTAAAAGTGTGTAATCTTCCCAAGTGTAACTATCATTAACAAAATATAGTTTGTACATTAATGTTTAAGTGAAATGATCACTAAATATATGTAAAGGGTAAATTAATGTAGTACTGTAGTGTTGTATTATCGAAACTACTGTTGTACTAACTACCTTAAACCGGATTTGTATTAAGGTATTATGTGATTTATTGTACCATACTATTGACTATGTAACACGACAATGTAGGTCGTAAAAAGGTAAGACGTATGGCACCCGCAGACCTGCAGGTCCGGCTGTAGCTAGCAGCAAGGTGTAGGATAGTCAATCCAGTATAGATCTATATGCAAACTCACGCTCTCCCTCCAAGAGACTCTGGCTACAACTCGGGCCATGACATTGAAGGCATGCTCCGATACAGTGGATCACAATTATGGTAACATATTCATGTATATGTAATGTATTGTTAATCGTTCTAGTATGTTTGTATATGTTCTCTTTGTAATAAGTATTGACTCATGAATGAACTGACTCATTGAATATCTCATTGTTCTAGCAATAGTATAAGTATTACCCTGTGCTACCCCGATGGTAACTTACTAATGATGTAACTGGTACGTATGAATTTAGAAAAACTTTTATGACTATATATGTACACATGATATATAATTAATATTGAAACGGCCTTCGGACGGCTACCCGATACCCCACCAGACCACATCTCAAGCGCGAAAAGGAGATAGGGCGGACGACCTTCCTAAGCCTTTTAAACATTGCTTATATAACTATACATATATGGGCATGCAATTTATAATAAGTATAACAGAGTTTAAGTAAAAGTATTTGATAAGTAAAAGATTTTGTAAAACAGTTTGATAAACAGTTTGAACAGTAATAAAATCATTGGTTTTGGTAATTAATCACATGTGATTGATGTAATAACTATAAGTATTCAACTTGTATCCCCCCCCCCCACATAAAAGCATTTAAAACATTTAAAAGTATTTCAAAGGTTAGTTAAAGGGGTATGAACTCACTTGTAGTGAGTGGATTGGATTGAAGTGTCGGATACGGTGCTAGGTGACAAATGGAGACTTCTACACACGCACGAGCCTAGTTATCATATAATGAACATATATATAACTAATTAGCCAATTTATAACTAATAAATTAAGTTGGGACACTCTAGAACATGAAAACACTTTGTTTCAAGTGTTAAAGATCATAAGGATTGCATCCAAGTGTTTGTAGGGCAAAGCTAGAGTGTTTGTAGTTCAAGGGTAAACTCCTTTGGAGTTTACCGTTTTAATGGTCATTACCCAAGGAATTTACGGAAGTAAAATCAAGGGTTTACGGTCGTAAACTCTACTCCTTAAGACCATATGTTGTTCTGAGGTTTTACAAGTCTTTTGAAGCATTTCTACTTGGTGGTTTGGCCTTTGGAAGGGACTATGGCAACAAAAACACCCTTTTGAGGAGTTTACGGCCTCATGGTCATTTCCCTTTGGTTTTACTATCGTAAACCCATATGGGAAATGTTATTTCTATGTTTTCAAGTCCTTAACTCATCTAGGTAATTGTCTAGGTTAGTTTTTAGGCCTAAGGAAGGAATATGGCCCATTTAAACACACTTTAGGGTGTTTACGGTTTCGGGAGCTCCCCAAACCGTAAACACTTAAAAATGTTGGACTTTGGTGTTTTTCAAGGCTTAAACACATCAAGGGAATATTTAAACATATCAAGGAAGGCTCAAACATCAAAGTAGGGCTTAGATAAGGACTTAGGCACACTTTGGTGCCTTTCTAGGTGTTTACGGCCCAAGAACATTCTTGGACTGTGAACACCTTAAACCTTGTGTTCTTGACATATTTTCTTGATGCTAACATGTAATACTAGCTTAATAAGACTTAAGTATGGAAGTACTTGATGGGTTTTTTCCATAAGAACATCCTATGTGCTCATACAAACCTTAATGCTTGGATCTAGGTTTCTCTATTGTACATGCAATTTATCCAAGACTATAAACCCTAGATCTAACATATGATAATCAATATAACATATAATTAGGGTTTAGATCATACCTTGATTGTTATGTAGCAATAACAATCTCAAATCCTCCTTGTATTGACTTCAGAAAGCTTAGAGTCACAAATGTCACTCCTCTAATGGTTCACAAACACCAAGAGCAAGAGGATGAAGAGGAGAAGAGAAGGAGGCTGCCCAAAACGTGTGGAAACCCTAAGGATCTTGTTCACCACGTTTTTGGGACATAAGGGTTCTATATATAGTGAGGCTATTAGGGTTATCTAACAAGGAAACCCTAATTTGGATGCTTAAGCGCTAAGCAACCCATGGACTCCTTTCCTTAAAGGCCTTAGACGAATTCTAATGGGTTTTCCCATAGAATTCGTCCACTCCTTAATATAAGGCAATCCATAGCCCAAATTGCAATTATCTTATAATTACAATTCCAATCCCTTAAGTTTAATTAATCTCTTTTAGTGACAAACTTAATTCTTATTAATTATTGACTAATATTAATTAAAAAATATGATTTCTCCTTTAATATATTATTCCCATAATATATTAATAAATCATATTTAATACTTTCTCTCCATAATTCATCCTATCAAGTTGCTTTGGTGAAGGCAACAGAAAAGGACCATGCACCATCGGGTCAAGCACATACCAAATTAGTTATGGAATTAGACACTAATCCAACAGTCTCCCACTTGGATAAGTCTAATAACTATTCTGTGTATGACTTCAGATCCTGATTTGCAATCGTAGCTTTCCAAAGCCGTTGTCAACTCTGATCCTATCAGATACGCGTGTCCTTTAGATAAGGGATCATATATTCCTCCATTCTAGATATCGTAAGACATGATTTCTAATCATTCTCTCTGTACTATTTCTCGACTTCCGATTTATGACGACTGACTAATTGAACAAATCAAATTAGCCATAGCCCGACCGAGCATTTACGTTTGTCATCACTAAATCATCGAGGGGCCCAAAGATATCGCTTTTATCCTACTTTAGATAAAAGGAACGGATAAACTTTGATTCAATGCTCGCTTGCACTTACTCACCGAATCACACACAACAATATGTTTTATAACACCAAGTTACTGGTGCATTTACATATTATCAATGTGCAACCGATTTGCAAGATGCAACTCACACATCTCGGTTTCAAGAATATAAGATGTTATCGTCTCACCAATCACTCGTGATACAATTCATGGAGTGATCCAAGTGAGCGTGGGTTTAATCCAACGCTCAAATCATATTCATAAGCACTCATGAATGTTGCAGCAAACATTTGCTTATGTCTAATACTCTTTAGACAATCCACACACCAATTCACGACAGTCTTCATTCATACCTACTTCCAACATATGAACGACTGTTGTCCGTTCGAATAATTTGACTGTTCTAAACCAATTAAATTATTCAGGAAGTCAAAACATGCAAAGTGAAACACAAGCATAATACTAATCCCATATGGCCTCAAACCTTTGAGCATAAATAAAGCACCTTTTATTTATCACCATATCGATTACTCATTATTTGTTGTTTCGGGTAATCAACCTTTTACTTGAATTAGTACTACACTTGTCCCATGCTCCTAGCATGCACACAATGTTTATCTATGGTTCTTACTTTGTGAAATGGATCAAATGAACACATTTCCAATCATACTCATTTCACAACTCCCAATTCTTTTCACAAGTGAAAGAATATCAAATTCTTGCCACTTATGGAATATGCTAGATTCTAACATTTTATGCAATGATCCTTTCCGTAATTTCATAGCACAAAAAATCACAAAGACTATTGCCAACGATATTACAAAGTCCTCTATCGGAGATTGTTACAATACAATTCCTTAGATATGATGTCTCTCACTCAAAGTACATTCCTTTGAACATCCTTTTGCATAAAAGTTTCTAATCTAGACATAGATTTGCATATTAAATTCCCAATATGGAAAACTTTCCATACTTACCATATGACAACTCATTCTCAATAGAATCTTATCTATTCATAATAATGTCGATATGGTCCATCCAATATCATGCTTCCAACTACTCACAAGCGACCAATCCTCGGCGAACTTTGGATTGTCCTTTGATAGTTGTTTAATTATCTTAGTCAAAACCGATTCTTGTCCTTTTCCCTCTAAATGCGCTAGACATTTGTAAAATTTTAGAATGGTCAAATATTATATCATTTGCAATCGATCCTAAACCCGAAGCGTATGGGACACGATGCATAATGTCTTACATAAAGATTTGATCTTTATCAATCTTCTGCCATAATATTTTGTGTGCTACGTTCTCAAAATTCGAACTATGAAGAGGAATGCCATAATCATAATCGAAATTTGTGAACACACTATGTTTCCTTGACTAAATTATTAACATTTCACAACCTAAGCCTTTAGATTTGAAATGAGGCATAATATTCACTCCCTTAATTATAGCAAAATAACTTCTCAACTCTTGCAACTTTGCAAAGTATAACTATTGTTTTCTATAATTAATATTGCTAACTTGCAATACTTTCCATAATAATCATACAATCATAACTTTTATGCTCCCACTATCATGATTATTATTATAAAACATAACACTTATGCTCCCACTAGCTTTGACATGTATTCAGAAACAGCTTAACTTTCAGAAAAACAATACCTATTGAATTTCTTAAGTTCATGTTTCTAATACCTAATGCTTTGATAATCCTTTATCTAAGCTTATACACCTTTCCTTTAGATGGCTCATATGTGTGTCTAAACAATTCAGACTAATTGCCAAACCTCACAATTCAAATTATGGAAAGGGATACCGTAACCATAATCGAATTCGAGAATACTATTTTTCACAATCACTATCTTTGTAAAATCTTTCTTAGTGAAAGCATTTCCTCACAATCATTTTCATGAAGGAAGGAATCTTATGACACTTAGATTTTAATGGTGTATGTGTTCCTATCCATGTGAATTTGTTAAAACCAAAGTTTACGACAAATTCAAACTTATATGGACCAAACTTTCATAATCTTGATTTCTTGCCTTATGGTAGCACAGCTGCCCACCATGTTTTCCAAGTAATTAAGCAGCTCACCTTTTCCTATCAATGTACTTTTCATTGATCAAGGTGCCTGCCTTTTATGCGTTCAAGTGAGAACTCATAGAACTCACATGCATAACTAATTCAATTGGAATGGCACAGAAACAAAATAACGTCAACACGATGGGTTGTAAACCTCAACTCGTGTGCTAGTGATGATGGACAAGGTCTATTTTGATTTGTTCTTGAAACCTTTCAAGACCATTAACACTCACACTGACTCCTTGACATATAAGATTCTCTTGTCAATAAACATTTCTTGAAAAACAAATATTCAAGAGTTAGTGTAGTTTTTATCAAAACACTTCATAAATTGGTCCTAGTTGGTCTTTGTCTTATCCAAGACATCAAAACTTTCCACATTTGATGAATGTTATAAATCTTCTTAATACTTATCACTCAATTTCACAATCTTAACTCTAAGACTTGTTTTGGAACGAAGTATAATTGACTTCTTGATATAACCATTTCTTCAATTTTGATTCCTCCTATTAGACATACAATTGTACTAAGACTCACTTAGAGGATCAATTGAGATATGGTTCTTAATCATTAAGACCTGTCATAAAGCATAAAAGGTACTCTCCCTTCTTCTTAGAATGGAGAAACTTTTATCTTTCTGCCTACTTGATTCTTCTTATTCGTTCTGCTACTGATTTAAACCTTTTCAATCAATTCAGAATTACACTTAATCTTGTAAGTATAATCATATTTACTAAACCTTTAGCAAATCATGATGAATATCTTTGTTACTCTTATGGTGGACTTGATCAACACGCAACTTTGTGTACTCGATCTCCTAGTCCTTCACTTGACACTTTGTCAATGAATTAGTCTAATTTCTAAATATGAAATTTCACATTCATCGTGCAACCAAGTTGCATGATTCCAAGTTTCTGTCCAATTGAAACTTGGGTGATGAGAAACTCTCCCTATTTGGTAAATTTTCGACATTTCCATAATTAAGAATCAAGTCCATTATTGCTAATAATAGAAACACTCAAACATCAATTTTTCATACACGCCATTGCAAGGATAAATAAATAATATAAAATCAAAATTTATTTTATTGCGGAAAAATTTGTCCTTACAATGCAATTTATTGAAAAACTATGCTAATACAAATTTCTTAGCAATCTAATTCTAACTCTAAGTAGTAGCTCAATAATCTAATCATCAAGTAATACGATCAAAATCCATTTCTTCACGGTTAGATTCTGCTCACTTCTTCCCTTAAGCTTCCTTTCTTTTCTTCGATCCTACAAAACATCAATTGTAATCTTATCACATTATGTATTAAGAATCTAGAATAGGAGCTTAGAAGAGTTAGTCAATGGATTTTACCTAAAGCAGAGCCATACGTTTTGACTCTCCCATCTCTTAGATCTCTTAGGTAAATAGGGCAGCTTCGTCTCCAATGCCCCTTCTCTTGGAAATAAAAACATATTGGCTCTTTTGGAACAGGACATGGAACTACTTCATACATTGCCTTTCTCTCAAACTTTTCGATCATAGCATGTCTTTCGTTGCCATTGTCTATATCCATAGAGGTCTTGAAGGCAGATTCACCAATCAACTTTGCTTTTCTATTGCGCCAAACCATTGCTGATTCAGCAGCAATAAGCATATAGGTGAGATCTATAAGGGTCACGTCGCAGTTCATCATATAGTACTCTCTTACAAACTCACTATATGAGTTAGGAAGTGACTGAAGAACCCAATCAACAGCCATCTCCTCACAGACAACGGATCCCAACATTCTTAACCTATCAATGTGTGATTTCATCCCTAGGACGTGTGCACACACCGACATTCCTTCTTTATGTTTACTTGCCAAATGGGCTTGAGTGAGCTTGAACTTTTCAAGCCTTCGAACTTGTGGGTTAGGGATAATAATTGGAGGAGGAGGAAGTGAAACATGATCTCTTGTTCCTCGATCGAATCGTGGAATATGATCTTCATGTGGAATGCTTGTTCCACGGGATTTGGGAAGACCATAGTTGTCGAACTATGACATCTACAAAACGGGAGAAAAAGAATTCAAGTTAGTTGATTGATTAAGTCCTTAGTAAATCACCCAAATGAGATACTAAGGCTAGGACCCAACACAATACGCTACAACCTAGAAAAGGGATGCCGTAATCTAGTTGCAGAATATTTGAAGGTAAGTGAATGACGATTCACTAATTTCCACCATGAAAAACGAAAAATAAATTTAAGTTTTAAATCTATGAAAACTCCTAGATCCTTTGAGATTCATTTAACATTTCAATGGCATGTTTAAATCTCAATATGCCCCTCTAGTTTGTGACTGAGATGCCGAGGATCACAAAGCGGGTGTGAATAACCATGCAAACTTACATGGTGCCCTCACATGTTACAGTTATCTATTCGATGTGCCGGTAAACCACACACGCTCCACCAAAATATGACAAACATTGAGTCACCCTTTGCTACCTTTTCTTAGAACCATTTAGTGTATCGGTTAACCACACACGCTCCACTAACGTCTTCGCAAGGGCACAAAGTGTAATTTCATGGAATTGCATCAATTCACTTTTGCCTAAGTAACTAAGATTGGGAATTTTATGAAAACATTTAGTTACTTTAATAATTCATTATACTTATAATGGAAGGTTTTGTCCTATCCTACCCGTTCGGCTAACGACCCTCCACTAGTCGAGAGTGCGGTGGGTAAGAGTGGATACTCATTCAATCGCCATTTTATAGGCAATTTCCTTAAACACCCCTTATAAACCAGCTTCGTGAATGAGGCCTACTAACGGTAAGACTGACTTTTACTCATACATATATATAATGTTAGACTTTTAATGTTATATATAGTATAGGGTGTATTTTACACTTTTAAAATACTAGGTGGTCAAATTTAACGATTGTACTTTTAATTCAATTAAATGTAAACCAAAACTTTATGGATTTATTAAACCTCTTTTAATTATACACCTTAATTAATTAATAAAACCATAAGGGTGTGATATGAACTTTTCAAAACACTACTAGGGTTTTAGAATTTAACGTTCCTATATTAAACTTTTAATCAAAATTTAAATTCCAAAACTTGAGGACAAGTTTTGAAACATTTCAAAAACTTAGGGTTTAGAATTTAAATATACATCAAAATTAAACTTTTTAATCAAAATTTAAATTCCAAAACTTGAGGGCAAGTTTTGAAACCATTTCAAAACATTAGGGTTTCAACTATTTAAATTTCAAAACTAAACTTTTGAGTTTAAATTTAAACTATAAAACCTAAAGGGGAAAATTGAAACTTTTCATAATACAAGGATCAAATAACAAATAATATAAATTAAACAATTAATTTCATCATTATCTATATTTGACCTAATCTCAATTTCTTGCAAAATAAATTACCTAATTAATACAAATAATCAACTTTAATCATATAAGGAAGTTATTATCTAATCAATTGGTAATTAGCTTGTGTTTTCGCAAGGATATCCTTTAAGAAACAATAAAATTCGTATTTTATAGGTTTAAAACGAATATGGTAATAATCCTTAAGCAAAACAACAACAAAATCCGAAGTTTCCTCTGTCTGACGCTCTGACTCGCCGAGTCCAGGTAGTGACTCGCCGAGTTGTTCGAAGGCCAGAAAACGATTTTCAGCAACATAAAGCATCAATACAATAGAAACCAATCTAGGCTCTGATACCACTGATGGGTTTTTGCCATAAGAACATCCTATGTGCTCATACAAACCCTAATGCTCGGATCTAGGTTTCTCTATTGTACATGCAATTTATCCAAGACTATAAACCCTAGATCTAACATATGATAATCAATATAACATATAATTAGGGTTTAGATCATACCTTGATTGTTATGTAGCAATAACAATCTCAAATCCTCCTTGTATTGACTTCAGAAAGCTTAGAGTCACAAATGTCACTCCTCTAATGGTTCACAAACACCAAGAGCAAGAGGATGAAGAGGAGAAGAGAAGGAGGCTGCCCAAAATGTGTGGAAACCCTAAGGATCTTGTTCACCACGTTTTTGGGGCATAAGGGTTCTATATATAGTGAGGCTATTAGGGTTATCTAACAAGGAAACCCTAATTTGGATGCTTAAGCCCTAAGCAACCCATGGACTCCTTTCCTTAAAGGCCTTGGACGATTTCTAATGGGTTTTCCCATAGAATTCGTCCACTCCTTGATATAAGGCAATCCATAGCCCAAATTGCAATTATCTTATAATTACAATTCCAGTCCCTTAAGCTTAGTTAATCTCTTTTAGTGACAAACTTAATTCTTATTAATTCTTGACTAATATTAATTAAACAATATGATTTCTCCTTTAATATATTATTCCCATAATATATTATAAATCATATTTAATCCTTTCTCTCCATAATTCATCCTATCAAGTTGCTTTGCTGAAGGCAACCCAAAAGGACCATGCACCATCGGGTCAAGCACATACCAAATTAGTTATGGACTTAGACACTAATCCAACAGTACTTACTATAAGGAAGCTTGGATTGAGCTAAAAGTCCAAGAACACTTAGTGTGTTTCTTGGTGTTTTTGGAAATCTAATGAAAATACAAAAATGAATGGATGAATAGATGCACAAACACTAGATTAAGTGTTATACCAACTTGAAATGGTTAGAACCCTTACAAGTTTGAAGATATTGAATAAATTTTAGGATGATACTTGAGAGGATATTTTGGAGTTTACTCTTTTGGTAAATGGGGAGTAAACACAAGAATGACTAGTCTTGGGGAGTAAACTCATGCATATGCATGAGTTCATGGTTTTTGGGTAATTTTTCGACCCAAACTTAAAAGTTTGGCCGCGAACTTCTAAGACACGAGGTGTTTGCGGTTTTTAAAATTCAAAACCCGAGACGGCACTTTCTTTCACCTGTTCGTTTAAAAATGATATTAAAATAATCAAACGAACTTTAAATTTGTTATAAATAAGAAATAATGACATTAACTGATAATAAGAAGTGGTTGACTTTTAAGGTTTGACCGAGTGAAAATTCCGGGTTGTCACATCATCCCCCTGTTAAAGGGAATTTCATCCCGAAATTAAAGTCTAAACAATTAAAGTAGTTACTAATAACTAAGCAAAAAGATGAGAATATTTCAGTTTCATCTCGTCCTCACGCTCCCAAGTGAATTCCGGTCCTCGCTTGGCGTTCCAGCGAACCTTCACAATCGGGATACGGTTTGCTTCGTCTGCTTGACTTCTCGGTCCATGATCTCTACTGGTTCTTCCACGAAGTTGAGGCTCTCGTTGATCTCGATCTCGTCAAGTGGGATTACAAGAGTCTCGTCGGACAGACACTTTTTCAAGTTAGAGACGTGGAATGTAGAATGTACATTACGAAGTTCATCGGGTAGATTGAGTTTGTAAGCTACACGGCCGATTCTTGCGAGAATGTCAAAAGGCCCTATATATCTCCGATTAAGCTTCCCATGCTTACCGAAGCATATTAAGCCCTTCCAGGGTGAGACTTTAAGAAGGACTCGGTCTCCCACCTGGAATTCCAAAGGTTTCCTTCGTTTATCAGCGTAGATTTTCTGTCGGTCTATAGAGGCTTTCAATCGTTCACGGATCTGAACGATCTTCTATGTCGTTTCCCGAATGATTTCCGGGCCTGTGAGAGTACTGTCAGAAACTTGCCCCCTAGCTAATTGGGTATCACCCACTTCAGCCCAGCACAGAGGGGATCTGCACTTTCGGCCATAGAGGGCTTCAAATGGAGCAGCCTTGATGCTCGTGTCATAACTGTTATTGTAGGAAAATTCGAAAATGGGTAAATGTGTATCCCATGCCTTTCCAAAATCAATCACATAGGCTCTCATAATATCTTCCAGTGTTTGGATGGTCCTCTCACTTTGTCCGTCGGTCTGAGGATGGTAGGTTGTGCTCATGTCTAGCCTTGTTCCCAGGGAATGTTGTAGTGATTGCCAGAATCTTGAGGTGAACCTACTATCTCTATCGGAGATAATGGATATAGGTACACCATGTAGTCGTACGATTTCCTTAATGTATGTTCTCGTAAGCTTCTCCATCTTGTCAGTTTCTTTGATAGGCAGGAAGTGTGCAGACTTGGTCAATCTATCGACGATGACCCATATGGTATCAAGTCCACCTGTTGTCTTGGGCAACTTGGTTATGAAATCCATAGTGATCCGCTCCCATTTCCATTCTGGAATCTCTGGTTGTTGTAGTAAACTGGAGGGTTCTAGTACTCGACCTTAACCTTTGCGCAAGTAAGGCATTTACTTACGAAGGTAGCAATCTCTGCTTTCATATTAGGCTACTAGTATAACTTTTTAAGACCCAGATACATCTTATCTGAACCTGGGTGGACGGAATACCGAGTTTTGTGCGCCTTGGTCATGACCAAGTCTCGGAAACCACCGTGCTTTGGTGTCCAGATCCGGTTCATGAAATATAAGGCTCCGCCACCCTTGGCTTCTAAATTTTTATCCATTCCTCTAAGGGATTCACTCGTCACGTTTTCAGATTTCATGGCTTCAAGTTGGGCCGCCTGAATTTGCTTAGAAAAGTGTGAATGGATAGTCATTGTCAACAACTTGACTCTTCGACCAGAATATTCCTTCCGAACTAGGGCGTCTGCTACTACGTTGGCTTTACTCGGATGATAACGAATATCGCATTCGTAGTCATTTATTAGCTCAACCTACCGTCGTTGTCGCATGCTGAGCTCCTTCTGATCGAATATGTGTTGTAAACTCTTGTGGTCAGTAAAGATAGTGTTTTTCGTTCCGTACAAGTAATGTCTCCAGATCTTCAGAGCAAACACAACTGCTCCTAGCTCAAGATCGTGGGTCGTGTAGTTAACTTCGTGTGTCTTCAGCTGTCTCGAGGCATAGGCAATGACTTTACCCCGTTGCATCAGAACACAACCGAGCCCTTGATTTGACGCGTCACAATAGACAACGAAATCTTCTATCCCTTCGGGGAGGGATAGTATTGGTGCGGTGCACAATGCTCGCTTGAGCGTTTGGAACGCTCTCTCCTGTTTCTCTTCCAAGTCAAAGGCCACGCCTTTCTGGGTCAGTGTTGTAAGAGGTTTCGCAATTCGGGAGAAGTTCTGTATGAACCTGTGGTAGTAGCCAGCGAGACCTAGAAATTGATGAATTTCTGTAGGCGTCTTCGGTGCTGACCAGTTCTCAATGGCCTTAATTTTGGATGGGTCCACGTGGATTCCTTCTTTTCTTACCACGTATCCTAAGAATTCAACTCTTCGGATCCAAAATTCACATTTAGAGAACTTTGCATAGAGCTTCTCCATTCGTAAAGTTCTTAGAACTTGTCGAAGGTGATCGCCATGCTCTTCCTTACTTTGGGAGTAGATCACGATGTCATCGATGAAGACAATGACGAACTGATCCAAGTAAGGTCAGCATACTCTATTCATCATATCCATGAAAATTGCGGGCGCATTGGTCAATCCGAATGGCATCACCACGAACTCGTAGTGTCTGTAACGAGTTCGGAAGGCTGTCTTCAGAACATCCTCCTCTAGCACTCGTAACTGTTGATATCTGGATCTTAGATCAATTTTGGAAAAGTAGTTCACCCCTTGCAGTTGGTAAAATAGATCGTCTATGCGAGGCATAGGGTAACGATTCTTGACCGTCAGTTTGTTGAGTTCTCTGTAGTCGATACACATACGGAATGATCCGTCTTTCTTCTTAACGAACAAGACCGCTGCTCCCCAAGGCGAGAAACTTGGTCTTATAAAGCCCTTGCTGAGTAGTTCGTTAAGTTGACCAGATAGTTCCCGCATATCTGTTGGTGCTAATCGGTAGGGCGACTTGGCTACTGGGGTAGCTCCTGGTACTAAGTCGATTCTAAACTCAACCTGTCGTTGCGGAGGTAATCCTGGTAGCTCTTCTGGGAAGATGTCGGGAAAGTCGCTCACTACTGGAATGTTCTTTAGTTCTTTTGTTTCGAGGCTCGTATCGACAACGTGAGCAAGGAATGCATGGTATTCTTTACGTAGATACTTATGTGCTTGAATACTTGATATAATATGAAGACTCGCACCGGGTTTGTCACCGTAGACAACAAGAGTCTCGATAAACGGGAGGTTTAGACGGACTGCTTTCTCATAGCACATGATGTCGGCGCGATGAAGACTCAACCAATCCATGCCGATGATGACGTCGAAGCTTTTAATCGAGACTGGCAGAAGGTCGATTGGAAATGAATGGTTATCTAGAGTTAGGGTACATCCTAAGTATATGCTATTTGTGCTTTCAGTTTTTCCATTAGCCATTTCTACTGTGAATTGTTCTTTAAGTGTGTGTGGTTGTGGTTTAAGCATGCGAGCAAATTTATGTTTCACGAAGCTTCGCTCGGCTCCACTATCGAACAGAATGCATGCATAGGAGTTATCGAGGAGGAACGTACCGGTCACCACCGTCGGGTCAGCAACTGCTTCCCCATGGCCTATCGCTAGTACTCTCCCTGTTCCACTAGCATTCTTTGCTTTGGGGCAGTCCCTTTTATAGTGGCCCGCCTCGCCACATCCATAGCAGGCCTGGCTCACGCTAGTGCTGGGGACTTGGGCGATCAGCCTTGCAGGAGATCTACAGAAACGGACAGTCTGTCCTTTCTTGTTGCAGTTAGAGCACTGCATTTCACTGCAGGGGCCGTTGTGATGGAAGTTGCATTTGTTGCACTTAGGCAAACTTCCAGCATACTGCTTCACCGGAGCAGTAGCAGCAGCAGGGGTTATTGCGGCATGCACAGCCACAATTTGCTGCTTTTTGGCAGCTCGCTGTTTCTTCTTCTCATCCCAGAACTTCCGCTTAGTGTCAGCGGGTTTGGAGGGTTCTGAGATGGCTAGGGTTGTTGTCGCTGATGGGGGTTTGACTCCATGGTCAATGAGTCGCTGTGCCAGTCACTTGGCATTGTCGAAGGTAGCAGGGTTTGATGATAGGACATTTCCCTGATACGGAGGCACTATCCCCCATATGTACCTCTCGATCTTTTTCCCTTCAGTGGGAACCATATTAGGGCAGAGGGCCACCAGTTCGCTGAATCTGGCGGTATATGCGACTATGTTGGAGCCCTTCAAGGTTAGGCTCCACAGCTCATGCTCCAATTTCTGGATCTCGCCCCTCGGGCAGTATTCCTCAATCATGAGGTCCTTCATGGTTTCCCAACCCATGTCATCGGCCACTACAAGAGTTAGTGCTTTAACGTGGCCGTTCCACCACGTCAGAGCTTTTTCTTCAAAGGTGCAAGCGGCATATTTGACTTTGCTCGCAGCAGGGCACGAACAAATTTTCGAAGACTGATTAAGTCTTCTCGAACCATTACGAGAGGGCAATGACTCCGCTGGTTCCCTTGAAGGACTTCGGCTTGCAGTTGGTGAAATCCTTGTAGGAGCACTCTCTTGAGCGCACAGGGATTTCAGCAGGAATAGAGTCAACAGGGGTTCCACCTCTGCTAGAATCAGTAGAGTGATACTGAGCCATGGCAGTTGCCACTGCTGCAGCTACTGCAGCATTCAGGGTTGCAGTATCAATCACCTGAGGAGGAGGAGGTGGAGGATTATGTCTGGGAGATTTGCAAGGAGGCATTTTTCAACTATAGGTTTATAAAGATAAACACAATGGTAAGAATAAATTGTAAGTGGGGTGAGAGTGACACATGGACTAACTAACCATAGCCCAACAGTTGAATGAGTGTTTGAAATCACAACATAGAAGATTAGTAGGAAAACACATGTGTACAGATTTTCCCCACATATTAGATAGCTGTCTAATATACTGGTATTACTGATGTAATAAGTTCAGGGAAAATCGACCTAACAGTAGGTCTTACATCATACCATACGGAAAAGTTTGACAGCTCCTAGATTCCTAGTTAGAGTACTGAAAGTTAGGAATATTTTACAGACAAGTGCTACTTAGAGCACAGATACTAAAGGCTATTCCTTAACCAAAAGACAAAGATGTGCTAGACATCTTCTAACAGCAATGGGAATTACTCGGTCGAACCCTGAGGTCTGCCACTTGACGAACCATATCTTGAAGGTGTCGCTCATGAGCCCTCTGACGAACTCGAAGTTCTATGACTTCGGCTCGGGAGGCAGCCAACTGTTGCTGCAGGGTTTCATTGGTTCTCCTGGTCCTTTCCATTTCTTCTTCAAGACGGCGGATGCGGACTGTGTTGACACCAGAGTTGGCATCAATCTCCATGACTCGGTCGATGGCCGCTCAACCTTGTTCAACATTACGAGCTATTATGCGGACAATGACGGGCAGAGCTCGGTCCGCAGAGCCACCTTCACTGAGGTTGTAAAAGCTTCGGTCCCCAAAGTAAGGTAAGGTTTGACCCTGTTCGTCACTCCAGCGATTCAAGTTGGTTGCCCACAAGGGTGTGGGACCTGGGAAAGCTGGTTGGGGATTGTTGTTTGGGGCTTGACCTACTGGCGGTAGGTTGTTGACTTCAGGCTCAGAGTCAGAGCCATCCGAAACGCCTTCTGCGAGGTGATCATCCAATGGGATTGGATGCTCATCTTCGGTCTCTTCTTCAAGCCATCCAGCATTGCCTTCATTTGGGAAGTACGAGTCGCCATGATGGAATCCAGCCATTTAAATCTATGCGAGAAGAGAGTTATAAGAATCTAGTATATAAGTAGCTTGTAGTAGCACAAAATACCCCTATAGTATTTTAAGTTTAGGTTCTACCGTTCTCCTTATGGTATTGTTGGTAAGTTTTTAGACTTGTTAACATATCACAACCATTCTAGGGCATATGCTAATCACTCCTCGGACCAGCATAGTTGATCAGGCTATGCCATTCCCAGGACTGACCATACATCCCCGAGCTCACTTGTGATATTTAACAATCGTAATACTTTTGTTCTTGTCATTGTGACACTGATTTTAGTATGAATGCAGACTTGTATACTTAATTAAATATTTTAGTATTTAAAGTATAGACTCTTGGTCAGAGTGTTTTAATCCCAAATGGGTTTATAGTTAGTATATCTTTTCTGGGTTGATATACTCAATTCACTATAAACAATGCTCTGATACCAATCTGTCACACCCCAAAACCGAACACAAAGGAAACGTTATGGGGCGGAGGACGTCATGTAAAGTATCACAACACAGTATAACAGTAAACAAGCAAACAACATCATCCATTGCATTAAATATATAATTTTAATACAAGCGTGTTTCGTACAGTTATAGACACCAAAAAGTAAATCAAAATAATAAGATGAGTCTTGAATGCGCTCCATCTTCTCAAAAGTTGGCCTCGGTACTTGTCTACTGATGACCTGAGAATACAAGTTATTTTGAAGGAGTTTATCAGCATTAAGCTGGTGAGTTCATAAGTATTTTAGTGTCGGTGTTTGTATCAAAACGTATGAACGTGGTTTAAAGTATGAGTTTGTAAACATTGGTGATGAAAGTAGGTGAATGTTTGTAAGTGTTTGTAAAAGTTTGAATCTCTTAGAAAAACCTATATTTTCTATTAATAGTAGCCTTCTACCAAGGCGTAACTGTTTTGTATGTTCGTTTATTGTAAAAGTGTGTAATTTTCCCAAGTGTAACTATCATTAACAAAATATAGTTTGTACATTAATGTTTAAGTGAAATGATCACTAAATATATGTAAAGGGTAAATTAATGTAGTACTGTAGTGTTGTATTATAGGAACTATTGCTGTACTAAATACCTTAAACCGGATTTGTATTAAGGTATTATGTGATTTATTGTACCATACTATTGACTATGTAACACGACAATGTAGGTCGTAAAAAGGTAAGACGTATGGCACCCGCAGACCTGCAGGTCCGGCTGTAGCTAGCAGCAAGGTGTAGGATAGTCAATCCAGTATAAATCTATACGCAAACTCACGCTCTCCCTCCAAGAGACTCTGGCTACAACTCGAGCCATGACATTGAAGGCATGCTCCGATACAGTGGATCACAATTATGGTAACGTATTCATGTATATGTAATGTATTGTTAATCGTTCTAGTATGTTTGTATATGTTCTCTTTGTAATAAGTACTGACTCATGAATGAACTGACTCATTGAATATCTCATTGTTCTAGCAATAGTATAAGTATTACCCTGTGCTACCCCGATGGTAACTTACTAATGATGTAACTGGTACGTATGAATTTAGAAGAACTTTTATGACTATATATGTACACATGATATATAATTAATATTGAAACGGCCTTCGGACGGCTACCCGATACCCCACCAGACCACATCTCAAGCGCGAAAAGGAGATAGGGCGGACGGCCTTCCTAAGCCTTTTAAACAATGCTTATATAACTATACAAATATGTGTAGCACCTGTTCCCGGTACGTACTTCTTGTAATTTTAAATTCTTAATTCTTGCATTTTGCCTTGGACTCGGCGAGTTGAAGGACCAACTCGCCGAGTAGGAGCGAGATGGGACACGGGGTCCGAGCCGTGGACTTGGCGAGTCGGTCTCCCGACTCGGCGAGTAGGCCCTGTTTGGGAAAAAACCCTAACCCGAGCATTATCACCCTATTTAAGCACATTAACTCGGCCCCTTGTCCTTAACACTTCCAGAGAGCTGTAGTGAGAGTCCCTAGTCCCCCATTTTGTGCTTGTGAGTGAGTCCTTGCTTGGTGAAGGGAATTGGAGCTTAGAAGAAGAAGAGAAGAGTTTGAGGAGTGCAAGAGAGGGAGTAGATCCAAAATCTACTTTGGGAGAAGCTTTCATTCAAGTAGTAAAGTCTCTACCTTGATCTATAGTTCTTTAGATCCCATTTTGTCCCAATTTGGTGGTTTGCAAGCCCTAAAACACCAAACTCCATGTGTTTGTGCTTAATAATCCGAAAGGACTTCAGATCTAGACTTTATGGACGTGTTAGAAGCATAAAGTTGTTGTGGTTGAAGTGATGAAGGACCCCATTGAGTGCATGACCTCTTAAAGAGATTAGAATTCCATTTTTGAGCTTATAGGGCCATGCATGCACGTAAAGTTTGCAACTTTACGTGTTATGCATGCCCTAGGATCATAGATCTGTGGTTTTGAAGAGTTTCATGTATCAGATTTGGCTCATATGGGAAATGGGTCAAGGGACTCGGGGAGTCCCAAGGTGGAACTCGGCGAGTTCTATGAATACGGCCTTAGACTCGGCGAGTTGGATGAACAACTCGGCGAGTCCTATGAAGATTGCCTGGTACTCGACGAGTTATTCTTCAAACTCGGCGAGTTTCATGAACTGTTATTGTGTACGAAGGTTTTAAGTGCCAGAAGTCCAACCCTTCGTGTTTTCACGAAGGATTAGCAATCTAATGTGTTTCGTTAGTCCCAGAAACCCCAGATTCTCATAATGATGTTCGGATAAGGATCTGGAAGCGAGTAGGGAGTCTACTCGCATGGACTCGGCGAGTTGTTCATGGACTCGATGAGTCGGGTCAACTGGCAGTTAACTTTGACTTTGACTCTTGGTTTGGATAAGGGGTAAATGGTCGTTTTACCCTAAGGTCGATTAGCAATATTTGACTAACTGTTTTGTGGGAATTATAGCCGGAGGATTTCCGGAGCAGCAGCAGCAGAAGACATTCAGTTCACACACCAATTAGCAGCTACTTTGCGGTGAGTTACCTTCCAGTAGCGGTGGGTCTACGGCCACAATGTCGGCCCACCAGTAGGAGTTGTATGATAGATGATTGTCTCCGTGATATTCATCTAAGGTTGCTACTACCTGTGATATGTTTATGTGCTAGTATGATATGCTGCTATGTGCTAGTGACAGTAGGGGGAGAAAGTCCCCAGATTACCGGTCGATAGGGCCGAAGCGGCGGTCGTGCCCAACCATGCTAGATAGATTATGCGATATGTGTTATGTGGTAGTAGTAGGGGTGAAATAGTCCCCAGATTCCGGTCGAGAGGACCGAAGGGGAGACCAGCACACATATATGCTAGTCAGTATCCAGTCGAGAAGACTGAAGGGGAGGCAAGCTCCCAGATATACTGGTCAGTATCCAGTCGAGAGGACCGAAGGGGAGGACAGCTCCCAGATGTACTAGACAGTATGCGGTCGAGAGGACCGAAGGGGTAGGTCGGGCACCCAGATATTCCTGACAATAAATGTACGATATGTGATTTTATGGTATGTGGTATGTTGGGGGAACTCACTAAGCTTCGTGCTTACAGTTTTCAGTTTTGGTTTCAGGTACCTCTTCTTCGAAAGGGAAGGAGCTGGCGCGGTAGCGGTACATCACACACATGCTTGTATTCCGCATCATGAGATCTTCCTGGGGATTTGTACTCTGACACTTTTATGTTTTATAAAAATATTTTCCAGACATGCTCTGTCTTTTGTGAAATGATATGATCGTTGAACGTTTTATTCCTAATGTTTTGCTAAGTACATGTTTTAAAAATGAAAATTTTCGCTCGTATTTTTGGGACGTTACAAGTTGGTATCAGAGCCCTGGTTTGAGGGATTCGGACACACCTTCGGGGGTGTTTGAACTCAAATCGAGGGATTAAAAGATTTTGGAAAAAGAAAATGTTTCTAAAAGGCTAAGTAAAGGGTTTTAAGAAAGAACAAAGTGGCTGATGTGCGCGACCAGCCAAGCTCAAGTAAGTATTCCCCAAGGTACCATACGTTAAAGTCACATGTGATTAGGGTTGAATAATCTCAGAGTGTTGGATTTGACCCTATTGCGTAGCTCTTGTTTGAGTCCTAACCGTTGTAGGGATGAGTCCTTTACTCGAAGGATTATCCGAGCCTCGTCGCATGTGATTGTATTCAGGTAATAGCTAATTGGCATCACAAAGAGACCTTTAGCAGCTGAGGACTGGGTTGGGTGGAGTCAGAGGTTTCCTAGGGTAAGCCTAGGATAAGAGTAGCAGTGAACAGCGGTAGTGAAAGGGACCTGGTGGAGTTAAGGCAGTCCTTGGAGAAGGTACGGATAGATGTGGAAGGTAGTATGGGCCCGTACTACTGAAAGTAGAGGATCCGTACCCGAACCGAGGAAGGCCAAGATAAGACTAGGGAACTTGTAGTAGGTGTGATCCCTCCAGAGGTATCAGTATCGCTAACAATTGTTATTTCTTTTGTATTTCATAATGGTGGTACTACGCTCGAGGCCAGCAGTTGGCAGTACAGGAGAAGGATCGAGTTCGGGATCAGGTTCCGAGCCAGTAGATGAGAGACTACGCGAGTTCATCAAGTCGGAGATCACCAGAGGCATCCTTGAGTCGACCCCCATTATCTTCGGGTCGATCAAGGAAGGGATATTGGAGATGATGGACGATCGCCTCAGGGAATTCAGGAGCGACATGGCATCTGGCCAGTCAGGATCTCCCACACTGTCCTTCAAGGACTTTCGGGGCAGTGGTGCGCCAGATTTTCACGGGGCGAAGGAACCCATAGCTGCCAGACGATGGATTGTAGACATTGAGTCTGCACAGTTGACTAGCTTCTGCCCTGAGGGGTCGAAGGTGAGATATGCAGCAGGATGTTTGAGAGATCGAGCTAGGGATTGGTGGGAGTCCGTTGGTGACTCGTTGGGAGCCTCGGCTGTCGAGGCTATGACCTGGCCGGACTTCGTGACCAGGTTCAGGGTAGAGTTTGCGCCGGCTATCGAGCTTTAGCAGCTGGCCAGGGAGTTCCTAGATATGAGGCAGACGACGGAGACTATGGCGGAGATCACTGCCAAGTTCCAGGAGAGGGCGTTGCTGGTGCCCCAGTACGCGGGTGACAAGGATATGAGGAGGACCCGCTATCATGACATGCTACAAGCTGATATTCGGGAGCATGTCAGTTTTTCAGCTTGCCCTACCCTGGACTCTATGATTTCCAAGGCAAGGGAGAGGGAGATAGATCTGGAGCACATCCGGAAGAGGAAGGCAGAGGAGGGGCATGTTATGGGGGCTTCGGGGAAGAAGCCCAAGGGATCAGATGCGGGGCCAATAGGGGCGGGGCCGCTGTAGGAAATGCGCCAAGACGCACGAGGGAACGTGCAAGTTGGGATCGTCAGGCTGCTACAAGTGCGGCAAGTTAGGGCACTTCAGCAGGGATTGTACCGCCCCTGCACCTGTGATTCAAACATCGAAGTTGCTGTGTTTTCACTGCAACCAGAGGGGCCACAAGAAGGCCAATTGCCCCCAGTTGACAGCATCAGCGCCGGTTAAGGCACCGACTCCAGCTACCCTGCGGATTACAGATGGCCGGCAGGGCAAGGCAGAGGCTCCAGTGCTGAGGAGTCGGGCGTTTCAGCTGACGGCAGAGGAGGCACGCGCCGCACCCGATGTGGTGACGGGTATAATTCGTTTCCTCTACTTTATTTTTATGATGTTATGATATTGATATGTGCTCTGTGTATATGCATTAGGATCATTCCATGTGAACGGTATTCCTGTCCAGGTGTTGTTTGACTTGGGTGCCACCCGATCATTTGTTTCCCTTGTGCTTAGCAAGAGGTTTACTGAGTCTTCGGGCATGTTGGATTGCCCTTTAGAGGTAGAGATTGCCGATGATCGATCGGTGCGAGCGTCAGCAGTATTCAGGGATTGTGTCCTAAGGATATTTGAGGAGCGCTATTTGGTGGATTTGGTTCCCATCCCTTTGCGGGGGAACAAGGTGATTATAGGCATGGATTGGTTGAGCCCTAATGGGGCGGTGATAGATTGCGTGCAGCAGCTAGTGCGGGTCAGGACCCCAAGTGGGGGAGAGTTGGTGATCCACGGCGAGAGGCCACATCGTGGACCTATAGTATGTTCAGCAGCGAGAGTTAGGCGCTACCTTCATCAGGGTTGCGCGGGATATGTTGCCTATGTTATGGATACCCGGGAGACGGGTAAGGCGACAGTGAGCGAGGTTCCAATGGTGCAAGACTACGCTGATGTGTTCCCGGAGGAGCTTCCTGTAATACCTCCGGAGCGTCAGGTGGAGTTCAAGATCGACCTACTTCCTGGTGCGGCTCCGATAGCCAAGGCACCCTATCGGTTGGCTCCTCCCGAGATGCAGGAGTTGTCTACGCAGCTGCAGGAGCTGCTAGACAAGGGATTTATTCGACCGAGCAGTTCACCCCGGGGAGCCCCGATCCTGTTTGTTAAGAAGAAGGACGGGTCGCACCGGATTTGTATAGATTATCGGGAGCTGAATAAGGTAACGGTGAAGAACCGTTACCCACTCCCGAGGATTGATGACCTCTTTGATCAGTTGTAGGGAGCATCTTTGTTCTCCAAGATTGATTTGCGTTCATGTTATCATCAGTTGAGGGTCAAATAAGAGGATGTACAGAAGACCGCGTTTCGGACGCGCTATGGCCATTATGAGTTCGTGGTGATGCCGTTTGGGCTCACCAATGCTCCTGCCGCGTTCATGGACCTCATGAACCATGTGTGTAGACCGATGCTAGATCAGTCAGTGATAGTTTTCATTGATGACATCTAGGTTTATTCCAAGACGCAGGAGGAGCACGAGGAGCATCTAAGAGAGGTTTTGAAGACCTTGAGGAGGGAGAGCTTGTACGCCAAGGTGGAGGTTGTGATGAGATGAGAGGTTCCGAAGTCTCCATCCGAGATTCAGAGTTTCCTAGGATTGGCAGGCTACTATCGGAGATTCATTCAGTATTTCTCCAAGATAGCCATACCCCTGACGCGGTTGACTAGGAAAGTCGTGGTCTTTCGAAGGGGGCCTAAGCAGCAGGCAGCGTTCGAGATTCTGAGGCAGAGATTGTGCGAGGCGCCGATCTTATCCCTGCCCAAGGGCGTAGAGGATTTTGTGGTATACTATGATGCGTCGATCTCAGGCTTAGGCGCCGTATTGATGCAGAGGGGGCATGTCATTGCTTATGCCTCGAGGCAGCTGAAGCCTCACGAGGCGAACTACCTGACGCATGATTTAGAGGTTGGGGCGGTGGTTTTCACCCTCAAGATTTGGTGGCATTACCTCTACGTGGTTCGATGTACCATTTACACGGACCAAAAGAGTTTGAGGTACCTCATGGATCAGCCGAATCTGAACATGAGGCAGCGTTGGTGGTTGGACGTGGTGAAGGATTATGATTGTGAGATCCTTTATCACCCGGGGAAGGCCAATGTAGTGGCCGATGCGCTTAGCCACAAGGCGGAACCGATCAGGGATATGTGTATGAGGATGACGGTGGTGACTCCACTGTTAGAGCGGATTCGGGAAGCTCAGCAGGAGGCTATGAAGGAGGAACATCGGAAGAGTGAGCGAATAGTGGGTCAAGTCACCTCCTTCGATTATGATAGCCGAGGGTTATTGACACTACACCGTAGGGTGTGGGTGTCGTATCACGGGGGCGTGCGCCAGATCTTGATGGAGGAGGCGCATAAATCCTGATTCTCTATTCATCCAGGGGCGACGAAAATGTATAGGGATCTTCTTCTAGACTATTGGTGGCCCTGCATGAAGCGGGATGTAGCGTGGTACGTCGAACGGTGTTTGACCTGCAGAAAGGTCAAGGCCGAGCATCAGAGACCGCACGGCAAGATGCAGCCGTTGGATATCCCGTTGTGGAAATGGGAGGATATTACGATGGATTTTATCACAAATCTTCCCCAGATGGCGCGAGGAGTATATTCGATTTGGGTCATCGTGGATCGATTGAACAAGAGCGCCCATTTTATTCCAATTCAGGAAAGTATCTCGGCCGAAAAGTTGGCCGATATCTACATCAGGGAGATAGTGGCACGGCACGGGGTGCCAGTGTCAGTGATATCAGATCGAGATGTGCAGTTCACTTCCAGGTTTTGGAAGAAGTTTCATGATGAGTTGGGCACTCGTCTGCACTTTAGCACCGCCTTTCACCCGCAAACGGATGGTCAGAGTGAGCGGACCATCCACACTTTGGAGGATATGTTGCGGGCATGCGTGCTAGACTTCAGTGGTAGCTGGGATACCTATCTTCCCTTGGCTGAGTTCTTGTACAACAACAGCTACCACGCGAGTATTGACCGTCCTCCCTTCGAGATGTTGTACGGTCGGAGGTGCAGGACCCCGATATGTTGGGGTGAAGTTGGCCAGAGGGTCATGGGGAGCACCGAGGTGGTGCTCAAGACGACCGAGAGAATCCAGCAGGTTCGAAGCAGGCTTCAGACTACGCAGAGTCAGCAGAAAAGTTATGCCGACAAGCGTCGATCAGACCTGGAGTTCCAGGTCGGGGATATGGTTCTCCTGAAAGTGTCGCCTTGGAAAGGCGTCATTCGATTCAGGAAGCGGGGCAAGAAGGGCCCGAGATACATTGGTCCGTTCAGGGTTGTAGCCCGGGTGCGCAAGGTGGCATATAGGCTGGATCTGCCAGCCGAGCTCAGACATATCCACAGCACCTTCCATGACTCCGAGCTGCGGAAGTGCCTAGTGGATGATTCAGGGTGGTGCCGCTAGAGGATATACAAGTTGATGACAACCTGAATTACATTGAGTGCCCAGTCACAATCCTCGACCGGAAGTCGAAGGATCTTAGGAACAAGAGGGTAAAACTCGTAAAGGTGCAATGGCAGCATCGGAAGGGATCAGAGTGGACTTGGGAACCGGTGGAAGAAATGATGGAGCACTACCGCGAGCTATTTCAGGATCGAGCAGTAGACTTCGAGGACGAAGTCTAAAATAAATGGGGGAGATTTGTAGCACCTGGTTCCCGGTACGTACTTCTTGTAATTTTAAATTCTTAATTCTTGCATTTTTCCTTGGACTCGGCGAGTTGAAGGACCAACTCGCCGAGTATGAGTGAGATGGGACACGGGGTCCGAGCCGTGGACTCGACGAGTAGTCCTTGTTTGGGCAAAAACCCTAACCCGAGCATTGTCACCCTATTTAAGCACATTAACTCGGCCCCTTATCCTTAACACTTCCAGAGAGTTGTAGTGAGAGTCCCTAGTCCCCCATTTTATGCTTGTGAGTGAGTCCTTGCTTGGTGAAGGGAATTGGAGCTTAGAAGAAGAAGAAAAGAGTTTGAGGAGTGCAAGAGAGGGAGTAGATCCGAACTCTACTTTGGGAGAAGCTTTCATTCAGGTAGTAAACTCTCTACCTTGATCTATAGTTCTTTAGATCCCATTTTGTCCCAATTTGGTGGTTTGTAAGCCCTAAAACACCAAACTCCATGTGTTTATGCTTAATAATCTAAAAGGACTTCAGATCTAGACTTTATGGATGTGTTAGAAGCATAAAGTTGTTGTGGTTGAAGTGATGAAGGACCCCATTGAGTGCATGACCTCTTAAAGAGATTAGAATTCCATTTTTGAGCTTATAGGGCCATGCATGCACGTAAAGTTTGCAACTTTACGTGTTAAGCATGCCCTAGGATCATAGATTTGTGGTTTTGAAGAGTTGCATGTATCAGATTTGGCTCATATGGGAAATGGGTCAAGGGACTCGGGGAGTCCCAAGGTGGAACTCGGCGAGTTCTATGAATACGGCCTTAGACTCGGCGAGTTGGATGAACAACTCGGCGAGTCCTATGAAGATTGCATGGTACTCGACGAGTTGTTCTTCAAACTCGGCGAGTTTCATGAACTGTTATTGTGTACGAAGGTTTTAAGTGCCAGAAGTCCAACCCTTCGTGTTTTCACGAAGGATTAGCAATCTAATGTGTTTCGTTAGTCCCAGAAACCCCAGATTCTCATAATGATGTTCGGATAAGGATCTGGAAGCAAGTGGGGAGTCTACTCGCATGGACTCGGCGAGTTGTTCATGGACTCGATGAGTCGGGTCAACTGGCAGTTAACTTTGACTTTGACTCTTGGTTTGGATAAGGGGTAAATGGTCGTTTTACCCTAAGGTCGATTAGCAATATTTGACTAACTGTTTTGTGGGAATTATAGCCGGAGGATTTCCGGAGCAGCAGCAGCAGAAGACAGTCAGTTCACACACCGATTAGCAGCTACTTTGAGGTGATTTACCTTCCAGTAGCGGTGGGTCTACGGCCACAATGTCGGCCCACCAGTAGGAGTTGTATGATAGATGATTGTCTCCGTGATATTCATCTAAGGTTGCTACTACCTGTGATATGTTTATGTGCTAGTATGATATGCTGCTATGTGCTAGTGACAGTAGGGGGAGATAGTCCCCAGATTACCGGTCGATAGGGCCGAAGGGGCGGTCGTGCCCAGCCATGCTAGATAGATTATGTGATATGTGTTATGTGGTAGTAGTAGGGGGTGAAATAGTCCCCAGATTCCGGTCGAGAGGACCGAAGGGGAGACCAGCACCCAGATATGCTAGTCAGTATCCGGTCGAGAGGACCGAAGGGGAGGCAAGCTCCCAGATATACTGGTCAGTATTCGGTCGAAAGGACCGAAAGGGAGGACAGCTCCCAGATGTAATAGACAGTATCCGGTCGAGAGGACCGAAGGGGTAGATCGGGCACCCATATATGCCTGACAATATATGTACGATATGTGATTGTATGGTATGTGGTATGTTGGGGGAACTCACTGAGCTCCGTGCTTACAGTTTTCAGTTTTGGTTTCAGGTACCTCTTCTTCGAAGGGGAAGGAGCTGGCGCGGTAGCGGTACATCACACACATGCTTGTATTCCACAGCATGAGATCTTCCTAGGGATTTGTACTCTGACACTTTTATGTTTTATAAAAATATTTTCCAGACATGCTCTGTCTTTTGTGAAATGAAATGATTGTTGAACGTTTTATTCCTAATGTTTTGCTAAGTACATGTTTTAAAAATGAAATTTTTGGCTCGTATTTTTGGGACGTTACAATATGGGCATGTAATTTATAATAAGTATAACATAGTTTAAGTAAAAGTATTTGATAAGTAAAAGAGTTTGTAAAACAGTTTGAAGTAAAACAGTTTGATAAACAGTTTGAACAGTAATAAAATCATTGGTTTTGGTAATTAATCACATGTGATTGATGTAATAACTATAAGTATTCAACTTGTATCCCCCCCCCCCACCCATAAAAGCATTTAAAACATTTAAAAGTATTTCAAAGGTTAGTTAAAGGGGTATGAACTCACTTGTAGTGAGTGGATTGGATTGAAGTGTCGGGTACGGTGCTAGGTGACAAATGGAGACTTGTACACACGCACGAGCCTAGTTATCATATAATGAACATATATATAACTAATTAGCCAATTTATAACTAATAAATTAAGTTGGGACACTCTAGAACATGAAAACACTTTGTTTCAAGTGTTAAAGATAACAAGGATTGCATCCAAGTGTTTGTAGGGCAAAGCTAGAGTGTTTGGAGTTCAAGGGTAAACTCCTTTGGAGTTTACGGTTTTAATGGTCATTACCCAAGGAGTTTACGGTCGTAAACTCTACTCCTTAATACCATATGTTGTTCTGAGGTTTGACAAGTCTTTTGAAGCATTTCTACTTTGTGGTTTGGCTTTTGGAAGGGACTAGGGAAACAAAAACACCCCTTTGAGGAGTTTACGGCCTCATGGTCATTTCCCTTTGGGTTTACTACCGTAAACCCATATGGGAAATGGTATTTCTATGTTTTCAAGTCCTTAACTCATCTAGGTAATTGTATAGGTTAGTTTTTAGGCCTAAGGAAGGAATATGGCCCATTTAAACACACTTTAGGGTGTTTACGGTTTCGGGAGCTCCCAAAACCGTAAACACTTAAAAATTTTGGACTTTGGTGTTTTTCAAGGCTTAAACACATCAAGGGAAGGTTTAAACATATCAAGGAAGGCTCAAACATCAAACTAGGGCTTAGATAAGGACTTAGGCACACTTTGGTGCCTTTCTTGGTGTTTACGTCCCAAGAACATTCTTGGACCGTGAACACCTTAAACCTTGTGTTCTTGACATATTTTCTTGATGCTAACATGTAATACTAGCTTAATAAGACTTAAGGATGGAAGTACTTACTATAAGGAAGCTTGGATTGAGCTAAAAGTCCAAGAACACTTAGTGTGTGTTCTTGGTGTTTTTGGAAATCTAATCAAAATACAAAAATGAATGGATGAATAGATGCACAAACACTAGATTAAGTGTTATACCAACTTGAAATGGTTAGAACACTTACAAGTTTGAAGATCTTGAATAAATTTTAGGATGATACTTGAGAGGATATTTTGGAGTTTACTCTTTTGGTAAATGGGGAGTAAACACAAGAATGACTAGTCTTGGGGAGTAAACTCATGCATATGCATGAGTTCACGGTTTTTGGGTGATTTTTCGACCCAAACTTAAAAGTTTGGCCGCGAACTTTTAAGACATGAGGTGTTTGCGGTTTTTAAAATTCAAAACCCGAGACGGCACTTTCTTTCACCTGTTCGTTTAAAAATAATATTAAAAATAATCAAACGAAGTTTAAATTTGTTATAAATAAGAAATCATGACATTAACTTATAATAAGAAGTGGTTGACTTTTAGGGTTTGACCGAGTGAAAATTCCGGGTTGTCACACACTTGTTTAGTTGTTGGATACTTGTCATTAGAAAGTTGGAATTGTTCAGGACTTCAGAGCCTATTTTGTTGCTTTTTACAAGATTGAACTTATGAACTGATATGTTGGAATTTTAGGAATCAACTTATTTTAGGAGCCTGTTTTATGAACGGATATGAACAGATATGTCTACAATGAACTGTTTTGTTGCTTTTCCTCTATATTTGGATTTTAGGAATCAACTAATTACAAATTGTTAAATATTCTCTTCTTGGTTCAAGTAATTTGTGATGAATGATGAGCATTGCTTATTTTCTTATGTTAATCTAATATGTGATATAAGTTAAAGGACTAAATAGTTGATTAACTGATTTTGAATGAATTATTTTTTGATTTTGATTTTTATAGATACATTCATGGGAAATATGAAAACCATTCATTCTTTCTTCAAAAGAAAGGTTGATAATGAAGAAATTCAAGATAAAAATCAAGAGATTAAACGTCACAAAGCTTCAACAAGCGAACCACAACCACAAGAACACGAAAATCAACAAGAGAATGAAAGGAATGAAGCTACACAATCAAATCCTAATGAGGTGGTCCAAGTGGATCTTAAGCAACTAGAAAGAGATCCCGCTAAAAGAAAACAAATATGGGAT
This sequence comes from Lactuca sativa, assembly GCF_002870075.4. Classification (NCBI taxonomy): domain Eukaryota; kingdom Viridiplantae; phylum Streptophyta; class Magnoliopsida; order Asterales; family Asteraceae; genus Lactuca; species Lactuca sativa. Next base: position 12,332,535 of record NC_056626.2, read on the forward strand.
TATCCGGTTAATTTAAGGGAAGAAGTTAGACGAGCTTATATGAGTTTAGGACCTTTCCAAATACGTCTTAAAGAATATCATGCTAAAGGTTCAAAGAAACATCATCGTAAAGTTTAAATGAATTCAGAAACAAGGGATGGGATTCTTTACTTGCACAAGTAAAGTTTTTTTGTGAAAAACATCAAATAGATATGCCAGATATGAATGCTCCATATACTTCTACTCGATACCGGCCTCGAAAAACAGATAATCATGTTACTTTTGAACATTTTTATCGAGTGGATTTGTTTACAGCCACATTGGACAAACAACTACATAAGTTGAATAGTAGATTCAATGATCAGGCGATGGAGCTATTAAGTCTTAGTTCTACTTTTGTTTCAAAAGAACACCCTAAAGCGGTTAAAGTTGATCAAATTTTTCGTCTTGTTGAGAAGTATTATCCCGAAGATTTTACGGAGCAAGAGAGAATTCAATTACAATATCAACTGGAGATTTTTAATATTGATATGGCAAAGAATCCCAAGCTTAGTGGTGTATCAACTATTGCTGACTTATGCAAGGGTCTTGTGTAAACTCAGAAACGTGAGACATATTATTTGCTTGATAGAGTGGTGCGGTTAATCTTGACACTTCCAGTTTCTACCGCAACAACAGAGATGGGGTTTTCAGCAATGAAAATATTCAAGAACTGTCTTCGCAATACGATGTCGGATGAATTTCTCGCAAACAACTTGGTGGTTTACATAGAAAGAGAAATTGTTAAAAATATTGATTCGAAGTCGGTAATTGATGAATTTAAAGACCTTAAAGGTTGTCGGGCTGAGTTGTAATTCTTTTTCTAGTTATTTTTTGTGTTTATTTGCAAAAACAAATTTGGTTTTATTTTTGTATGTACGAACGTTAATTTTAGTTTATAATACTTTCGGCCCCCTAAAAAATTGTTCAAGCTCCGCCCCTGAATAATATGATACCCTAAAACCCAAAATGTTAATTCACACTCTTCTAGCCCTAAAGTACATCATACTAAGTAAAGAATTTGTTTGAAAGGGTGTCTATACTTAAATGGTTGAGAGTTCAAAGTCTCTTGGATAAATAAATAGTTAAGAAGGAATGATTGAACTTGATCTTTTTTTATTTTTCTATAGATGCTTTTGACGGTTGAGTATAAACTAGAATGTCAGTTTTTCATAATCAAGTTTTTTTGAATATTCGTTCAAAATAAGAAAGCGTAACATTATTTTCCGTGCATACCTACAAATTGTTCAAACGTGGATAATCCCAAAAACAAAGAAATTTCTAGTTTTATCCTTTACGAATACAAATTCTTATATGACATGACCATTTTTAAAACACACACATTTTTATAAGTATTGAATTCTCATCCTTGTTACTTTTTACAAGATTCTTAGAAAAATATATGACAATGTTGCAGTAAAAGTGATTATTATTTTGATACAAATTATTTTGGGAAATTTTCAGAAAATTCTTAATATTTACGGAAAAGTTACACTTTAGTCCCAAAAAAAATTAAACAAAAAAGTCCTGAAACCCGGCAAAAATTTGCAGTTTCACCCCTTTTGACCAATTGAAACCGGTACCAAATTAATTTGTGACTATTTCGTAAACTAACCCAAAATATTGAGATTTTTCTGTAAACAAAAAATATTATGACTTTTCTGTAAACAAAAATATTAGGAGTTTTCTACAAACAAAACCATTATTATTATTATTATTATTATTATTATTATTATTATTATTATTATTATTATTATTATTATTATTATTATTAAAAATATAAATAAGAATACTATTTTTATTGAACTTGTTATTATTAATATTGTTATTAATACATATAAATGCATTCAAATGAAAAAATAATATTAATGACATTGTTTAAGGGTGGAGGTGGAGGAGATGGTGATTCTTTTAGCATTGAAATCATGAATGTTTGTTTGTATATTTTTACTTTGTATATGGTCATTTCATATTTGTTATTATTGTTTTCACTTCAAAATAATAATACTTAACAATTTAAAAGAAGTTGCATATTTGTAAAATTGTTTATTAATAGTTTAAGGTAGAATGATTTCTCACTTTGTATATAACAATGTTTAAGGTAGAAGGATTACTTTCCAAATCCAACAGATCCACTACAAACATCTATATAGGTAGCTCATATCAAAATTCAAAAGTATTAATTACAATATTTTGTTTAATAAAAAGTAATAGGACATGGTTTTTGGATTAATACTTTTGAATTATTCCTATTACTTTTTACTAAACAGGATATTGTAATTAGTACTTTTGAATTTTGATATGAGTTATATATATATATATATATATATATATATATATATATATATATATATATATATATATATATGTATGTATATATGTTTGTAGTGGATTTGTTGGATTTGGAAAGTAATTCTTCTACCTTAATCTATTTATAAACAATTTTACAAATATGCAACTTCTTTTAAATTGTTATGTATTAATATTCTGAATTGAAAACAATAATAGCAAATGTGAAATGACCATATACAAATTAAAAATATACAAACAGACATTCACTATTTCAATGCTAAAAACATCACCATCTCCTCCACCTCCACCCTTAAACAATGTCATTAATATTATTTTTTTCATTTAAATGCATTTATATGTATTAGTAACAATAGTAATAGTAACAAGTTCAAAAAATAGTATTCTAATTTATAATAATAATAATAATAATAATAATAATAATAATAATAATAATAATAGTAATAAGGGTTTTGTTTGTAGAAAAGTCATAATATTTTTGTTTATAGAAAAGTCATAATATTTTTTGTTTATAGAAAAGTCTCAATATTCTGGATTAGTTTACGAAATAGTCTCAAATTAATTTAGTATCGATTTCAACCGGTCAAAAAGAGTCAAACTACAAATTTTTGCTGGTTTTCATGACTTTTTCGTTCAAAAAAACAATCTTGGGACTAAAGTGTAATTTTTCCGTATATATTGGGACATTTCTGAAGATTTCCCAATTATTTTTATTGATAATATGTAGTAATATTTTTTAAGAATGTTAATTCTCAAAAAATCTCTAGTTTTAGAATTAACATTCTCAAACTCTCTTTCTCTCTCTCTCTCTCTCAATATATATATATATATATATATATATATATATATATATATATATATATATATATATATGACGAATTCTCGCACGTTGCACGACGCAAGTTAAAAATATATTGTTAGAATATAATTTTCAAACGCCTTTTAGTTAATTCGATTCATCAATTTAGGTTATTTTATTATTACATTTAATATTTTCCTTTGAACTAAGTTAAAAAATATATATTGAATTTTTTAAACATTATTTGATATTTTACTTTAGGTTTTAAATTTTACACTAAATTTTTAAGCTTATTTGATATATTAATATAGGTTATTTATTTAACTATATATTGAAGTTAACAAATTAAATATATCATATTGATAAGTCATAAATTCTTCTATTTATGATAATGTTTACAATTAAAAACATATTTAAGTTAATAAATTAAGCATAGTGTATGGAAATATGAAAAGTTGCGAGTTTCAAATGAATGTGGTGAAAGAAAAAAATGTTTCATTTATAATATAGTATGATATGATATGATATGATGATTATAGTTTTAATTTTTAAGTTATTGTGATATATACAATTATTTGATACTTTTATAACTCGTTTAAATTATGTAAATTATATATCAAACGTATGATAATCTATATATAACGGGTAACAAAATGTATGAACAAAAATATGAACTGCAACTTTTAATAACATAAAAATACAAAAACATCTATTATAACATATATATATATATATATATATATATATATATATATATATATATATATATATATATACAACGAATAATAAAAAATATGAAAAATAAACACTACAACTTTTAATAACATAAAAACACTAAAACATTTATTATAACATTTATATTAACTTTTCATATTTTAATCACAAATCTCTTCAAACACATTAATGTTTTTAATGAGGAAAAATTTACAACCTTAAAAAAAAAGGAAAATAAAAAGTTATTAGTGATTACTAATTAATAATGATAAGTTAAAAACTCTTGAGTTGTAACTAATAAATATACATAAAACAGAAAACTCTTGAGTTGTAGTGTGAGTTTCAAATTAATACGGTACTTGGAAATGTGTATTTATTATTATTATTATTATTATTATTATTATTATTATATTTGTCTAAATAATTGGTTTTGATGCATCATTTTAATCCCTTCAATTATTAAACATAAAGATATTTAATTATAAATTTATAACATACATATGTGCATATATATGTTAAACAAATCACATATAATATATATTTTCGTAAATGTCATATGTAATTCTTATCGAGTATATAAAAGTCAAGTATGTATATAAAAGTCGAGTATGTAAGGAGATTTTGGCCAAATAGGGTTGCGTGGTACACTTAGATGATAACCTTAGTGAAGATGTATATAAAAGTCGAGTATGTATTTTGACTTCTTATCTTGGTATTATTTCTGAAGTGGTGAAGGTTAGTGTAGATGGTATCATATTCCCGGTTAGAATTAAAGAAGCATCTGGCTGGACTCCGTCCTTTTCTTGTGACTTCATGAAATCCGTTGATGGGGAAGATGAGGGACATGGTCAATTCGGTGAAGAAGGAAGTAATGGTTCTCTAAATGAGAATGATGAAGTATATAAGGACCCGTTTGGAATTTATGACACATTGGAAAAACTTGAGAAAGCAAAAATGAAAAATAAAAAATATAATTTTTTATCCCAAAGGAAATCTGATGATAGAAAGGATGCAAAGAGTGTTAGCGATCAATGCAAGTAGTTTGATGGTCCTATTTCGCCAGCCATGTCAACAGCCCCTACATCGGTTCCAATGCACTAGGCTTTTTCTGACCGATGGGTAGCTGCAACTTCAGAATATGCTCCCGATGTAGATCCGACAGAATGTAGCCCCTTTCTTGATGTTCAGACGAAGACGAACGAACCTGATACTAATCAGGTTTAAAAAAACTATTGAGGGTCAATTCCGTCCGACTCAAGTTTCCATTCCTTTATCCTGTGACTGGTTCTTTGGGCTTTTCGGGAGGTTTTGGTAGAGTTTCGGGAGTTAACGTTTCTGAGGATGAGCTTACTCATCCCCCGGGTTTTTCTAATAAATGCTACTCGTTTAATGGCGGTAATCAAAGTATTTCTGGAACTTCTTATAATAATAATTCGTTTATTACGGAAGTAAAAAAACTATAGAAATGGGATAAGCTATGGGCTATAATTTAGATGAGTGTCTTGATCGTTTGAAAGATATTGTAGCAGGTCACGATGAGAGACATAAGATTTGATGAATTGTCTCTCAGTTAATGTCCAAGGGCGGGTTGAAAGGATAAACGTGCTTGGATTAGAAAACTTTGTCATATTAATAAAGTCAATTTTTTAGCTGTTCAAGAAAATAAGATGGAAGAAATTGACTTGCTCTCGGTTAGATCTTTTTGGGGAAATACCTCTTTTATGCATCCGTTCTCTCCTTCTCGTGGTGCCTCGGGCGGTATTCTTGTTATTTGGGATCTGAATTGCATTTCTCATAAAAGGACATTTATTTCGAATTGGTTCATTGCTATTGAGGCAATTTGGACTAATTCGGCCCTAGAAGTTTTATTTATTGTAGTTTATGCCCCGCAAGCCGCTGATTGTAAAAGACAACTTTGGAATGATATTACTCAGATTATCTCTTCTTCTCCAGGCGAATGCATTATTATGGGGGATTTCAATGAAGTTCGAGATAAATCTGAAAAATTGGGATCTACCTTTAATCCGGCTAATGTGCATTCCTTCAATGATTTTATTGATCATCTTGACCTCGTCGATGTTCCGTTAGGTGGCCCGCGTTTCACTTGGAGCGATAAATGGGGTTCTAAATTTAGTAAGCTCGATAGATTTCTGGTTACGGAAGGTATTTTTTCATCATTCCCCAATCTTATGGGTATCGTCTTGGAAAAAAAGATTCCGGATCATCGTCCTATTTTATTATCGGAGCATTGTGTTGATTATGGTCCTACTCCCTTTCGGGTTTTTCATTCTTGGTTTGAGATGGCTGGTTTTGATGATATAGTGAGAGATTCTTGGATGCAGTCGATGAACAGGGTGGTTTTAGATAACAATTGGGTTATTTTTAAGAAGAAATTATAGCTTCTTAAATCTAATTTAAGGAAGTGGAACAAAAATAGTCGGGATCTGGTTGCTACTAAAAAGAAAAACATCCAAGATTCGATTGAGTTGATTGATAGTCGCTTGATGAGTGATGATGGATTTGCTACTTTGAGAGAGCAGAGTGTATCTTTACTTAAAGAATTGGCGGATCTTGATCATTCTTCTCAGTTAGATATTTTTCAAAAGGCAAAGATTCAGTGGAATATCTAGGGTGATGAGAACTCGGGTTACTTTCATGGTATCATTAATCGTAAGAGGCGTCAAATTGCTATTCGGGGTTTAATGATTGGCGGAGCTTGGATTGATAATCCTATTCGGATCAAGGAGGAATTTCATGCTTATTATCAGGCTCTTTTCTCTGAGAGTAGGGAATGCCGCCCTTTGACAAGGGCCAATCATTTTAGTACTTTAGCTACTGATCAAATTGACTTTTTGCAGTCTCCTTTTACCCGTAAGGAGATTAAAAGGGTTGTTTGGGATTGCGGGTCTTCTAAGGCTCCGGGACCCGTTGGATTTACTTTTGGGTTTTTCAAACATTACTGGGATCTTATAGCGGAGGATGTTGAGGCGTTTATCATGCATTACTTTCATCATTCTTCTATTCTGAAGTGATGCAATGCTTCCTTTTTTACTATTATCCCCAAAGTTCGAGACCCCAAGACTCCGAGAGACTTTAGACCTATTAGTCTAATTGGGTGCCAATATAAAATTAGTGGTAAACTTTTAGCTAATAGATTGGTGGAGGTCATTTCTAGTATCATTAGTTTGGAGCAGTCTGCTTTTGTCAAGGGTAGACAAATTCTTGATGGTCCCTTTCTCCTTAATGAGGTTGTGGCTTGGAGTAAATCTTCTGGAAATTCCCTAATGCTTCTTAAGGTAGATTTTGAGAAGGCATATGGTTCCCTATCATGGGACTACCTTTTATAAATCATGCAAATTATGGAGTTTGGTCTGTTATGGCGTGGTTGGATTATGGAGTTATTGAAATATTTGAGGGCTTCGGTTTTGGTCAATGGTTTGCCTACCAATGAATTTCAGATTCATCGTGATTTGAGACAGGGAGATCCTCTTTCTCCTTTCCTTTTCATATTGGCGATGGAGGGTCTTACGTGGCTTTGGTTAGAGCTCAGATGGCTAACGTGTTTAGGGGAATCTCCTATTTCAGGCATTGAAATTTCTCATCTTTTATATGTTGGTGATGTTATGTTGATTTCTTCTTGGGATCCTGAGAATGCGAAGCGTCTGATTCATATGCTTCGTTGTTTCTTTATGGCTTCAGGTCTTAAAATCAATTTACATAAAAGCAAACTGATTGGTGTGGGGATTCCTTTATCTCAGGTCTCTAGTGTTGCAGACATGATTGGATGTGCAGTTTCTAAGCTTCCTTTTATCCACCTCGATGTTCCTGTTGGTCAGAATATGTCTCGTATCTCTACTTGGTCTCCTGTGTTTGATCGGTTTCAAAGCAGATTGTCAGGCTGGAAGGCTAAATGCATTTATTTTGGTGGTCGGCTTACTTTGGTTAAGTCGGTTCTAGGTTCCTTAAGTAGTTACCTAATTTCGATTTTTCTTGCTCCCGCTTCGGTTCTAAAGTCTTTAGAGTCGATGTGAGCTAGATTCTTTTGGGGAGCAGACTTGGATGAGAGACATATGCACTGGGTCAGATGAGACAGAGTTTTAGCGGAAAAAGTAGAGGGTGGTTTGGGTATTAGGAGTTTATATTCCTTTAATAGCGCCATGATGCTACGGTGGTGGTGGAGACTCTATCATTGTCATGATCTATTATGGGTTAAGATTATCAAATCGTTATATGGCTCAGATGGAGGTTGCAAGTCTATGTCCCCTAGGAGATCCGGCTCGGGACCTTGGTGTGGAGTGATTCGTATGTTTACTCAATTGCGGGAGAAGGGAATCGATATTCAGTCCTTATTTCCTATCAGGGTTGGTGATGGGAACCATACATATTTTTGGCAGGATTTGTGGATTGGAGAGGCCCCTCTTGCCGAAACTTTTCATAGAATTTTTGTTCTAGATACTATTAGACAAGCTACAGTTAGAGATCGTCTAACATTGGGGTGGGATTTTGTTACTTTCAGACGTAGTCCTAGAGGTGGAATTGAGCAGGAGTAGTGGGATGCTTTTATTTCTCTTTTGCAGGATTTCCAATTGCAATCGATTCCTGATAGATTGGGTTGGTCTATTGATGTTTCAAATACTTTTTCTGTCTCCTCTGCTCGTTGGTTCTTAGATGGGAGTATGCTTTATTCTGGGGGTGGTGAGACTAGATGGAATAATTGGGTTCCCATCAAGATCAACATTCTTTTATGGAGGATTTAGTTACTCAGTATTCCTACTAGAGAGAGATTATCTCATAGGAGAATCACGGTGGACTCGATGTTATGCCCTATATGTTCTCGTTCGGTGGAATTTGTTCATCACCTTTTTACATAATGTATTGAGTTGATGGAGATTTGACCGCACATTGCTATTTGGTGGGGAATTTAGATTCCGACCCAGTTTAACATTCACGCCCTTATTAAGTGGTCATATTATATTGCTTTGAGAAAGGGTCAATGAAAAGCATTTGATGTTGTGGTTATGACATCTTTCTGGTGCATGTGGAATTTTCGTAATTCGACAGTTTTTGGAACGGTTATGCCTAGGAAATCCATGCTTTTTGATGATATTTTTTATAGATCGTTCTTTTGGATTTCTAACAGATGTAGTAAAGCCCAGATTAGTTGGAGCTCTTGGCTTCATAATCCGGCTTCTGCCACTTTGTTATTGTCATGATTTCTTTCTAGCTTCTTGCTAGTTTTTTAATAAAATATTCCGCCGTTCCAAAAAAAAATTCTTACCGTAGTAATATGGTTAAATTACTTTCATATGAAGAACATATCATGATAAGTCATCATACTTACATATCAAATGTTAAAAATTATGTTATCTTTTAAATATTGTATTGTAAATATGTTGTGTAGAATAACCCAACAAAAAAATAATAGAAAATAAACATAATCAAAATAGAAAAACTACAATCAAATAAATAAGAACATTGGGTGGTTGAATATATAAATAAAAATGTTACATAAATATACGTTTAAATCAAAAGAAAAAACTAACATTCGTCTACTTTGCTCAAACAAAAAAAATCTATATCCGTTTTCTAAATCTTCTTTCTTTATTTAACACCATTCAACTATTGAAACTTGATGAAAATTATTCTCTAACTTGCAATCAAAATGTTTTTCTTGAAAAAGAAGAATGAGAAATATATTCCAAGCAAAACATTGATGTTTGGAGAGTCACATTCAAGATTGAGTAATACATACAAATCACATATAAAGATCAGATGAGAAATTGAATATAAATAAAGAATAGAAAAGCTTCATTTTTTTGGTTGAAAGAAAAAATCATATTACAATTACCATCGATGCGAATAACTCATTTCTTCAAATCATCATATTTGGATCGTGAATGCTTCAACTATATGATCATAATATCTTCAGCCAAATGACAACTTTTTGTAAGAAAAATGTACTAATATAACTACATATATAATAAAGGTGAAAGGGTGTAGGGGTTTCAAATGCATGAGGTGTTGAACTTATAGAGTGTATGATTTTCTTAGAATGAGATTATGTGTGATTAATTACTTTGAAGATGAAAGGGTGTGGGGGTTTCAAATGCATGATGTGTTGGCAAATTTTTATGGGGGTTTCATATACATGAGATTCAAGAAAAAATGCTAGCTTTATAAGTATATACTAGGCGAATGCCTGCGCATTGCGCAGAAGCATCTTTATAACTGAAATCTTAACATGTTTTTTTTAAATATAACAATAATGTTATTGAATGCCTGCGCATTGCACAGAAGCATCTTTATAACTGAAATCTTAACATGTTTTTTTTTTAAATATAACAATAATGTTATTGTTAAATTTGATATAATAATTTCTATACTAAGGAGACGTAATATATTGATTATTTTGAAGAGTAAATTACACGAATGGTCCCTAACTTATTTTTTTAACTTGGAAGGTACCTACTATTTGTTTTTCTTACGCGTTTTGACCATATTGTTTGTTTTTGTTACATGTTTGGTCTCAGTCTTACCTAAAAATACTATTATTTTAATAGGGAAAATTATGGGGTAAGTAAGGTAAGGTGAATGGATGGGGTTGGGGGTGTGCTTATTTAAATAAATTAGAAAATCAAAGGGAAAAAATAGTCTTTTTAGGTAAGACAGACACCAAATGCGTAACAAAAACAAATAGTAGGGAACTTTCGAGTTAAAAAAAGTAAGTCAGGGACCAAACACGTAAATTACTCTAAACCATAAGGACCATTCATGTAATTTACTCTATTTTGAATTATATGATAATATATACATCTATTAAAACTGCATAATCTCAATCTTTTGAATTACCTCTACCCATGGGTTACTCATGAATAAAATATAATATAATATATAGTTTAATGTTATTTATAGTTGTAGTTATTATTAATTGATTTTTTAAAATTTATTTGCTTAATGTTTTAATTTCTATCATTGTAATTATTTAAAACATCAAACATTTTTTTTTATTTTAAAGGTAACAATATAATCATTTATATAGAGTTATTTTTAACTATTGTTATTGTAAGTTATTTTAAGCTAATTAGTTGAAAACTTTAAACGATCATAAAAATATTTTTAGGAAATATTTTAGTTAATTTGATATTACCATTTAGTTTTTGCATTTAGCACTACAATTTATCATTTTTAACTATTCACAAAATATTATTTGAGTTTTTTAAGTGGAACTGAAATTTATATTGAAGTTGACCATGTAATGTTATATTTAAATTAACAATTTAAGTATTTTGTCCAAACTGTTCAAAAGTTATAGCTTTAAATTGATAATGGTTTACATACAACAACATATTAAATCTAGTAAATTAAGTATAATATGTTAAAAGTTAAAGACATAACTTTAAAAGTAGAAGTAAAAATATTATTTTAACATTGAAATTTAGTTTATTTATGATTACACTTTAAGATTGATACTTATTTAACCTTATTAACCAATTTATAATCATTATTAGAAAGACACTACAATGTATCACTTTTAACTATTTACAAAATATTCTTTAGGTTGTTTAAGTTTAACTAAAATTTATGTTTAACTTGATCCTATAAGGTTATATTTAAATTAACATTTAAGTATTTTATACAAAATTTTCAAAAGTTGTAGCAATAAAATGATAATGGTTTACATACAATAACATATTAGATCTAATAAATTAAGTATAATATATTAAAAGTTAAAAACATAACTTTATAAGTAGAAGAATATATATTCTTTTAATATTGAAATTTAGTTTATATATGATTACACTTTAGGTTTTATATTTATTTGACCTTATTAACAAACTTATAATCATTATTAGAAAGAAATTGAAAAGTCATGGGAGTTTCAAATGAATGTGGTGAAAGGAAAAATGCTAGCTTTATAAGTATATAATGAAATGATAATGATAATGATAATGATAATGATAATGATATATATATATATATATATATATATATATATATATATATATATATATATATATATATTATGGTTGTATATTAAAATTTTGGACAATTTATTATTTTATTAAGAGTATTATATTAATTTAATTAATCAATCAAGTATTTTCTAACTTAAATCCATATAATTTATTAAACTTAAGACTTATTTTTAATTTGAAATCTACTATTGCATTTTCTTCTCTCACACATGTTGCAAGCAATGCCACCACAACAGTGACAATCACCCACATGTTGTCACCTTGCAACCATATATACTTGGCGTACCTCTCGGCAAAATCACATTGCCGCCACAACAACCTTAACACAATTAACCGATCTTAGTCTTTCATTCCTACTCTTCTTTCGTCTGGTACCAAGATATGAGTTGATTGTTTCATTTCTGAATTTCGCTCATTGGAATCAAAGCATGGAGATTGATTTGCACCTACCAATTGGATGAAACAACTCATAATCGTCACTAAAATATCTAAAGCTGAGATCTCATTTTTGTTTAATTTCAAGTAAACATCTAGAAAATGAAGATACATTCTCACATTATATCTTTAAACAATCTCAAAACAAAGAATTATAAAAAAGAGTTGAAGTTTATTTGTTGTTAAAATCCATCCCACTTCGGTATCCATATAGTTTCTTATACTTTGTTATCATATATTTACAAATGTATCTTTTCCAAAAACAACATTAATTAATCTTTGATTTACCAAAGGTCATTTTCCTAAAACTAAAAATTGAAAAGTCAAGTTTTGTGATAAACAAACATATATGTAAATGAAATTTTGGTTTAGTTTTGAAAAGTTTGAAGTGTTAAGGGATCTCAAACTCTATACACACAAGCACACACATTTTCACATATAATTCATCATCTTCTTTAATTTGATGTTGTATAGGAGGTATCTTAAAATCTTTTTTAATGTGTTTTTGAAATTGAATAAATGGAATTTGATTTTATGCTTGTACTTTGAATATTAACCTTAAAGTGTTTCTTGGAATGTTTGAATGAAGACATTATTTCTTAAAGTGGTTTGATTTCTAGGTATGTGAATAATCGAATTGTAAAGGATGCCCAATAAGTATTTGACAACATGTCTAAAAGAAAAGTTTCTACATTTATTGGAAGTTTTGGTTAGTTATGTTAATATAATTTTTTTACATGGAGATGAGCTTAGTTTTTTGGTGATGAGATTGATTTGGATCTAAAGCATTCTAAGAAGGGCATGGTTGATATAATTGTAACATCCATAAAATTCATACCAAATTTAAACTTTTTCAATCATAATTAAAAGCCACGTAGCATTGTTTACAAAATGTTTTCAAATCATTTTCCATCAGAGTGTCCCAAAAATATATCATAAGGATGAGGAGCGATACGGTCACGCCTTCGCCTTTCCACGGTCTCCTGAAGTACCTGAAACAATACACTGAAACTGTAAGCCCGAAAGCTTAGTGAGTTACCCCCAAAATACCAACCACAATACCATACACATATCATATCATATCATATCATAACATAAATAGAACAACCATGCATATCAAGTCTACAGTGTGACTGGTCCACCCACACCGGGCCTTCAGTCTGTCTGGTCCACTAACCGAGCCTCGGCACGTCTGGTCCGCCCTCTTGGGAACTTCAGCCTATCCGGACCGCTCGGCGGGCCTTCGGTCTAACCGGTCCGCCCTGGGTATGTTGGACTACAGCATGAAGCAGGACCCGCCTCAACCCAACCCCAATCCAACAACCATGTGCACATAAACATATAATCATATAGCAATTCACAACTAATCAACCGATCTAGCAGATCACATAACATAGCAACATCCTAACCAGGATACCGACCTAACAGGTCACTAGCATAGTGTCATCCTATATACCAGGATACCGTCATCCTATATACCAGGATACCGACCTTAACCAGGTCTCTAATATATATCATCCTAACTAGCCGGATGCATACATAGCCAAGAAATAACATAACAAACAACTACCCGGATTTCCATCCGATGAAGGGCAGGCCTTGGTACCTTAGACCCTGTCAATATAGTGAGGATAACTCACCTGTAACTGCCGATTTGAAGAAATAAGGCCACGCTGCTCCGACTACCAGCACGAACTCCACCACTGATCATTACCAAATAACCAAAACCAATTAACACCAATAATTACCAAAATACCCTTGGAAGTCAACTGGTCAACCCTTGGTCAAAGTCAAAGTCCTCAGTTAAAGCCAACCTTACTGACTGACTCTACTCCTCGAGTCAACCCGCTGACTCGTCGAGTCCCTATGCTCTGAAAGCTCCCATGACGTGACTCAACTCACCGAGTCATCCCTCGACCCGCCGAGTCACCGTTCAACCGGAAAAGGTTAGGACTCCTCGACCAGACTCGTCGAGACCAAGAACAGACTCACCGAGTCCAAGGCAATATTCAACATACTCGTCGAGTTGTTCTTCCAACTCGTCGAGTTCCTGCCTATCTTCATACAACTCGCCGAGTCCACCCATGTGACTCGCCGAGTTACTATGCGACTCAAGACTGATATCAAGCCCGACTCGCCGAGTCATCTCCCATACTCGCCGAGTCCACACATGACATCTTCATTCATACGATCACATGCCATTCCATTGCTTCCAATACATAGATCTGGACTCCTAGGGCCAAATTCACACGTAAAGTTTCCAACTTTACGTGCATGCAAGGCTCAACAAGGTCCAACCAAGCTACAAGAAGGTTTTTGGACAAAGGCACTCTCAAACAAGCCCAAGGACTGATGCTTTCTACCCTTATGACTCCAATACAACCTAGATCTAAAGTTGCAACTTCATATCTAACCTCTAAACCCAAAATAAATCCAAACTAAGCTAAAGAATCCCCAAGACAACCACAAACGATGAACCACAAAGGAAAAATCTTAAGGCAAGAGCTCCTTACCTCAAAGATGTTCACAAATTTGATGTAGATCTCAGATCTTTACATGCCTCTTGATGATAGCTCCCAATTCTCAAGCTCCTTTCATAATTTCCTCTTCTAAGCCCCAATCTTTCCAACAATGAAGCCTCACACAAAATCAGGGTTTTCTGGAACTAAAAGGGAAGGTAGAGAGGCTGAGGGTGGCTATAATGTGCTTTATATATGGCACAAACCCTGGATTAGGGTTTTTCTCCCTTCATTACCAACTCGCCTAGTTCAGCTACTGTAACATCCGGTTTTCTAGGTACATTGATTTATGTTATATTCCTTTCATTATGTGAGATAACTCGACGAGTTGGTGCTTAGACTCGTCGAGTCTGGACGCGGCTGGATGACATGGTTAATGAGGGGACTCGACGAATCAGGGGAGCGACTTGCCAAGTCAGAGCTAACGAAAGAAACCCTAATTTCTCGGGTTTGGGACCTATTTAAAGGCCCTTATGGCCTCCATTTTCGGCTACCAGTTCATAGAGATAAACCCTAGAGTGTGTGAAAGTTTTGATAGAGAAAGGAAGCCATTCTTGACCTTTGTGGTGTTGTTTAGCAAGAAGAAGGAGGTTCTAGCCAAGAGGAAGCAAAGAAAGTTGCTATTCTGTGGATTTGAGGCTAAGATCATCTCATTTGAGGTACCATTTCGATCCATCTTCTGATTTATGAGGTAGATATGGATTTAGGGTTTCTTATGCCCTTTTGTTGGGATGAGTTCATGTCCAAATAGTCCCTTATGGCGAGGAGGCTTTAGATATGGATCCATAGAGGTCCAGGGAGCCTTACTCATCAAGCTTTATGAAGAGCAATGAAGATTAGGACCTTGGGTTGAAGTATTTGGGGCTAAATCATCATATATGGTCATTTAGATGTTGCATGTGCATCAAGATAGAGACTTTACGTGATTATTGAACTAGGGGAAGTTAGATCTAAGGATTAGAGGAACATATCTGACCTCATGAAGTCTCATGAGTTTTTGAATGGAATGAACTCGCCGAGTCCAGGAATAGACTCGACGAGTAGGAGCGGGTTTCCCCGAGGATCACAAAGTTGATGACTCGTTGAGTTGAGGGAATGAATCAATGAGTCAGAGGGGATTTATGGGACTTGAGTTCACGACTGAACTCGTCGAGTCAAGAGATGGACTCGACGAGTTAGGACGGGTTGTCCCACAATTCATGATCAGTGTCGAGTTGAAGAGTGGGGGATTGACTCAGTAAGTCAAGTGAGTGCCAGGATTTTGAAGGACACGCATGGACTCGCCGAGTCACATTGGTGCACTCGCCGAGTCTGGTCAAAGTTTGATCGTTGACTTTGTTGACTTTTATGGTTTGGTTGACATTTGGACTAGTGGATTGTTTGAAGGGTAAAATGGTCTTTTAGCCTTCTTAGAGGACATATGGGAGTCTAGTCTAGACTGGAGAGCTGAAATTAATTGAGATGATTGTTATGTTTTAGGTTGAGGCTAGATCAGTGTATACGCGAGCGAGATACTACCCGAGTTATCCGAGGTGAGTCTTCTCACTATACTGTACCTGGAAGGGTACTTATGTGTGATCGGAAGGTCTTGTATGATATGATATATGTGTTATATGTTGATATGTGATATGTATGTGTTATGTATGCTATGTATAATGAGGACCAGAAGGTCAAGATGATATGGACTGGAAGGTCAAGAGAACATGGACCGGAAGATCAGGAGGTTACGGACCGGAAGGTCGATACGGGTAGGACCAAAAGGTCTACCGAGATTCGGGACGGAAGTCCCCTGAGACACTTGGTCCGGAAGGTTCCATAGAGTTATGGCCTGGAAAGGCGTATGTGTTGTATATGGTATTTCGGGGAACTCACTAAGCATTTATGCTTACAGTTGTTGTGTTGTGTTTTAGGTACTAGCGAGGACCATGGGAAGGCGCCGGCGTGACCCGTACACATAGAGAGAAGACTTGATTTTGATCTTGGGATATGTTTTGAATTGATAACGATTGTGGAACACTTTTGAGAATGTTTATTATATGAAAATTTTGGTTGTTGAAAAATGAAAATTTTGTTTTGAAAATCACGTCGTTACAGTTGTCGACTCGCCGAGTTGGTTACTTAACACGCGTCCTGAATCGCGACCCGACTCGCCGAGTTGGTTACTTAACACGCGTCCTGAATCGCGACCCGACTCGTCGAGTCTTTCCATCGACTCGCCAAGTCGAACTTCCTTTTTTTTACACTTAGAACCCTAAGCTTGTACTTCTGAACTCGGGGTGTTATAATTCTCCCCCACTTAAATTAGGCTTCGTCCTCGAAGCCTGCCGCAACACATCCCAGATGATATTCCCACAATGTATCTCCGGGTATCAATCGACCCATGTTCCTCCGAACACTGCTAACCATCCTCTATAAAGTCCACTCTTCCCTCCCGAGTTACGACAACTGATTCAAGCCGGCCACCAGATTCTTTCTCTGATAACAACCCTTATTAACCAATGATCACCCGATGATACTTTCATCACTCCAAATCACAACAATCACTTGACCCTTACCAAGCTAGATATCACCTTGAACCACCGGGTACTGACCCGATACCAAGCTGCTACCCCTTTCCTCGATTGGCATATCCTTTATCGAATTCACTTCTAGGACTTATCCCGCTTTCCTTTCCGAAACCAACTCGTTTCTTTCCGAGCTGACAGGATGGCACATCATTCAGCTCCTGAGCAACTCCCATGAGCTCTCCCCTGCAATCACACACGCATGTTGAACCTACTCTAACATCCTCGGGCTAGAAAACCCGACATACTGACAATACCTCCAGACATCCCCAGGAGGATTTACCGCTACATACATAACCTCCTGATCACAACCATACTGAAAATCCAATGCTTCATCCTTGCATCTCTTCTGAACTCCTCGGTTCTACTCATCAGAGTGCAACCCACTCACACCTCCCTATCACGACCTTTAAGTCCTTGACCTGCCGATTGTAATATCCTCGTACAGCCTCAGCACCGGTCCAGACTACTTCCGAGTCTGTTAACCTGCTGTCTCACCTTCCCTTGTCCAACCCTCCAATCTGGAACCACTATCCTCCTTATCTCCCAAGGAGACTGAAAACATGTCTGCGCATTATCCAACATTGCTACAACCTCAACGGGCATCCAACCCGTAAGTGCTCCCATATATTTGGTACAACCCCAGTGCTTACTATCAATAACTAAAGTACTTTCGATCACCCATTCCCACTACTGTTTTCCTTCCAGAGGACCCACACTCCTTCTGGAGCTATATACCTTCCCCTTCCAGGGAATCTACTCAACAATCCTTGCCACACTTGCAAGTGTCACTATACTAAACTCCACTCTACACTATACTCATAACCTGATCATAATCTGATCACATACTAACTAGGCCCACGCACGACCTCCAGCCGACTCCATCCTCATGATCAATACTTGGGGCCAGACCATATCGATTACCATCTCATGGAAACCTATTCACTTATACTCCTCATACCGCTCCAATAACACACACATAGTCTTCAGCATGACTGGACCGCCTTTCCAGGCCTTCAGCCTATCTGGACCACATACAGAGTCTTCTGCCTGTCTGGACCGTTCCCCGAGCCTTCGGCCTGACTGGTACGCCTTCCGGCCTTCAGTATATCCGAACCGCTCAAAACTGTCGTACGCCACCCTGAACCATTCTTCCCAAGAATCTCTCCCATGCAGTCTGTTGTAGCCCTCTAGGGGTTCCGAACTCCGAATCCGTCCCTTGAATTTTTTCCCGGCCTAAACCCAGGCCTCACATCGATCAACTACCTCATCTGAACCCATGGTCTGCTCCCTGCCTTATGCGTCTATCACATA
Organism: Lactuca sativa; assembly: GCF_002870075.4. NCBI lineage: Eukaryota > Viridiplantae > Streptophyta > Magnoliopsida > Asterales > Asteraceae > Lactuca > Lactuca sativa. Next base: position 12,351,184 of record NC_056626.2, read on the forward strand.
TGCTAAATAACCCGCATACCCATGCTGCAATGCTGCCGAGCCCTAGCAGCTAACAAAACCTTCAATCTATCAATCCAAAACCCTCAGAGTTGAGCATACCCTCAAGCGAATACTCGAACTTAACTCAATCATAACCAGACTTCCAACCCGAATCACCAAATTCTATTGTCAATTACCAAGAAGACGTGATACACATAATGGGGAGTTTTACCGAACCCTCGAATCACACAACCCTGAACCAAGCAGCCACTAGGGCCTCCATTCTCCCTATCGGGTTACGAAACTTATCCCCGTTTCAAACCCCTTCCCACATCCGCATCGTGGGGTAACACTCCCCCACTTAGATTCTACTAAGCCTTCATAATACATGGAAACTGGAGGATTCTCAGTCCTTCTCACTTCCCGACGACCGATCCGAGGCCGACTAACTCTTTCCCACTAGTGTTCCATTACTAGCCCATCCCGAATGATCACACACCTCCAAGAACTAGATGAGAACTTGCTGAAATCTGGAGAAACTGTCACCCACTAATGCTTGAGCGACCCCACACTCATGCCCTGAAGGCCAAGAGATAAATGCTCCAACTAATACCTTGCCAACGAACCCCTTTCCATTGGCGCTTCCGTCCATTTATCACGAACGGTTGCTAATACCACTGAGTCCCGACAATGCTGAATGACCATTCTGAGAAACCATACCTGCGGACTGCCCCCATAATACCCCTTTTTACAAAGTTGTTCCAATAAACTTCCCGCTCCCAGGCATTAGAATCAGTCTCTTCAGGGTTCGCACCCTGACCCAATTCTCAGCTCAAACGTCTATAGCTAAACTGCAGCAGCTGAAACAACCTCTGCCCTAAACTGGGATACAACTACTCCCAATACATAATCTACAATCCCAATGTGCAATATATTGTACAATCAATCCTTACCGTCCGATGCAAAAGATCCAAGGCATATCAGACTCCACATTTACTTATGCCAAGTCGACCCACCTGCGCTTACCGGCGCTCGAATAATGTTGCAAACCTCTGCAACCAACTGACCCCAATGCTGGAGAACAACCTGCCCCCCCCCCCCTCGGGTCACAAGTCTGTTCGCTCCTTCGAGCTCTACAAACTTAGAGGGAACAGTCCTTTTCCTACCAAACGTCAATCCAATTCATCAATAAGCCATTTCGCTTCCAGTTGCAAAACCCCAGCTGAACATAGTCTTCACTCCTTTCCAGTGTACCTGAGCCCTTGGATGTTCCGCTCCACCCTGAACTCCTCCCGTAGTCCTCAAAGTGGCCGGTGCCGGAGCCTGCACCGGTCTTGCAACGAGTTGTGGACAGTTGACCCTCAAGTGTCCATTCTGATGACAGTGATAACAGATCCTTAAATCCTGAATCAGGGCTAACTGACGACAATCCCTCATATAATGCCCCTCTTTCCCACACTTGCGCCACACACTACCAGACCTACAAACTCTGGTATGACCCTTCCCGCACTTCTCACAAGTGCGACTGCTCTGACTTCCCAACCTGGAATCAACGGTCTTGGACCATTTCGGCGCTGGCTGCAACTGCACCGGGCCCTGCCTCTGCTCTCGCAACTGTAATTCAATCTCCAACTCATGCCGCCGAGCGGCCTCCTGCAACTCCAGCAAGGTCTCGCACCTCTGCGTAGACACAAACTGCCTGATATCCCTCTTGAGCATGCTAGGATATCGGGACATCTAAGCCTGCTCCAAAGTAAACTCAGGGCAAAACATCGCCCTCTTAGTGAACATCCTGGTGATCTCTGTCACCGACTCTGAATCCTACTTCAGTTCCAAGAACTCTTGAGTCAACCTTTCTCTCTCAACCCTAGGAACATATCGAGTGCTGAACATTTCCTGAAACGGATCCCAAGTAACCACGGCCCGATGCGCATCCGAATAAGATCCCATAGTCAACCTCCACCAATCCCTCGCCCCGAGCCTCAAAAGGTTCAGAGCACACCTCACCCTCTGATCAGCGGGCATGAACACGTGAAGAAACAACCCTCCACGTCTGACAACCACCGCATAGCAACGATCGGATCCTGAACTCCATCGAAAATAGGGGGCTTCGTATTATCGAAGTCCCGATACTGGAAACCTCGACCTGTCCCTCCCCCTTGCCGCTGTTATAGCCGTTGTAGCTGCCACGGCAGCCGCCTCCGAAAGAGCTGCATAGCGCTCATCAAGGTACTTAACCATGGCGGTCTTGATTGACCCAACATCTCCGGCGACTCAGACCTGAACATAGCAGCAATCTCATCATGCAGGATCTCACGAATCCTGGCATCCAACTCGTCCGTACTTATCTGACCAATGGCCCCAGGTGGTACCGATCCACCCTGATCACCCTCTCCTAATCTTTATCCCGAACTGGATCCTGCCCCGAGACGTCTCGTAATCACCCTACACCACAGGACATTAGGCATTCTTCATGATAACCCCGAGAACTAGCTCCCAACAAAACCCTAGGGGTTGTGACTTCCTTGATACGCATATGGGTCCAGTGCTTTCAGTAGTACGGGCCCATACTACCTTCCACACCTACCTATATTTGTCTCAAGTATCACCACAACGCCCTAATAATATCATCAACATAGGAAATGCGTTCAACCCTCATTCTAGGGAAATACCAAATAACTCGCATCTAGACTCACCATTTATCATGACTCTCACATCCATGAAACTTCCATCATCCCCTGTAGCGCTAATGCATGCTAGCTGCACATAACGTTGGACACAATAGACTTTCGAATATCCGATCCTACCCGAAGGCCGAATCAACATTCTCAGGCTATAAGGTCTTTATTGTGCATAGTCGTGATGCATACACTAAACATCTACAGTTATGATGTCAATTCCACATACAAGAAACCCTAGGCTAATAGGCATCATGCAATCAGGCAAAACTATCATGTGATGCCTGAAGATCCCTAGCCTAGCACTAGCATGCTGTTCTAACATATCATAATATCAAATAAATGCATGGTATTTTGGGTTTTACTTACAGGCTCCGGCTGATCGTACCCTCTGCATCCTCCATCCTTTATTTTGAAAACCATTTTAAAACTTATTTCCAAAAATCTCCTTGTTTTGAGACTGGATTCACACGAGTTTTCCTCCAATTCACTCAAACCAAGGCTCTGATACCAACTTGTAACATCCATAAAACTCATACCAAATTTAAACTTTTTCAATCATAATTAAAAGCCACGTTGCATTGTTTACAAAATGTTTTCAAATCATTTTCCATCAGAGTGTCCCAAAAATCATATCATAAGGATGAGGAGCGATGCGGTCACGCCTTCGCCTTTCCACGGTCTCCTGAAGTACCTGAAACAATACACTGAAACTGTAAGCCTGAAAGCTTAGTGAGTTACCCCCAAAATACCAACCACAATACCATACACATATCATATCATAACATAAACTAAACAACCATGCATATCAAGTCTACAGTGTGACTGGTCTGCCCGCACCGGGCCTTCAGTCTGTCTGGTCCACTATCCGAGCCTCGGCACGTCTGGTCCGCCCTCTTGGGGCCTTCAGCCTATCCGGACCGCTCGGCAGGCCTTCGGTCTAACCGGTCCGCCCTAGGTATGTTGGCCTACAGCACGAAGCAGGACCCGCCTCAACCCAACTCCAGTCCAACAACCATGTGCACATAAACATATAATCATATAGCAATTCACAACTAATCAACTGATCTAGCAGATCACATAACATAGCAACATCCTAACCAGGATACCGACCTTAACCAGGTCTCTAATATATATCATCCTAACTACCCGGATGCATACATAGCCAAGCAATAGCATAACAAACAACTACCCGGATTTCCATCTGATGAAGGGTGGCCTTGGTGCCTTAGACCCTGTCAATATAGTGAGGATAACTCACCTGCAACTGCCGACTTGAAGAAATAAGGCCACGCTGCACCGACTACCAGCACGAACTCCACCACTGATCATTACCAAATAACCAAAACCAATTAACACCAATAATTACCAAAATAACCTTGGAAGTCAACTGGTCAACCCTTGGTCAAAGTCAAAGTCCTCAGTCAAAGTCAACCTTCCTGGCTGACTCTACTCACCGAGTCAACCCGCTGACTCGTCGAGTCCCTATGCTCTGAAAACTCCCATGATGCGACTCAACTCACCGAGTCATCCCTCGACCTGCCGATTCACCGTTCAACCAGAAAAGGTTAGGTCTCCTCGACCAGACTCGTCGAGTCCAAGAACAGACTCGCCGAGTCCAAGGCAATATTCAACAGACTCGCCAAGTTGTTCTTCCAACTCGTCGAGTTCCTGCCCATCTTCATACAACTCACCGAGTCCACCCATGTGACTCGCTGAGTTACTATGCGACTCAAGACTGATATCAAGCCCGACTCGCCGAGTCATCTCCCAGACTCGCCGAGTCCACACGTGACATCTTCATTCAGACGATCACAGACCATTCCATTGCTTCCAATACATAGATCTGGACTCCTAGGGGCAGATTCACACGTAAAGTTTCCAACTTTACGTGCATGCAAGGCTCAACAAGCTCCAAACAAGCTACAAGAAGGTTTTGGGACAAAGGCACTCTCAAACAAGCCCAAAGACTGATGCTTTCTGCCCTTATGACTCCAATACAACCTAGATCTGAAGTTGCAACTTCAGATCTAACCTCTAAACCCGAAATGAATCCAAACCAAGCTAAAGAATCCCCACGACAACCACAAAGGAAAAATCTTAAGGCAAGAGCTCCTTACCTCAGAGATGTACATAAATCTGATGTAGATCTCAGATCTTTACATGCCTCTTGATGCTAGCTCCCAATTCTCAAGCTCCTTTCACAATTTCCTCTTCTAAGCCCCAATCTTTCCAACAATGAAGCCTCACACAAAATTAGGGTTTTTTGGAACTAAAAGGGAAGGTAGAGAGGCTGATGGCGGCTATAATGTGCTTTATATATGGAACAAACCCCGAATTAGGGTTTTTCTCCCTTCAGTACCAACTCGCCGAGTTCAGCTGCCGACTCGCCGAGTTGGTCACTTAACACGCGTCCTGAATCGCGATCGACTCGTCGAGTCGACCTTCCTTTTTTACACTTAGAACCTTGAGCTTGTACTTCTGAACTCAGGGTGTTACAATAATAATCTCCTATGTTGCTACAACATTAAGCATACTTATACTAGATGATAGTTTGGTGTTAAACTGTTATTTATATTTTCTATATGTTTTGGTGTTAAAATGTTAATACAAGTGAACTAGAGACGAATAAAGCTTTCACATTGTCAATTATCACATATGTGGATTACAAGGTATCTAATTGATGATATTTAGAACTATATGATAAGATGTAGTGGGTGCGGGACATTGACTGACAACCAAATAATTTATAATCGTTTTAACCTGGTAATTGTCGAGGCCAAAAAAATAATTACCCTAAATATTGCACACAAAGTAATGTATAATGGTAAAGGGATCTTATCCATGGAGATTGGTTCAATTTGTAACTCTTTGAAAATCTTGTGTACAAATACTTTGGTTTTAATCTTTTGGTTGTTTTAAGAAAACTAAGTGATGGGATGTCAAGCCCACCAAGCAAATTACACCCTTTTGATTGCTAAATAAACGTAATATAATGGTAAAAAGGGGTATCGATCCTCGGAGAAATGGTTGTATTCAATCACCAATGCAATTCAATAGAACTAGTGAAATTAATCTAACAACTACAATTAAACTAAAAAGAGGGAGGGGGGGGGGGGGTGTTGGATTACTTGAAAACTAAAATACTTGAATAACTAAAAAAACTTTGCAATTAAGCAAGTAGATGAGATGCTCAAAGGTTGGGAATAACTGGTTAACTAAGGCAATTCAACACAATGAACATTTGTGTGTTTATCACTAGGATCTAATACAAAGCTTATCCTTCATCCCAAATTTGTTATAGCAATCATGAAGCATGATATGTCAAGATTCCTCATAGGTAGTATGGAGGTTGGGGAAGCCCACAACACACCTTCTTAATTAAGATCAAGGGTCAATTGAAGCAATTAATCCCATGAAATCAATTAGCCTTAAGAATGAAGGAATCCCCAATTCCTAGAGGATGTCAAATGCTTACACATCCGTAAAGGAGTTATGATTCATAAGCTAGAGATGATTTCTACCATCATAAAGCCTTTGTTCTAGATAAATTCAATGATCCAATGCAAAATCAATGAAACAAATCAACCATTGCTCAATCAAATACTAAGCTCATGATCAAAGCATCAAATAAGCATAAGAATTGTAAACTAGAATCATAAACATGGAATAAATTGATAATCAACATAAATCCTTCAAAACCCACAAACATTCATTGGTTTTCAGCCAAAGTCAACCAAATAAGAGTATTAGCCACTCATGGCAACAAAGTAACAAGAACAATAATCTAATTGCATAAAGAAACTACCTAAGATTTGGAAAGATGAAAGGAAATGGTTTCTAGCTCCCAAAATCACCTCTTGCAGGTCTCCAATGGTGGAAAATCGTCCATGAGCCTCTAGATCTGATCCCCCAAGGTTATGGCAAGCCAAATGACCAAAATGCCCAATCTGGGCAGTTGCGTGGGTACCCGCGCGACGAAAATTCCACCCGCGCAAATGTTGTTGTAATGCTATTGGTCCTTCATTCCACCACTCCATCCTTCCACTACCAAAGATTCCTTTGGTCCCCCCATTATCTATGTAATTTGAATCCACCAATCATCATTTAGCCACCAAATGGATGCTCCAAGCCCAAAATTAGAAATTTATGATCCATCTTCACAAGCCCAAATAATCCAAGCCAATAACTTTCAAAGCCCAATTCTTCTTCTTTGATTCCGCCAAGCCCAATAATGCCTCGGGAGCCCACTAAGCCCGTCTCCAATCAACCCGCAACCGCAAAAAGCACCGAAAAACCTACAAAATATCTCATGCAACATAACAAGCACCAGGTATGATCCATAATAAAGAAAATAAAGAATATACAATGCAATAATAATAAAAAAAATCTAAAAATTTAAAAATAAACTAATAAAATAAGGAAATAAAATAAGTTATCACTAAGATTATACTAAGAGTTGAAAATTACAATTTAACAAAAAGGGAAGTTGATAGAAATCAATAAGAGAGAAATGGTTGACTTTGGCTTTCATCACACGGACACTTAGTTAATTATCATTAGACAGTAATCCAAGAATCTTGAGATTACCTAGAATTTTCTTAGTTAGTAAAATAACCAGAGGTTATCATATTATATTTCCTTAGTTAAATTCATAATTTTCATTAAGCATGTAATTAGTGAAAGTTAACTAGCATTGAGAATTAAAAAGTCATCAAATCCAATAGGAGTCAAATACTTTCACTATCATGTTGGAGAAAATGTTTTTATGATTGTGTGAAGTAAAAACTAATGCAAGAACCATTTGTTGCTTGCTAATTTGAGAACCCATGACTTAATAAAGAAATTAGCAAACTAATCGCTACATACACATCTAAACTCATGAATAAAGATATACAAGTAAAAAGACGTTCAAATGCAAAACACTTTCATAAAAATCACCAAAAGCTCATAATAGTCTTTAAACAACTAGTAATCCATGAATTTCACCAAAATCAACCAAGAGAAGTTTAGCCTAGCATGGCTAAACTCAAGAAACTAAAATAAAAGTTAGAAGTTCCAAACATGTATCAAGATTCAAGGATGAGATGAGAAGTTCTTCAAGGTTTTTGGGTCTTTAAAAGCTCTCAAATCTTTAGAGATTTTGCTCCAAACTTGGATCCAAAAGTTGTGGGAAAGTGCTCACCAAACTACCTTCAAATAGCCAAGAATGTGATATTCCAGAAATATCCATGTAGGTCTTGTGCGGCCCATGCAGTGGTGCATGGGTAGGCTGTTGATTAGTTTTTTGTGTCTTGGGCCTTCATTGTTGTAGCCTACTGGCCTAGTTCTTAATTTATCCCATTGATTATAGCCCATGATTCTTCAAGTTTGGCCCAATTTACCCTCTCTAAATCATTTGTTGGCTCGTGCACTCGCTCGATCATTTAACTTTGGATGATCAAATAATTCTCCATCCTTTTAATCACAAGCCTACAATTGCTTCAAACTTCCATTTAACAATAAGTCCAAAATTTGCAACAACTCCGCAAGTCATCAAACCCAAAATCCCGTGTTTTCCTCCAAGTCCAATCGCTTCCCACAAGTCCAGAACATCCCCGCTCCGTTAGTCTTCTCAAAATCTGCAATTATGCTCAAAAACTAGAAAGTACCTGAAATAATCATAAAAGAACAAAGAAGGAAAATATACATGACGAGTAACTAAATTATGAATGCAATATGCTAACATAAACTATAAAAAGAAATAAATAAAATGAAACTATCATAACTCTACCCGAAAAAAATTATTTATTTGATATTTTTTGTGACCTCAACATTTTAAAATCCTGGATTCAAATTGTGAAGCTGCACAGATTCACACTGTGAATTTGACGGAAAAAAGTAAATATTTATTGAATTTGATATCATTGGAAAAATGATAAAAAAAATTACGAATTTATGTATTTTTATTTTTTTTATTGATAAAAAAATAAACTCTAAAAGTTGAGAAAAAAAAAGATTGGTTCGGTAGTTCGTTGGTTACTAATGGTTTCCTATTGAACTTCACCTTTTATATATATATATATATATATATATATATATATATATATATATATATATATATATATATATATATATATATATATATATAAGGTGAGGTTCAATAGGAAACCATTAGTAACCAACGAACCAATCTTTTATCAAATAACATAAAAATCCATCAACTTATATTTTGATACTATTACCTTATAAACTTTACTTTTACTTTTATAATATCCAATATATTATAAGTTTTTGCATAATATTAATATAATCTACTTTTCTTATGTCTGATAATATTTTTTGGATAAAATAAGAAATAAGTTGTTTTGAATGAGCTATTAATAAACAATATTGAACTAATAAACTCTGTATTACACTATTTATATTACACCAAAACATCCAAGGTTTCATATATGAACTTTCAAATACTAAACATTGATATTAAGAATGAAGTCATACAAAATGTATCATTATACATAAATGTCATCAAGAGTTTTAAAATAAGTCAATTAGTAATATGATATTTAATTTTAATTATATATTTTGCAAGGCGTACGTTTGACTTTATGTTGGTGCGCCGAGAATCATCTTCCTTAATTTGTACATAAAAAATTAAGGTGAATAGAAATATAAAATAGATATTCCTAAGCATTAATATAAATAATTAAAAAAGGGTATGTGGATCTTCTACCATCGGGTAAAGACAACATACATCTCTAATTGTATCAATTCCTATGCGAAATTGAAGTAGACATTCTATGTACACCTTGTTTTCTAATTACATAAACAAATATGAGTAACCAAACATAAAAAAGTTATTTTTATGTAGGAAAAATATTTTAGTTAAATAACCAATTAAATAATATAAGTTTAAGAGTTAAGAGTTTCAAAACATTAATATTTTTATTAATCAATCAATTAAGTAACACATGTTGACATTTTTAAAATCATTATTAAAAAGCATTTGAAATATTAGATTTCAAATGAATTTTGGTTGAAGTGTTTTGACCTCTATTATCTATATATATATATATATATATATATATATATATATATATATATATATATATATATAACATTTTTTCTTGAATATCATTCATTTGAAACCCTCTTTTTTAACTAATGCAACTCAAAAGTTTTCTTAATTATACAATTACAAAACAAAAAAAAAAAACATATTTAAAAATTTTAAATAAATATTTTCGACATCATCCTATATAACATATGATCAATACATTAACGATTAAACCACAATATATAATGATTGTATTACAATAATCTAAAAACGAAGAAAATATAAAAAGAATTAGTATAACAAATTACAAACTAAAAACTCTAATATAATAACATATCTCCAAAAGTGGTCATAAGACCTCAACCCAACACAAAACCTTTAAGTTTGTTTTCTTTCTGAAATTTGTATATGATTTGTATGCATGTCTTTCCAAAAGATTGACTTTTTTATAGTTAACTTTTCACTAAATGATAATTAAACATAATATAAGTTATTAGAATTTTGAGTGTTAAATCATAATTAAGAAAACTTTTGAGATGCATTAGTTAAAAAAAAGTTTCAAATGAATGTGGTTTGGGGAAGTTAAAAAATAAGGTTTCAAATACATGAGACTCAAAAAAAATGTTTTATATATATATATATATATATATATATATATATATATATATATATATATATATATATATATATATATATATATATATATATATATATATATATATATATTGTTTAGGGAATGTGTGATAGCAATTTAAGAAAAAGAAAAAAACAAAACTATTGAATTGAGGTGAACAAAAAAGGTTGCTTTCCATAGGAGTCACTAGTCTTCCACGGGATGGGAGGCAGCACAAAAGTGTTCAACAACTTGCAAGCCAACCAAAGGCATATGCTTTTTAGTTTTTTTTTGTTTTCTAAATTTTTGACTAGAGTTTATATAATAATCTGAGTAGTATTCTTAAATGAATTTTTGATTTTTAGTTTTCTGTGTTATCAATTTCTTTTATGGAATTTGTCTATTTTATGATTTTTTTTATCTCGTTCAGAAATATATTAATGTTAATTTGGATTCACAAAACTTAATCCTCACCAACCTGGCTAGTTAATTGTTGGATTTTTACGCATTAAAATTGAACTTTTCTTTTTCTTCTGAAAAGATCACACATTTAATACTTATTTCTAAAGAAACTTTTATTTTTTTTTTTCAGAAAAAAGCCCTTATATATGACAAAAATCTAATAAAAATGTCAAATCGAAATATATATATATATATATATATATATATATATATATATATATATATATATATATATATATATATATATATATATATATATATATATATAAACTAAAATTGAGTCTCAATTCAGTAAAAACGTAATATATAATATCTTTTATGATTTTTTTTTTCAAAATAGGCTGCTATCGATAACTTTACATATTATGGAGCTTTTGATATTTGGTTTTAAAGAAAAAAGTCGAAGAAAAAAATTTCCTTGGACAATAATATTTATAGTTTTTATTTTAAGCAAAATATTGCCATCAAAAACCATTTCAAATAAGTTTTAAGAGTTTTTAACTTTTGTTTTGTATATGATTATAAATCTTTAAAAGCTAAAACCTATTTTTGCCAACATTTCTCTACAAATAAATGGCACAACTTCCTGTTTTAAGGTCATGGGGTATACTAGGGATGAGATTTAAAATCGTAAAATTGAATTGGATCCGGAACCGTTAGAATTGAAATATGTAGAACCGTTTCAGGTTTTCGATTTAAAGAATAGTTTTATCCGAGTTTCGGGTAATCCGGTTTTGGGTTCGCCGAGTTCAGATAAACCAAGCTTAAGAACTAGGATTGGTGTAAAGAACTGGAACTTGTGCTATGGGCTAGAACTGATTTTTTTGAAAATTTTAAAACATACATATCTCATTCATTAAAAGTCGGATTGACATATGATTTTCTTTTCCAACATGTAGTTTAGAGTTTGTACATTGTTTTATACTATAATTTTTTATTTTTGTTTTCATATTCATTGACTTACAACCCCCAAAGTCGGAGTATCAAAAGCCAGAAACTTTGAGGTTTTTTTTTTGTAGTTTAAGAAAATTTAAAAACATTCATATCTAATTCGTTTGAAATTAGATTCGGTTATTTCCAACATGTATTTTAGAATGTGTACATGATTTTAGACTATATTTTTGTCAATTTTGATTTCATATTCAATGACTTGCCTCCCGAAGTCGGGATATCAAAGTTGAAAAACTCCAACTTTTCAACTATCAAAGTTAGATTATAGTTTTGCTATTTTTGGTTTTATATTCAGTGAATTACAGTCTCCTAAATTTTGGATATCAAATTTGAAAATTTTCAAAGTTCAACCCAGTAAATAATTAAAAAAAAAAAATCGGTTTTCCTGGGTTTTTGGATTTTCTGGTTTTAGAATCACTTTACCCCGGTTCCACTCCACCCACTTTAATGTTTCCATGTTTTTTGGTTTAGACCCACTTTACCTAGTACCGTAATTGGAACCGAATTGAATTGGTTCCTATATACCTGTTCGGTTTTCGGTCCTACCAAATCATATTAAGCGATTTCCGGATTTTCCAAATCCGGTTCCATCCGGGCTAGGTTTGAACATACTTTCATCCTTAGGGTATATCCCTACCACTGGTGGGGGTGGGGTGAGATGACACTTTCATCGCAGATGGGAACACCATACCTTGGTGTGGTAAGGGTGAAGTCTCTCTCTCTCTCTCTCTCTCTCTCTCTCTCTCTCTCTCTCTCTCTCTCTCTCTCTCTGAATGGAACATTTCCCGAGTTTTGAAAAATAAGATGGTTTTGAGGTAATATATGAAAAATGAAAGGTTAAATGTGGTCATACCATCTGGCCTTAGTTAACAACTATTGGCTACCAGTGAGCTTCCAACTAAAATATAATTTTTCCGAACACTTCATACCATATTAGTACATGTTAAATAGACAAAACTACATAAGTGGAATAACGAAACCAAATTTACAATTTCATTTTATAAAATAATTGCAATAACATAAATCATGTTATTTTATTTCATGTTCTACTTACCCATATATATATATATATATATATATATATATATATATATATATATATATATATATATATATATATATATATATATATATATACGGTTATGTTCATTTGAGACCATCTATATTTTGTGAGACCGTGAGACGCATTTTTTTATTTTTTTTATTTTTTTTAGTTAATTCAAGTTCCGAAAATAATATTTAAAAAAAGAATTTTTGGATTTTTCCATTTATTTTGCATTTTAAAATTATTTTTTAGAATATGTACAGTATAATATTCTATTAGAATATTTCACGTATTTTTCAAAAAAAATGGATTTTTTTTATTATTTTTTTAGTTAATTCAAATTCCGAAAATAATATTTAAAACAAGAATTTTTAGATTTTTCCATTTATTCTGCATTTTAAAATTATTTTTTAGAATATGTCAGTTTAATATTCTATTAGAATATTTCACGTATTTTTCAAAAAAAATAGAATTTATTTTTATTTTATTTTTATTTTTTATATTTTTTTTAGTTAATTCAAGTTTCGAAAATAATATTTAAAAAAAGAATTTTTAGATTTTTCCATTTATTCTGCATTTTAAAATTATTTTTTAGAATATGTCAGTATAATATTCTATTAGAATATTTCACGTATTTTTAAAAAAAAAACGGATTTTTTTTAGTTAATTGAAGTTCCGAAAATAATATTTAAAAAAAGAGTTTTTGGATTTTTACATTTATTTTGCATTTTAAAATTATTTTTAGATTTGGTCTTACGGTCTCACAAAATTAGAATGGTCTCAAATGAACCTGAACATATATATATATATATATATATATATATATATATATATATATATATATATATATATATATATATATATATATATATATATATATATATATATAACATTGTGTTCGCAATGTTTTTCTTCTAAGAAAATGAGAAAAACCAAAAAAAGCAAATAAATTATGTTATCTAATTCTAAATTTTGAGTTTGAAAAACCGAATAAAATTATTTCCTTATTTATGTTTTTTCAAACCATTGGGTTAAAACAATGGGACATGATTTTTTTATTTATGTTTTTTATTTATTCAAATAAAATAATTTGACTCTTTTTTATCTTAATTTTACTTGAAGAAGCATCATAACAAATGATATAAAAATAAAATAAATTTTTTTAAGTGGATAAATAAAAAAAAAGATAAATGGAAATATCCCCTCCTAAAACAATAGATGAATTGATAAAAGAAAGCGAGATTTTTTATTATTTTGTTTTCATAGAATATGTAATAAATATAATAAACAGATAAAATGTTTTTCTCATTATATAATTATATAATTGAATAACTCTCTTTTTCCAAAAATTAAAATGGAAAATGAAATGTAAAAGTTTTAGTTGCTACCGCAAAGTACAACTCACTGTACCATTCCTCATTGGGGTCCACATGGGCCCACCTCTCCAATTGCACTACCACACGCTTCTTTATGCTAAAATAGGCCGTCACCCCGACCTCTTATATTCCATTTCCCTTCTCCTTCCTCCCCACTATTCTCTCCACCGTCACCCATTATTCACTTCCGGTCACCGGATTATTCATCGACGACAATGAGATTTCATCCATGTCCATGCACATTGTCTACCCTTTCACCACAACATGATCAAGAACCTGAATTATCAGATTCTCAAAGAAATCAATCTGATTCAAAGTCTCTTTCTTCACTACCGAGTCTGCCTTCAGTTGCTTCGTTAACTTCGCATTCCCAACCACCATCAACCACCGCCAACTACCACTACATCACCACTTTCAAAGCCCACACCTCCTCTATATTCTCCCTCGCCCTCACCGGAAAACACCTCCTCTCCGCCTCATCTGATGGCCAAATCCGCATATGGCCTCGAGACCCTTCATCGATATCATCATTATCCCAGTCTCCACCACTTCCACCAATCGCTTCCGGCGAATCTTCTGTGAAATCCATGGTGGTTCACGGTGACAGATTATTTACCGGCCATCAAGATCATAAAATCCGCGTATGGAAATTAGACGAAAAACAAGAAACGATCAAATGTATTGCGACGTTACCGACACTCAACGATCGTCTCTTGAAGCTTGTGTTCGCGAAAAACTACGTTAAAATACGGCGGCACCAGCGGTGCACGTGGGTGCATCACGTGGATGCTATCTCGTCTCTGGCTTTATCGAATGACGGTTCATTAATATACTCCGGTTCATGGGACCGGACGTTCAAGGTGTGGCGGACGATCGACTTCAAATGCTTGGAATCTGTATGGAATGCTCACGATGACGCCATTAATGCCGTCGTGGTGTCTCATGATGGGTACGTTTACACCGGCTCAGCAGATCGGAAAATTAAGGTGTGGAAGAGACACGGCGGTGAGAGAAAACATAAACTGGTGGATACTTTGGAAAAACACAAATCGGCAGTGAATGCTTTGGCTTTAAGCACTGATGGATCTGTTTTATATTCCGGTGCGTGTGATCGGTCGATAATTGTATGGGAGAAAGCCGGTGGCTGCGGTGGCGATGGGTGGCAGATGGTGGTAGCTGGTGCACTTAGGGGGCATACTAAGGCGATTTTATGTATTACGGTGGTGGCGGATGTGGTGTTTAGTGGGTCAGCGGACAAAACGATTAGAGTATGGAGGAGGGGTATTGATGGTAAAAGTTATTGCTGTTTGGGTGTTTTGGAAGGGCATAAAAGTCCAATCAAATGTTTGGCTGCTGCAGAGGAGGTTTGTACTTCTGGAAGCTCTGGTGGTACATCTTATCTAGTTTTTGGTGGGAGTTTGGATTGTGAGATAAAGATGTGGAAATTATGGGTACCATTTCTTTGAATATTATTATTCTTTGACCAAATTTGTGTGATTATAAATATTTTCAGGATTTACTTTAAATCTTTTAATGTTAATATGAGAGATTGAGAGTGATATGTTTCTTTGGTATTTTATTAATCAGTAATAACGTATTAACGATTATTGCATAAATTGTTATAAGTGGAGGTGGATTTGTACGTGAAATTATGCTAACGAAGCATACAACTTTTGATTTTTTTTACCGGGTTAGTGGCATCTTATACTTAGAACTAGATTATGACCCGCGTTAAACGTGGGGAACACATAAATAAAATACAAAAATTTATATAGATATTACAAAATAATTATAAAAAAACAGGGTTATTGATATTATTGAAACATGTAGAAATTACACTAAAATAGGTAAGTATATATAACGTTGAAGGACCTCTTTATAGACAATATTTTTTGTTTTATTAGTTCAATGACATTGCTTGTCGCATATAAGTATCTTCAAACATTTTTTACTTGTGACACAGAAAACAACTATATACGGCCAACCATGCGTGAAAATGGGTCTAAACAAGTATAATCCAACATTTGACAATGTACTTTCAAAATATATTGTTATTTTATAGCTATATTGCGAAATATAACTGTTTATTTCAAAAATAGCAACTTATTTATGTTCCTTCAAAATGAACCACATAACCCCCCCCCCCCCCCCCCCCCCCAAAGAAACTATAACCAATAAATCTCCAACGAAGCTAATCATCTCCTTCCACTTCATCTCTAATATCAGGTCTTTTTTTCCTTAATTTGAGTTGTTGTCACTATTATCGACAATGTTAAGATTCATTGATGACTTCTTTTTTATTTTAGGGATAACTATGACATAAATCATTTATCAAGTCCATCATTTATGTTTATATCTTCATTTTTTTTGTTGATTTTGATATGCCTTCTTCGGTTTACCACCATCTTTTTTTTTAGAATCCTTTTTTTATGAAATAACATTTTTTTGTGAAATTCGTTCTACGGTTTTTAGTATGTGTAGGTACATTGATTTTTTTGAAGTAAAGAAAGTAGGGTTTTTGTTCGATGTTGGTTCCTATGTTTGGTTCTTATTTTTTGTGATTTCTCATAATCCATTGCGTTTTATTTTCCATCTTTATCTACAATCTTTAAGTATAGAACATTTTATTCATATATTCATTCACTACAGAGTTTAATAAAGGAAAAGAGAAACACCCCCTTAGTTTTATTTACTTTGCAGATCACCGAGCCTTCATGCAAAGCTTACAACATAATGAAAAAAACCAAAAAACCCTTATGAGGTAAATGTCAATTACAATTCTACCCATTTTCCTCTTCTAACAATTGTCTCACTTCAATACTTCAAAACATCTGTTTTTGTGTTTAAACATATTATTGATAGCATGAAAGATCCAAGCATTGTTGCATTTTGGTTAATCACAATGCCTCAAATTATAGGAGGATTTAAATATGATGATGAGGTCAAACATAAAATATGATGGTAATACAAGGTTCGTCTTCTTCTTATTTATTTATTTACTTATTTTTTAATTCAACTTTATTACAAAATTAAATAGCTTTTTTTATTGATATTATAGTTTCTTATTTAGAAAAATACGCGATATGATCAGCTTCTTGATACTATAGCAATGAGAAAACTTGGATGAGCAGGAAGTGAGATAAATTTATAATTTATTAACTTTAATGAGTAATTAATTAATTACAATTTTGTTATTGAATTTGAAATACAATAGGGATTATATCACTGGATCCTGAATGTGCATGAAATGATCCAGTAGTAGCAAAGAACATTCGTTACTATTAAGCAAAGAGCAAATTAGAGGCAGAAGTGATGAAGCTCTATCCACCACCATGACCTCAAAATTGTGTGTGTATGTGTGGGTGGGGGGGATCAGTATAAACAAAAGTTTTTTCATTTATTTTTAGTAATTTACATATTTGGTCCCTTTGTTTAGTTGTCGGTTTTGGTCCCTAAAAGAATCAGGTTGTAGTTTTTGAACCTTGTTTCACTGTTTCATAAAACTTTTATGATTGCCTAAGTTAACAGCCTAACTGTTAGTTTTTTTTTAAATGACCATTTTGCCTTAGAACCAAAACTAAAAACCATATATCATAACAACAACATTTATATATTTCTTTTTTTTTTCTTTTTTTTACTTAAGTTTAGAGTAAATTACATTTTTGGTCCTTGAGTATACCTGATTTTTTTTCAGAAGATTCTGAGGGGTGTTTTTGGTGTTTCAGGTTCAAATGCTGACTCTAGTTGAGTACACACTTCTATTATATCGTGCATTCTTACCTGCCCATGTATGGTACCGATTCTTTTTGAACAAAGAATACGGTAGCCTATTTTCATCATTCACAATATGCTTATATTTAACTTTAAAGCTCACATCAATTGTTGAGAAGGTATATTTGCTTTCATGTCTTTTGTACAACCCGTCTGTTATTATATTATGTCATGTCATCTCTTGTCTTGTTTATTGATTTACAAAGGTACACACACATGTAACATCATAATTTCATTATATATAACATCCAATTTTAACATTGAGTTTACTGTTTTTGAAAATAGGATCATAGTTACTGATTAAAAAGATGGAACCAAGAACCAAACACAACATAAAAAAAAATCAAAAACAACATTATACATCCACATTATAAGTATTCAACAAAGAAACATACGAATGAGTAATCAATTGAAATCTCATTTAAACTTAAAATAGAAGATATTATGCTTCAAAGTGTATAGGTTCATAATAATATCCGAAACTTTTGAAATTTGAAATTAATAGTTTCCGAGATTTCAACATATAATATATTTGGAAAGAAATTTTGAATGGAAATAGAGCCTAAATTTAAGGTTACATTAATAAGGAACCAATTTTGTAGTTGTAAGTTTGGAAAGAATTCAAGTATTATTTTCATTCAATTCCTACATTTAATTTCCTAATATAACGGGTTGACTTCTTGTTTGATCAAGGTGACGTAAGCAAATTGATCTAAGGGTGTAAAACCTATAAAGAAAACACAATCAACGGCTCAGATTGTTTTAGATGATGTCATAAGGTTTCTCTTTTAATAATATTTAGAGATATCTACGATAGTTAATTTATAGTATAACCCAATAAAAGGTTATAACCTGCGTTAAACGCAGGGAACGTATTAAAAAATATACACTACTAGAAAAACAGCCTTTTACGACGCTCATTGCGTGTCGTAAAACGCTCAGACGACGCGCAAATGCGTGTCAAGGAAGGCCATGTCATAAAGAGAGACGACGCGCTTTTGCGCGTCGTCTATTTACGACGCGCATTTACGACACACAATTACGACACGCATTTACGACGCGCCTTTACGACACGCATTGCGTATCAATGAAGGTCCTGTCATAAAGGAAGATGACACGCATTTGCATGTCGTGCTCTTACGACGCACATTTACGACTCGCATCGCGTATCATGAAAGCCCCTGTCAAGAAAGGCCATGTCATAAATGAAGATGACACACATTTTCGCGTATCATAATTGTAAATGTTTAAAAAAAATTATTTATAGATTTACTAATTTTCGAATTAAATTTGTATTTAATCTCATAATATAAAATAAAATATCATATACTAAAAATACAATCCATTACATAAAATTTAATGTCATACAAATAATCATTCCATGGAAAGATAAATAAATCAATAGAAGTTGTAACAAAAATTTACAAACTAATTAGATACAAGAAATATAAAAAATATACCCTCAAATGATTTTCAAAGTCTAATCTCCATGTCAGGTATTCAACTCACTTCTCCAGTTTATCCTTAACTTCTCTAAGCGCTCCAGCATCTCTTGCAGCCTGTGACAACATATAGATCCCAGGTTGCAGCTTTTGATGTAATACAGTAACCATCATCCCATCTTATGTGGATCCCCTCACTTGGATATAAAAAATCAAGCTCCACCACCTACACCAAAAACACATTAATCCACTCTCTAGTCATACTCAGAAGATACATTATTATTATTATAACTAGTATTATCATATAGCATTCAAATTTATCGAAAATAGAATTGTTTTCATATAAATCACATAGTTGGACATACATGCTACATACATCACTTATCTCGATTCCATGCTAATAAAATATATATATATATATATATATATATATATATATATATATATATATATATATATATATATATATATAGGAACAGTAAGTATACCTTAGGTCTTAAATATTCATGGACCTGAAATGTTGAAACTGGAACAAATTCCATGTTGATGTCCCATAACTGCACAACACAAACCAACACCCATATTACTTGATTTTATATGTTATATAAAAATAAATGTTGGATGAGTTGGTTTTTAAATGGACATGGTAGAAAGTATAAAATACAACAGAAGAGCAACAAATCAGAAACCTTAAGGGTCATGTAATCACGACTTAGGAAATTTCGGATTACAGTTAAATCAACACTTGTTGAATTGTTCTTGATGTCATCAACTTCAGAATTTACCTCATTCTGATTTCTAATTTGATCCACTGTGAAAATTTTGAACACATTAGCAAATTTCTAAGAAAATATAAAATTGAAACACATATCAAAGCAAAATATAATTATAAATAAAAAAACAATTTTGATACCATATCGAGAAGGCGGATATCGCGACTTCTGCATTTGCCATGTACCCTACTAGCAAGACCAGCACATCATTGTACCATAATTCCAAGCTAAAAAATACAAAAGTAAAAGAGTCACTTAGTTTTATTGACAACAAAAACACATATTTTTTCATAAGCGGTAGAAAAGACAAGCTTGTTCCTGATTAATTACCAGACCATAACACCGGAAGATATCGAGAGCTTCACAACAGGTAACAACCGAGTCTCGGCTTGCTATCTTTCTGTCCCAGTGACATTTCTTCAACACCAGTAGATAAAGAAGAACCAACAACTGTCTCAGCTTTTGATGATGTATTTCTGAGTAGTAGTGGGCCCGCACCATGGCGCATTACCAAGAAACTATCAAACCCCAATGCACCCGTAATTGTAACCTGAAACATTAAACTAAAATTATCAAGGGCATAATGGTAATTTTTCTATATTACTAAGAAACCGTCGAATCCAAATGCATCAGCATCAGTATTAGAATAATAAAGTAAGTACAACAGCAAAGCAGAAAAATACAAGACTAACCTTATTAGCATTGGCACATAAAAGAGTTGGAAGCCACCTAATCTCACATGTATCAGTCAACAACAAAACAGCATCAGGAGACTCAATTAAATCAGAAAGACATTTGCAGTCATCAAACACTTTTTCCTCTTCTTGTCTAGCAATTGGATGCCCAGGCATAGGTATTGCCATCACTACCCCTCTTCTTCCTACAAACAAATATCAAAAGTAAATAATAATTTATTAATTTCAAACATATTGGAAGAAAAAGAAGAGATTAAATATCTGGTCTTTAAGTATCACAAGAAGAACAACCAAAGAAACTTCATGTTGCAGGACATTATATGGCATCTGCATATTTTCATAGGCATACCATCAACCAAAACAAGTTTAATAAAAAAGAATAAAAACAGAGTGCTTAAGAATGTGAGAAGAAAATTACATTAACATGGGCCATCCATATAGTAACACTTCAGGGCAATGCTTAAGAGGGTATTCAAGCAACAATCGAACAGACTTTGCAAGGCCTCTTTCAGCCAGCTGGCATAAAACCTCCAAAAGATCAAGGCATAACCATGCATGATTTGCATACCCAAATTGAAACTTGGGAGTATTGACTGCATCAACATATGCCTGCAAGCACAAGTGTAAATGAAAACTTGGATCTATCAAAAAATGAAACAACTCGATTGTCCATATAAACATCATACGAATCTTCATAAATCATACCACTTGTTTTTCGCAGTGTGCAAATGTGAATACTTCAGGTGGGACAGAAACAACATACTTCAAAAAAGACAACTACCCCTCGGTGTTTTTCCAGACATTGCCACAAACAACAGATAATGGAAACGGATCCTACATTTCCATCAAATGAATAAGTACAACATAAGCTTCAAATAAAGAAATTAAGAAGTAAAAAAGTATGTTAAAAACCTGGGATGCGAGTCTATAGCAGGAAATCAATAGTGAAATTGTTGCCTCACCAGGGATATAGAAACCCTCATGATCAAGGTTTTTAATTATAGTGGTCCAATTGATTCCAGGAGCCTATATATTATAATAGTAGTATTAATGAAATATCAAATTTACATTATGAAGAAGATCAAGCAAGATAAAGAAGTAAATGGGACTAACAAGCTGCTTGATTGATTCTATAAGGACTTCAGTGTTCCAAGAACTCAACGACGACATATCAGGAAGACTCCCTCTACCAAGAGCAGAACAAAATGTTGAAAATGCATTTTCTTGATCCTGAAGACTGGAATCAGAGCGGACTATTGTCCCTAGTATCATAGCAACAGTGATTTCATTGAGGGGTGAGAATGAAGATAACAAATCCTTGCAAAGCGATACATCTGATGTGGAATTATAGCCCAATTCTATCATCAAGTCAGCCATGTTCACACCAATGGTTCTTGTTGCTACAGTAAAAATATTATAATTTAATAATTTATAAGAAGCTGAGAGTAAAACTAAAAAAGTGGATAAGAATATGAATAGTAAAAGTAGCCCCACATTCTCCATCATATTCTTTTGCAATTCTGAGGGATTTTGCAAAGGCAATTTTTGGCACCTGGGCAGCAAGTATTATGACCAGGAGAACTGCATCATTGTGTTGAGCATATTCACTATGCAAAATAAATAAATAAATAAATAAATAAATAAATAAATAAATAAACAATGTGAAATAAAAACATCAAATTTTGCAGCCACTCACCAAAGAATCATCAAGATTTCCCTTATCGACTCCAGGCAAATCAATTAATTTCAAAGTAGGAGCTGTAAACCATATGATTAAACTAGCGAACGAAAAGAATAACAAATGAAGACGATTTACAGTAAATGAAGCAAAATAGGAAGGCAGTGGTTGTGCATAAAATGGAATTCAAGAGTTACTCATCCACTCTCTGTGACTAAATGGGGGTATTTCGGTCTTTTAATAAAAAAAGAATGGGTATTTAGCTAATGATTCCTGTCCTTTGAGTAACTGGTGGTTAAGCTTATTTGGTCCATGTTCCAAGTAATATGACTATATTTTTTGGACCAAAAGTTGCAATAACCAGAAATATTTAGGGACCAAAAAAACATTACAAAAACCTTAAATAAGGACCAAATTCGCAAGAGAAACTAATTACATTAGTAGAATCAAAATTGCAAAAATCAACTATACTCCAGGGCTAAAATGGTAATTTACTTACCTCAGCATTTTCAAGAATGGTATCTGTTGCCCCTGCTGCCTTCAAATCCAAAAGATGTGGAATATCTAGAGCTCGAGCATATATAGGTATCTGTAAAGTGAAAATTCAATTTTTTTTATTAGATATTAACTAATTTACGTATTTAACTTAAAAAATAATCGAAATCTTTTTCATATTTTCAAAAAACTACTGCAGGAAATGCAAGATGAATCCTTTCAACAGCTTTAACTGATCTCTCTTATCCCAAACCCAACTCTTTTGGTGCCCGTAACAATTTTTTTTGCACTTCTTAACTTCACTGAAATGGTTATCCTCATAAAATGTCTTTGCACGACAATTGTAGTTGTACGTTTGCACTTCTTTAACTAGGTGCAGGAAGTTAGTTAAAATCAATTAGATGGGGGCTAGTTACAGGTGGAATTGTATAAATAAATGACAAGGGTAGTTCTCTCTTTTGTATGCCTGATGTATTTGTTTAGTAATGTGTATTCTAATGAACTTATGTACAGGAGGGATGGCATACCTGCGCAAAACCCATATCAAATATGTTCCCTGCAAATATTCCTCTGATCAAATTGAAAGACGTTAATATGATACAGATGCACACAGCACAAATAATTGGTTTCAGGGATAATATCTTTATGGGTTTCAGCACAACCAGGGACTACAATTCATGTGTATAATTTTGATAGTTTTAGAAAACAATTAATAACTATATTTTGGAATATTGTTTGATACTAATGCCTAATGGAAATAAAAACTAATGGAAAAAGATTAAAACACATACATGTGGTTTTCCATAGGTCTTCATAGTTGACCAAGTATTTGTTTGTAGATCAAATGCCTTCACTGTTTCAATAAAATTAAAAAGATATATTTATACATATGAGAACAAATAGCTATATATTGCAATTAAGTTCTGTTTGACTAAAAAAAGATAATAAAAATTCAAATAAACCGTTGACAACTTCAGAAGGATCCTTCGAATGTCCTACAATTGATATAAGCTTATTCCCTTCCCATGGTATCTACACAATCAACAATCTTAATTATTTACAAATTTATAAAATCATCACTCAATAATTTTTTATAAAAAAAAAAAAGACCTTGATACTGACCAAAGAATGTCGTGCACAAGGAGTTACTGTGACTGGAGCCTCAGAATTCGGTTTGACTTCAACCTTTCATCAATTTCGTAAATTAAGTGTTTGAAGATCATTTAAGTAACGCCCATTATGGTTTCCACCAAATACATACATTTTATCATCAATAACAACTGCTGCATGCTGTTAATTTCAAAGTTTTTAACTTTTAAGTTGAGAAAAAGGTAAAATAAAAGAAAAAGAATGTGGTAATATGAATAAATGGAAGTAGGATTATATAACTAATACCTCATATCTGGGCTTTGGGCGGGTCCCAGATACATTAGGGGCAACCCATTGATCATAAACACTAACAGATCCAAATCCTTCCACCATTATATCCTTATCATGAGTTTCTACAGAGTTTCCATTTCCAGTAGGAATGCTTTTTGTTTCAGGTAAACTCATTTCATTCTTGATGGATAAATCTGCCTTTGGATCATGCTACATCATAAAAAGAAAACTAGATAGGTTAAAATGTTAAATGCAATTCATTTCTTCATCATAACATATCCTGTTTATTTACAAAAGGATTGTTGTTATAGTATAAATAGCAAAAGGTTTTGTAGAATGTAGACTCACATTCATCTCTACATCTATAACAGGCACTGAGATATAGTTTACTGCCCTTGAATACCATCTTGGATCTTCTTCCTATAAAAAAGATAAACATAAAAACACAATTAATCGAGATTCTAGAGCATATACATACATATATATATATATATATATATATATATATATATATATATATATATATATATATATATATATATATATATATATATATATATATATATATTACACTTTAAGATATATATCATGTAAAATATACCTCCAATATTTTCACAAAGAGGCGTATAACTTCAATGGAAGCCATGTTTCCTAGACCATTCCAACTGCACTAGAAATAAGAAATAAAAATTGGGTATGAAGAATGTAATCTTGAAATAGAAATGAAATTGGGTATGAAGAACGAGTGTTGAAATTAAGTGTGACAAAAGGCTTGATTCATATTAGGATTTAGACTTAAGGAAATCAGATTGCATATGGATTTTGAATCATGTTTAGGTTCCGCTTGCAGAAGAGTAATGGAAGTGGGTGTAGGAAAAAAACGAAGGCATAAAGGAGAAATCAAAAATACCATGTGAAATCGCAGATGCAGGAAAAAATCATAAGCCTTTTTGCTTGATTGAGAAGATGAAGTAGATAGATGAATGAGAAATTGCGTTTCCTCTTATTTGTTGAAATTAGATATGAAGAACGCGTGTTGAAATTAAGAGTGACAAAAGGCTTGATTCATATTAGGGTTTAGACTTAAGGAAATCAGATTGCATATGGATTTTGAATCACGTTTAGGATCCGCTTGTAGAAGAGTAATGGAAGTGGGTGTAGGAAAAAAAACGAAGGCATAAAGGAGAAATCAAAAATACCAGGTGAAATCACAGATGCATGAAAAAATCATAAGCCTTTTTGCTTGATTGAGAAGATGAAGTAGATAAATGAATGAGAAATTGCGTTTCCTCTTATTTGTTGAACGGCTGAAGAAATAGGGCAGGTGCAGTCAGTTCATCTGATGTAGCAAAGGGTGGGTATAATCAACCATCCTAGCACGTACTAAGTCGATAGAAAAATGAGAGAATCGGGATTTTAGAAGAAAATAAAATACCTCCCGCTACCTACTAAGAAGGAAGACGCACGTTAGGGTACTTCGTCTGTGTGTTGTTTTGATTTATCTATGGAAATCAGAAACAAACAAGAATCAAGCTTTGCATTCCATACTTCATAGCAATGACTCATGGAATTCACAGAGCTTCATTAAGCCAAACCATGGAAAAGAGAAAAGTAGAAACGAAGGAAGATGAGAACAAGGCGGGGTTTTCTAATTTTAGGGAATTCGTTTCCCGCTTAGCTATTAAAGATTGGAAAAGCGCGTTCCATTAAAATTTATAAAGCGACATCCATATACGACACGCATTTTATTGTAGGTGCCCTCCGTGTTTTTTTTAGACACTAATTTAAGGGCACACAATAATGCGTCACCTAATTCCTCTAATTTTTTTAAGAGATGACACTTTTGTAATATCACACGCTTTTGCGTAACATAAATCAACGAGTGTCGTGGTTTGCGCGTCGTAAAAGGGTCTTTTTCTTGTAGTGATAAAAAAATTTGTATATATTGCATGAAAATAATAATTATAAAAGAAAGTTGATGGCTATTGTTATTATTGAAATGTGAAGAAGAAACATTGAAATCGATTAATATCTATAAACGTTACAGGACCTCTTTGTAGACAACGTTTTTTGTTTTATTAATTGAACGACATTCCTCGTCACATATGAGTACCTTCAAACCTTTTTTGTTTGTTAGACGAGAAACAACTACATATAACTGATCATGGGTGAAGACAGGTGATGCAGGCCCTAGTGTGGAGGATCGGGCCCTTGCGTTCCTAGAGGCCCACGATCGTGTGACTAAAGGGGCTTCACGAAAATGGCCATAACTTTGGCTACGAATCTCCGTTTTGGGCCTACGACCAGTCAAATCGAAGCTTGGAGCAAGGAGCACGTCTAGATAAGTTCCCGTAGGGGACTTACCCATTTTTGAGTCCATAAATCGCTTTCTAAATGGAGTTATGAGCAATTTTTGTTATTTTTCCTTAATTTTTGGGTTTTGTTTTTGGGTTTGTATTTGGCCCATGGACTTTTAGGGTTTCATTTTAATTTCTGCTTCTTATTTAACTGTTTTTGATGTAATTTGGATGGTCAATCATCAATTTTATGAACTTTCGATTTTCTCCCAAATTCTGTGTGTTAACCCAGATTTTGAAGCCAATCCCACGGTATTCGTAGAATCAACGTGGTTTTGAAGAGATTGTCCTGGCTATTCTTTTAGAATCAACAGGTTCATTCTTGGTTATCTTTGTGTTGTTTTTTTGCGCTGCATCAACAGGTCTATGCAAGTATAGTCCAACATTTGATAATGACTGTCATTGACTTTTATTAATGGTCATAGCGAAACAAACTGCTATTAGGAATTGCCTACGTTGAAAACAGAATGGAATTTTTTTATCGGATGGGGTCAACTTCATGCGAGGTATATAAATAGCCTCGTTGAAAAATCTTATTTTGGACCGGTTTTTTCTACAAAACTCCAAACGTAAAGTCTCAATCTTGATGTAGATATCTACTACAAACTGTTGTAGTAATCTCCCTCCCAACAAAATTACATTATAATTTGACCGGATTTCAAACTTATAGCAATAGTACTTCCGCATACTTATAGTATTCCACCCTCTTTTTGTATTGGAGTCCACACAATGTTGATGTCGTGAATAAAAAAATTAATGATCTGTACAAACATGTAATCTTTGTTAATTTAACTAAAATTTGATGGGTATTCGAAGCTTCTCGGGTTTTTCGAATATTCATTTGCGGATTGGAAGACCGATGTTACTTCAAGGGGGAGTTTGGTCTTGATCGCGCTAGCTCGTTGGAGATTAAAGTCGGACATCCAATCCTAACTTTGAGGGGGAGAATGTTAGGGTGCAAATTCATGCTTGGATGTAATGTGTTTAGGCTTTCCTCTTTGTATGTGTAAATGAGTTGAGTCTTTCCTATAAATAGGAAGTGAGTGACTCCCATTATGAAAAAGAATGTAAGAGTCCATATTGGAGTGCTAGACTAGAGAGAGAAATTGTATACAAACCCATTTGTATAATCTTTCTAGATCTAATAAGAGCTTACAAAGAATTATTTACTCCATGTGTTCTAAATTTGTATGATGAATCACTAGATCTTTCCTAATTCCGCACATGCCATCAGAATCAACACCACTACAATTGGTATCAGAGCAGGTGTTCTTGATTTCATCAAGAATTAATCCTTGATGGCTATCTTGATTTGGTAATTCTTCATGTTCTTATGGATCTTCATGATTAGAGTGTTTTTGTGTTCTTGAAGTCGAATTTTTCCTTGATTTGATCCATAATTCGACTTTCTCTCTCTAGAATACTTATTTGTACCACTTTCTCTCACTAGAATTTGGTTCATATTCACTTTCTCTCTCTAGAGATCTCCTTGATTTACACTTTCTCTCTCTATAAAACTCAAGTTCATAACATTTGATTCAAAAGAAAAGAAGCAATTATGGAGCAATGGTTGGTTCGGAATGAAAGTTTTCTATACGTATACACTTCTTTTGAATGCATTCTTTATCAATTGACTGTTGGATTGCAAAGTGAAGATGCAGTTATGTCAAATGGAGAAAGGGATGGAAAGGGAGATTTCATTGGTTATCCAATTTATCAAAACAAAGATTTGTTTGATCGATTGATTACAACATATCAAGAAAGACGAAGAAATAAGAGGAATGGTGAAGTCATAAAAGGAATTCTTCTTGCTAATTGTAAACCGGGAAGAAATAGACTTGAATATTATGCAAATTGTCGTGAAGCTCAAGAACATGTTCTTGATGATGTTCATCGTGTTCATGATGTTCAAGGAAAAGAAGTTCAAAACAATGGAGTTCAATGTGATGTTCTTGATGTTCAAGAAAAAGGAGTTCAAATTGATTCTCATGATGAAAAAGTTTTTTGCTCAATTGGAGTTCAAACCGATGATATTTTGTGTTCTTGTGATTCGTTTGAAGGAATGATTCCTTATCGGAAGCCGGTGATTCAAGAAATTCACAAATATCAAACTCCAAAAGATTTGATTCAAACTCAAAATGTTCATGTTGTTAAAAGTGGGTTTGTTCATGAAGTCAAGTCTTCAATATGCAAAAAGATGAGAAAGAAAAAGAAGAAGAAGATGAATCGGAAGAACAAGCGGGTTTACTCACAAAAATCATCAAATGTTGTGAAGCCAAAATCCGTGAAGCAAATTTGGGTTCCAAAGCAACAATCTCCAAAGGTTGCATTGAATTTGAAGTCAAAACCCAAAAGTGTTGGTGGTTCTTTTCAAGATGTTCTTGGATTGACGAAGAACACGAAGAAAGAGTTGTACATCTCGCATGGTGGGTGGTACAATGTTCAATTTGGAGATTTTCTCATTCCAACAAAAGAACCAAGATCTTCCAAATTTGATTCGTTCGTTGAAAACGGAACTCGATTCGTCAAAAAGGTAACTCAAATTCTCAAATGGATTCCAAAATGTCCATGATTTCTATTCGTACTTTGCGTTTTTCATTTTTGATCGATTTGCCTCATTGGATCTAATCCGTTTTAACCTCATTATTGATCCAATTATTCTTGTTTAAGATCAAAATTCGAAAAATCAAAATCATATTTCCAAATTTTTTTTCTTTTCAAACTGATTTGTAATCAATGTTCATATGATTCGATTCGTAAGCCCAATTTTCATTCTTGTTACTGTTCATGGATTAGCCCAAACAAACAAACAAAATCTCGATCTTCTACTGTTCTTCTGTCCAAAAATTCGAGCCCAAACTGGTTTTAGTTACTGTTCATTGATCGGATTATTGAGCCCAAATAGAATATGAACCCTGTTCGTCAGCTTAGTCCAATTCAACATCTGTGCTCAATTGTTTCTTTCGCATAGTTACATCGATGAATAGATGAGAATCAAATGAAAAATTGATTTTTTTTAATCGAGCCTTTGTTACTATGCTCAGACCTCCATGGTGTGCTTTCAATTTCATCTGGTTTTTGTTCGCATGGGTGAACGTTTTGAGGGTTAAATGTGTTTGATTCTGTTTTGTTCGCATCCTCTTGACTTGGGGTCAATAATTGATTTCGATTTTGTTTGTACTTGGAATGAGTCGATTGAAAAACGGATGTTGATCATCTGATGTTTGTTGATCAAATTGAAAGAGTTTTGAGAAATTTTGACTTGCGAAGGCTAAAGACAGATTAGTTTTCGATTTGGTCTAGAATCAATGTCAATTTCATCTATGTCATATATTCATTAGAATTGTTTGAAAATCGAGTCCTAATACTATTGATTGGAGTCCGAAATCGAATCACAAAATTGATCGATTGGAGTCAAAATAGAGTTCTATTATTGAAGAATCGCTTGAAATCGAAATTTGATTCAAGATGTCTAGCCTCAATTTCGACTGATTTTTTTGAAAGCAGATGAAGCTTGAAGTTAACAGTTGATTGAATCAAGTATTTGGAAGTCAAAGAATCAGATTTGAGAATATGATTTTGATTAGAATAGATGATGATTAGACTCGATTGATGAACAAATTGTCGATGCGAAGTCAAGATGGAATTGATAATCGATTTTGATTGAAAAGTTGGAATCGATGGTCAGTTTGTGATGTCGTGTCGTTGTTGATGAAAAACGAAACTCAATCAAACCATGTTCATAAGATTATCTCATCCAAACAGAAGTAAAAGCTTTTAGCTCATATCTACAGCAAGTAATAACCTAAAATCAAAATCTAATGATTCAAACATGGTTCAAAACAAAGATTAAGAAAAGAAGAATGATTATTTGCCTTTGATTCTCTTCTAAATTGTCTCTTATGTTGCAATCTCGAAAATAGCAGCTCCAAGAACC
Source organism: Lactuca sativa (assembly GCF_002870075.4). Lineage (NCBI taxonomy): Eukaryota > Viridiplantae > Streptophyta > Magnoliopsida > Asterales > Asteraceae > Lactuca > Lactuca sativa. The sequence goes on from NC_056626.2 coordinate 12,381,852, forward strand.
CTTCTAGTCTTCAAAAGTCGCAGCTAGCCTCCACAAAAAGTTAGGGTTCGAATGAGAAGCCTTTCTATATATAAATTCTGAAAACAGCGTCAACTCAACGAGTTTTCACCAAAAACTCGTCCTGTTTTTTCGATAATCCGCGTATACAGCGTGTACGGCAAGGCATCTTCGAATCTGGAACATTCTGACAAACTCGTCGAGTTTAGTCCCAACTCGTCGAGTTTTTCCGGGATCAACATTTTCTCAAAACACGAAATTCGTCCGAAATTGTGTCTAGTTTTCAGAACATTTTGAATCTCGTCAATCGGAGTTAGGGTTCATGAGATATGGCCAAAACAATGACGAAGGGTCAAGCTGTCCAACAACATCCTTCTTTCTTCAGTCTTCAATCTCCAAGCTTCCAATCACTCAATCCTCTTCCTTTTTCACCCGAGCATGTCTTTTATTGCTGAAATTGAAATATTAAGCTAATTAAGTACCTTTTGTCCATAAAATGATATAAAATCAACAATAATTAATAAGATAATGAATGATTTCTATGACTAAATAAGCCCATATCAAAATACCCCACACTTGACTTTTGCTTGCCCCCAAGCAAAACCGAATTTTAGCACGCTAATATAGCATAAGACAATCCCAATCGAACCCAGCTATTATGCCAAGACCGCAACGCATGCATTTGTGTCTAAAATTTTTCCTAAGGACCCCCTCAATTCTAAATACTTACAATCCTCATAAACACTCGCCCACTTCTTTTGAACATTGCTCATTTTATGCATCCCTCCGAATCCATCCCCAGAAAACTTTCTTAACCTCAAGTCATTTTTGGTTAAATCCCCAAGCATACATATGATAAAATAACCTAGAAAAGAAAATTACAATAAAAATAAATACTACATTTGATTGAATCTTTTATACTTTGTAGCTTTTCTTCAATGTATTCTTCTTTGTCTTCATAGCTTTATAGATTCTTTATTCAAACATTTCATCACTCTTTTTATTTCAATTTTTTTTCTTTTTTTTTCTTTCTCTCTCTCTCTCTCTCTCTCTCTCTCTCTCTCTCTCTCTCTCTCTCTCTCTTTTTCTTTTTTTTTTCAACTCACTTTTTCCACTCAAAACTAAAAACCTAGAAAAACATATGCTTAAGCAAGGGAATTTAACTTCATCCTTTATTGGTTAAAGGCATTAGTCTAGTGTGCAATGACTACTTAAGCTCTCCTGGATACATTTCTGGTACACGATGCTAAACATGTTGCGATCCTCAAACTAAGCGAGGTTGTGTTTTTGTCCCATGATTTCACTAGAATAAAGGGGGCCACAAATGCACTATAACGTATGTTCGCTCAACTAAACATTTGGGTCCTCTTGCAATCATCAAACATAATATTAACGTGGGATCCTAATTGCTTTACCAAAATTTTCTAAATTAGCCCTAGCAATTTTTATGCAATTTTTCAAAAATTAAACCTAGGATTCTAATATAACTAATGTAATCAACCCCCTACCCCACACTTAATTTATGCAATGTTCCCATTGCATGTTATGCATGAAAAAGAACATAAAAGTAGAGAGAATTAGAACAAACTCCCCTGGGATAGTAGTTGCGAGGTTGATATTCTTCTTGTTAAGCTCCATATTCAACTGACTTTAGACATGGGAACAGCTCATCCACGCCTTGGGTGCCAAATCTCGTGTGGTTATGCTCCAAAATATAGAGGAAAAAGATCTTAGACTTTGCTCGAAAAATAATCATTGATAGCACAGCCAATTGCCTCCTTAAATTGTAGTCAAATCACCAACTCAAAGGTAAGAAAAAGAGCCACTCGTCGAGTTGGGTCGCTGAAACCGGCACAGTTGGGTTTCTCCAAAAGAACTCGTCGAGTTTATATAGGGAACTCGACGAGTTTTATGCACTGAGTGAACAAAATATACTCCAACTTCAGTTTCGTTTCTGGATTTTAAGGGAATGATTACAGCAATATTCCCCCTCATTTTTCTTCAGTAAAATCTCATCCTTGCAGCCATTTATTCACTGGACTCGTAATTAGACTCAATTCTCTCACTCTTCTCGTTTTAGACTCGATTTCACATTTATTCCTCACGCTTTAACAATTTGATCGATTCTCGCCCTAACTTCTGCAAAGATCAAAATCAAAAACCAAATAATAAAAAGGAAAACAATCATTAAATTAAAATCCTACACTACCCTAATAAACTAGAAGTTCAAAAAGAAAAAGAAAAGCAAACTCTAATGACGGGTTGCCTCCTGCAAGCGCTTCTTTTTGTGCGAGTCTTTAGTTGGACTCTCAACTTAATAAACTTCCAATAAACTCAATGCCAATCCATCTGTTGCATTGAATATCTTCTTTGGTGGACCAATTTGTAAAATTTGGCTCTTTGCTTCTATATTTGGCCAAACGAGCTTGAATATATAAAACCCAAGAATCTTGATAAAGGTTGGGACCGGTTGGATACTAATCAGAAATGGATCGCGTTTCAGAACTTTCTCCAAAGTTGGAATCGTCACCCCATCCTTCGAAACACAAACTGGAAATATAGGGGGCCATGTCGTGGTAATGGTCAAACCACAGCTTGGTTCCTGCAATTCAGCTTGTTCTCGTTCTTCGTCTGACCTCTCTGCTAGCAACCTTTCCAGCTCCTCCAAATCTCTTTCTGGATTAAATTCTTCATCTTAAATTCTTCGTCTGACCTCTCCTGCAAGCGCTTCTTTTTGTGCGAGTCTTTAGCTGGACTCTCAACTTAATAAACTTCCAATAAACTCAATGCCAATCCATCTGTTGCATTGAATATCTTCTTTGGTGGACCAATTTGTAAAATTTGGCTCTTTGCTTCTATATTTGGCCAAACGAGCTTGAATATATAAAACCCAAGAATCTTGATAAAGGTTGGGACTGGTTGGATACTAATCAGAAATGGATCGCGTTTCAGAACTTTCTCCAAAGTTGGAATCGTCACCCCATCCTTCGAAACACAAACTGGAAATATAGGGGGCCATGTCGTGGTAATGGTCAAACCACAGCTTGGTTCCTGCAATTCAGCTTGTTCTCGTTCTTCGTCTGACCTCTCTGCTAGCAACCTTTCCAGCTCCTCCAAATCTCTTTCTGGATTAAATTCTTCATCTTTTAACTCTAGCTCTTGTAACTCAGATTGCTCTTTTTCATTAGGCAAGATGCTATCTAACCATCTTCCAAATTCCTTCAAATCATCATCTGAGTCATATTCCTCATCTTCTTGCTCAATTTCCTGTACTACTTCCTCAAGAAAAGCATCAAAAGCATCGACATTTGGAAAATACATAATACGATAATAAAAAATTAAAACAGAAAATGTGTAACTTTATATGAGATTAATATCACACAAAGGATCGATAACACTAGCAAATAAAATTAACTATTAGAACCGTTCCCTGGCAACGGCGCCAAAAACTTGGTGTGTGTGAAACGAACTAGTTTTAATCCTACTAACTTAAACACAAAGACAAACACACGAAAGGCAGTGTACCTATCGATTAGCAGTTTAGTTCAGGTAAGTAGGGTATCGAACACAGGGAACGGTAAACAATTAAAATAAATGCTAATATTATCTAATTAAAACAATTAATAAAAGTCAGGGGTTTCTCTAGTTTTGCAAGACTAGAAACTTAAACAATCAATTAACACTTAAACAAAGACAATTAACAACTAAGAAGAACAAGAAAAGACAACTAGATTCAATGATAAAAGAGACTTCTGTTCAGATTCGATTCACTTATTCTTATGGTTGATTTCGTGGCAAGTGCAATGGATCAATATGTCAATGGTTACCGATTCCTAATGTGATTGGGTTCATGTTCACTATTACCAATCCTTTAGTAGACAAGTTAATTCAAACAGTGATCAAGTGATTAAATTAACAAGTTTCCTAGTGTTCAGTTCGTATCAAGCAAGACTTATAATAATAGTTAATCAAATTTGTTCAATTCAATCAACTCATGTATAGATGTTCATCATACATGCTCACACATTGATTTACATATTTTATAGTTAACCCTAGTTTCATATTCACTATTCCTAGGCATACAATCTTATATTCATAAAACTATATGAATCAAGTAATCAAGAAGATATTCATGCAACTCAATCACTTATTTGTTAACTAAAAAATATTTATCATCAATACATAAGGATCTTTAATAAGCTTAACAAGATGAATAACCAAATTAATATCAATTCAACCACTCAATCAAACCATGTTCATAAGATTATCTCATCCAAACAGAAGTAAAAGCTTTTAGCTCATATCTACAGCAAGTAATAACCTAAAATCAAAATCTAATGATTCAAACCTGGTTCAAAACAAAGATTAAGAAAAGAAGAATGATTATTTGCCTTTGATTCTCTTCTAAATTGTCTCTTATGTTGCAATCTCGAAAATAGCAGCTCCAAGAACCCTTCTAGTCTTTAAAAGTCGCAGCTAGCCTCCACAAAAAGTTAGGGTTCGAATGAGAAGCCTTTCTATATATAAATTCTGAAAACAGCGTCAACTCAACGAGTTTTCACCAAAAACTCGTCGAGTTTTTCGATAATCCGCGTATACAGCGTGTACGGCAAGGCATCTTCGAATCTGGAACATTCTGACAAAACTTGTCGAGTTTAGGCCCAACTCGTCGAGTTTTTCTGGGATCAACATTTTCTCAAAACAAGAAAGTCGTCCGAAATTGTGTCTAGTTTTCAAAACATTTTGAATCTCGTCAATCGGAGTTACGGTTCATGAGATATGACCAAAACACTAACGAGGGGTCAAGCTGTCCAGCAACATCCTTCTTTCTTCAGTCTTCAATCTCCAAGCTTCCAATCACTCAATCCTCTTCCTTTTTTACCCGAGCATGTCTTTTATTGCTGAAATTTAAATATTAAGCTAATTAAGTACCTTTTGCCCATAAAATGATATAAAATCAACAATAATTAATAAGACAGTGAATGATTTCTATGACTAAATAAGCCCATATCATGCAGGAACCGAGAAGGAGAGAGTGCAGGGAAAAAAAGAAGGCTAAAATGATGAATATTTCGGTCCTATTAACACAAAAAACACACAGAGACACCATTAAAGATAAGAGAGGGAGAGAGAGGGAGTTTATATATATATATATATATATATATATATGTATTTGTTTTGTATTTTATTATATATATATATATATATATATATATATATATATATAGAGAGAGAGAGAGAGAGAGAGAGAGAGAATTATGTTGTGTTAGTATGTAAACACAGGCACACACTGTCACAAACACCATTTAACATACCTGCTATCTTTGTTTTTTCTGCAGGAACCGAGATTAGATCTTGTTAACACACAAAACACATGGACAACATTAAAGAAAAGAGAGAGATAAAGAGAAAGAGGGGAGTTTGTATTTTTATGTATTTGTATTCTATTGTATTAGAGAGAGAGAGAGAGAGAGTTATATTGTGTATGTAAACACAGGATCACATAGTCACATACAGTCACAAACACCATTAAACATACCTGCTATGTTTTTTTTTCCTACAGGATCCGAGAGATATTGAGGGTGAGTTTATGTATTGGCCAAAAAATAGAAACACACATACAAATTATGTGAATTCACAAATAACACATACCTGTTGCGGCTTATGTATGCAAAAGACACACACATACAACCAATCAAATTCACAAAGAACAATGATTATTTTTCTTCTGTAGTAACCGAGCAAAAGAATGAATTTTAGATATTAGGGTTTTGGATGATCACGGATTTACGGTTTCAAGAATTATAGGATAGGAAGCTTTGGTAATTTTTAGTGGATTAGATAACCAAAAATACAGGAAAGGTAAGGGTACATGAGACTTAGTCAATAAACTGTGATTATTATTTTGACTTTTTCTAATATTGACCAAACCAATATCTAAGGTTACTCAATGCTTAAAACGATTGTAAACAGTACCTAAGGGCTTGTACGACTTAAAATTTAGCATTTGACTAAAAATTCAAAGATCATATTTTAAATTTTTAAATTTAAGATAAGATTGATTATGTGTATCTCATTTTGAAATTCAAGTTTGTTTATTCTTATCTCTTAAATATCGAATGTGATTCTTATCCCTTAAATATCGGATGTGAAGCTAACGTGACTCATCTCAAAATTGAATTGGTCAAAAATGGAAACCATATTCTCTCTTATTACGCCTAATGAACCAATCACAATTGATGTCTTAGTTGCTTCTTCTTGCTCTCCATCTCTTCGGATCCAATCGTCCCTCGTTGATGCCCTACCCCATCGCGTTCTTCCCTTCAAACCGTGGAACCCAGGAGAACACACTGGTTTGCGAAGCCGACCGACGAACAATCCCTGCTTCTCCCTCCCATTTGTTCGGCCTTGTCGACAACCGACAATGCTCCCTCTGACGAAATTGCCACCACAGGACCAAGAACCACCACCGTCACTTTCTTATTTCCTCAAATCAGATGAAAATCATTTACCTACAGTCGATGCCCATTGGGGCTGCTATATTGCTATTGAATGTAACCTAATTAATTGAACGGAAAAAATGTAATAATCCAAGGTTAGTAACGTAGGTGAATCAAGAAAACTTGTCGAACTAAAAGTTTATACATAGTAAATTACAAAATCGAAGCGACTGTTCGAATCAAAATGACATCTAAAGTGGAAACCCTTTCCCCCAAATACAAAACCCTTTATGTGTCTTCTGATTAGGTTCTCAATAAGAAGATATAATAAATATGTCCGTCTGAATGGCTTGTGAAGAAGAAGATTGAATACATGTGAAGGTGAGGGAAGATAATGGTAACAAATTGCCACCGAAGTAGGAGGAGACTAATACGCGGGGGTTTGACGAAGGTTGATATGAGGCATTTGTTGAGAGAAAAACTTGAGACACACTTGAACAAACGTTAGAACAAGTATAGTTGCGGAATTAGTTAATCTCAAAGGATCTAAGAGCTCAACAATAATAAATTAATATATTAGATAGTTAGATAGTTAGTTGCGGAAATGTAAAGAAACATAAATGACAGCAGGTGATATATCAAGCAAAAACATAAGTTGATTCATAACATGGAATGCATTCAAACCAAGTTAGTGAGTGAGATCAATCTTAGTGATAAAGTCACGAATGACTTGCTCCAAAGAGAAGTATTAATCAGTTGTGCTCGAGAGGATTTTAGAGAGTAAGAAAGATATGGGATGCGTAGGATAACTTGAAGATAATTCAGATTTAGAGATGAGTGAAGTGAGATCTGTATTGATTGATAAAGTGTGAGCTCTATTTATAGAGACTCAAGAAATACAAGTGATTCACTCTCTAAGAGTAGCCATGTAAGGCGTACTGGACAATAGAGAGTATTACAGAAAGATAGATAAAAATAGACTAAGTACAAAAAGAAGAATGCAGTAGCTTAGACGACTTCAGATGTGACTGCTGAGGAAGCTTGACTGCGGATGCTTGTAGACTGCGGTAGGCAAAATTAAGAGGGTCACTTCATGTATCAACAATTTCCCCCTAAGTGACCTCTAATTTTCTTTACTTATCAAGTTTAAGAAACTTGATCAGGATCCACCAAAACTTTCTGACATTTTCCAACCAAGTGATCCTCCTTAAAATCTCGAACTTGACTTCAGCAGTTGTATGTTTTGATTTTTACTCTGCGGTTCCAAAGATTTCAAGTTGTTTCTTTGTGAGGCGATTCATGGAGGCCATGGAAATGAAGTACTTGACTTGATCAGTCTTCCTTTTGAAGATGACTCCAAGTTCAGGAAAGTTTGTTGCACCAAGGGATCTTTCTTCATAACCTTCAGTTGGCATCGGTGCGGGATCAAGAGGAGGTAGATCAAGCTTTTTGGCAATGTGGGTGGATATCTGCATCGATCTTTGCGAAGTCACAAACAGTTTCCTTCAGATAAGTACTTGCCCTTTCAAGTGCTATCTTCATCTTCGGATGGTTTTCACACTTGTTCTGGAACACCTTTACTATCAGGAAAACTTCTTCTGGGTTCATGCAGGGGAAGTTAGCTTGGGTGTGGACATAGTCCTGATTCCTTCTAGTGAGTGTGTATTGCACAAAGTCAACCTTCATGAATTTGCGGGGTTTGAAGCTCTTGACTGCTGATGGTCTGTCGTTGGACCATATCTTCTCAATGGGAGAGGCATGCTTTGCATAGAAACGGTTAAGTCTCTTGAACTCCATTGTCAGTCTCTTGTGATCAGGAAGGTTGCAGTCAAACTGCTCAAATACTGTGAAGTATTTAGCATTTGGGGAGATAGGAGCATCCCAGTAGCCATCCGAAGGAGGTTCAACATACGTGAGGTATGATTTGTAGTCTTCATCTTGAAGTCTGCGGTGGGGATTGATCCAAGAATTTATCAAGGATTCATCCATCACAGTGTCAAAACCGCATTCTCTTCATATAAGCTCTGCAAGTTTAGCTGCTTTCCAGTCAGCTTTCTTCTGTTTAGTGACGGGGGAGTCATTTGAGCTTGGAGATGACATATACTCAGCAAGATTCTTGAAGTGTGGGGGAGTTTCAGGTCGTTCAGGGGAAGGAACGATTTTGTAACATCCCAAAATTCAAGGCCAAAAATTTTATTTTTAAATACATTATTGTATAAAACCATCAGTATAAAAACATTCATATTAACATCTCATGTCAAAACCAAAGTGTCAATAATCAAAACATATTATCATAAAACCATATCAGAGTGTAATCCCAAAGATCTCATGTGCGGAAAACATAGTGTGATGCGCTGCGATCAAGCCGACTCCTTTCCTTTGAAAACGAGTACCTGAAACAAAAACTATAACCGTAAGCACAAAGCTTAGTGAGTTCCCCCATCATACCACATACCATACAATCATATAACATACATATACTGTCAGGCATATCTGGGTGCCCGACCTACCCCTTCGGTCCTCTCAACCAGATACTGCCTAGCATATATGGGTGCTAGCCTCCCCTTCAGTCCTCTCGACCGGATACTCCATAGCATACCTGGGTGTTGGGCTCCCCTTCGGTCCTCTCGACCGGATACTGCCTAGCATATCTGGGTGCTGGCCTCCCCTTCGGTATCTTTCAACTAGTAACCGAGGACTATTTCACCCCCTAACACTACCACATAAAAGCATAGCATAAACACATAAGTCACATACTGCCTAGCATATATGGGTGCTGGCCTACCCCTTCGGTCCTGTCGACCGGTAATTGGGGACTATTTCACCCCCTACTACTACCACATAATATCATATCACGTATATCATAATCTTTCTAGCATAGTTGGGTACTAATCTACCCCTTCGACCCTATCGACCGGTAACCGGGGACTATTTCACCCCCTACTACCACTATCACATAACATCATATCATGCTAGCACATAAACATAACAGGTAGTAGCAAACATAGACAATTATCACAAAGACAATCATCTAACAACAACTCCTACAGGTGGGCCGGCATTGTGGCCGTAGACCCACCGCTACTGGAAGGTAACTCACCTTGCACTATTGAAGTCCTGAAGACTCAACCCCACACTGCTGACGTCCCGCAGACTTAACCCCAGCTGTTGGATGACAGATTCCCGGTCTGTCAATATCAAAACATTACCCAATTAATAATTGGGTTCCACTACATAACCATAAGTACATGCTTTGGGTAATTACTACATTACCCCTATCTTGGCTTATTTAAGCCTACGGCCCAATTCATAGGCCCAAAGTCGACTAGGACTCAAAGCCCAACATATGGCCCAATTTTCCAAATTGGGCCCAAACCCTTACATGGTCTTACCGTAAGGCCCAACCATTTAGTCCAGTCCAACATTCAACATTCTAATGGCCCAATATCACATAATCATAAAGGCACAAACTACGGCCCATCTATGGCCCAATTTTCCATATTGGGCCTAAACCCCTTACATGGGCCTTACCCTAGGCCCATTAAATTATTCTAGTTCAATTGTTTGCTCTTGGATGGTCCATTATTATCTCAATCATTTAGGCCCAATAATGTACCCAAGTGAAATTAGGGTTTCACATAAAATGATGATTAGGGTTAAGTTTCCTACTTAACCCATTAAGGACATAATCCTTTATGGACTTAATCCATTAAGTCCAATATTGCTTAGATTAATCTTTCCAATGATTATTATTTAATATCTCCAGTTATTAAATAATTCCCGTGTGTCCCGATTAATTTCCTAAATTAAGGTTTTATTGGCATTAGGACTTTCCAACTTAAATACTAGCCCATTATTAATTTGTTGGGCTTTTAGGTCAATTAGGGCTTTATTGGGCCTATCAAGCCCACTAGAATATCATCAAGCCCATTAGGGTTTTATTGGGTCAATTAGAGTCCATTAGACTCATTAGGGTTTTTACCAAGCCCATTTGGCTTCATTGGGCCCGTTAGGCTAACAAGGCCCATTAGGGTTTCAAGCATCCCCAATCGAGTCGTCTCACAAAACAAGCACACCGCCACCCGACATGGCGGCCGGTGGTGGTTAGAGTTTCATTTCATTATTCTGATTTCTAGTTACGTCATACAAAAAAAATAATCAATTAACACATACACACCCACTAAGCTAATCACACACACATAGCCACCTAATGGTGGTTGGCGGTGGCGCATGGCAGTAGCCACCACCCTATGGTGGTGGTGATTCCATTTCCGAAAGCTTCAGCTCTACACACACATCACATGATTCATGGTTTGCTCAAGGGTCCAGCCACCCGCCTAGTGGCTCACGACGGCGGTAGGAGCTATTCCACGATGGCAGCGACGTCGGAAGTTGGAAGGAATGGCGGCAGCACGGTAATGTCCACCATGGCGGGCTGCCATGGTGGTTCCCACGCCTTTTGGCCAACAAGGAGCATACACATGGCTCCGAAATGCAACTAGGACGAACACTCCGACATGAAACCAACGGAGACACGCACCAACGAAGCCACAGTCGGAATCATGTGGCGGCAACCGACAGCTTCGTCTTCACAAGGTGATACATCAGAAGAAGATGTCCAGGGAGTGAGGTGGTTGCAAACGGCAGCCGTAGCGACGGCGAAAGGGACGCTTGTTGGTGGTCTTCATCGTCACCGGCGATGGAGTGGTAACAGCGTTGCAGTGGCACGACCGTCGGCTAACGACCACGGTTGAAGGGAGCTTCGAGCGATCGGAACTGGAGGAAGTCGGGTGTCGCTTGGTGGATGTGGACTGATCGGAAGGTGGAGCGGTTGCAGCGTCGGCGAGGGTGGAATAAGGGTGGGGGGAAAAGTGGCAGCTGTGTCCTCTTGCTAGGGTTAGGGTTTATCGAGAGCTATATACCCAACACCCACTCAAACTTCACCCCATAATGTCATAAATGGTCCCTCCCCATATGATTCTTTTCACAGGAAGTCCATAATTTATACTTCTCACCCCTGCTCACATAATTTCTTTCATATTTAGTCACATAGTTACCATTCAGCCCCTCCTTTACAATTTATTCTCAAATAAAATCCATATGTTACCCTTTTAACCCCAACCTTCAAAATTCTTTACAAATGGAGTCCGTAATTTACCATTTAGCCCCCGCCTTCATTAATACTTACAATTTAAGTCCGGATTTTACACATTTAACCTCCATCTTCTAAACTTGTGACAATTAGCTCCTCGAGACCATCCTTTGATATGGAATTATTTATTTTAGGGCTACCATTTGTTCATTAATTTATTTATTCATCTAATAAATAAACAGGGTATTACATATTTTTTGTTGCGGTGGAGGAGATTGATGTGGAGGAGATTGATGTTGCGGTAAGGGTTGCGGTGAAGGGATTTTCTGAGAAGCACTATTGGAATGATGATCTTCTTCATAATCTTCTTCTCGATAGACTTCTTCACTTCCCCCTCTTGAGGAGTTTAGAGTCGGAGACTCCTCAAGCCATTGTTTGAGGCCATCGACTTTAGCACACACCTCTTGGAAATGAGCTTTGAGAACCTCAGCCAGTTGCTGATTGTCAGGAATGGAGGTGTTAAAGAGCAGTGTTAGGGGTGTCAGACCCAACAAATAATATGGGTATGATATACTCCAAAGTAACACTACTTTATTGCACTAACAGGTGGTACAAGGCAAGCAGGGTCGATCCACAAAGACACGGGATAATTAGTCTATACCTCTTTGCGTAAGGTACTATGGTCACCAACAGTAATAAGGGGGGTTTAGAATGCAATGACTAAACAAACAAATTTAAAACACGAGTAGACAACTAGACGAATGAATTAAGTTTAGATTTGCACTAAACTGACACGCTCCGTGTTCAGCGTGGTTAACAGCTCCCATTTTGGTCAAACACGCCCGTACCCACTTTTTAGTGTAAATTCAACACGCCCCGTGTTCCCCTCTGACTCCCAATCCAAACTTGATTTTTCCAATTTTTTCGTTCTTCGCCCGATCATCCCGAAATCTTCACCAATGCTTCCCGACACTTCTCAAAGCGCGTTCCAACCTCCGGTTTACCTGAAAAAGACATGAAAATGTGCAAATAAGGTTGTTCTAGAGACTAACATAAAATGTTATTAAATTCAAGACAAATGAAGGACAATTATGCTAAATAGATGCATGAAATGGGACTAAAAGGTGTGCAAAAAGGTGCACAAATTACACCTAACAAATCTCCCCAAGCTTAGACCTTTCTTGTCCTCAAGAAAGAACAAGAACCGGACAAACAGGACGATTTCTAGATGGCAAAAAGAAATATAGAACAGATAGGGATATAAAGATCCTAAAAGCTAAGAATGAATGCATGAAATGAAGACCATGAAAAAGAAACATATGTACAAAAGATACTTAAGGAACAAAGATGAACCAAAGAAAAAAAATTTAAGAACACAAGTAATATTTTTTGATTTATTTTTATAAAGATGGACATATACGATCAGAATTTACATCAATGGGGCTCCGATCATTAATACCTAGGCGACCATCCTGCTACCTTCCACATATCACAGACTCCCAAAGTGAGGAAGACCATGAAACAGTGTAATCCAATAATCCAACCATATTTTTATTTAAACTTCATACCTTAATTAGCTTTTGCGAGCAAAAATAACACAGTTCGGGATCTCATGTCCTTAAGACTAGATAGTCAAGAATCAGAATCGACGAATCCTTAAGAACCCGTCACAGCGAATCAACTTTTGTTGAAACAGTGAGCCCACCCGAAGGGGCCCAGCTCCTATGCTTTCACTTTTTTGAGAGCCACTAGTATCATGTCACACAGTTCTTCATTCGCCAGACTTGACTTTGAGGCGGCTTTTGATTTTGATTGAACTTGGATTTGTATCTTCATTTTGAACTTTGAATTCTTCAATCAACTTTTGAATTTCTGAAAGTTTCTTCATTTTGGCACTTAGCTTTCTAATTGGGGTACTGGATATGACAGTTGTACCCTTTCTTCTTTCTTGACTGTGTGGATCTGATACTTAACCTCTCTGTTACCGTGAGGGTAACGCGTGTCAACAGATAGGTACGTGTTTTGTGGGTTCAGAGTTGCCGATAAAGATTCTTTTTAAACATTCAGAAGCAAATCATCCCAAAGCTGTTATTACCACCCACAAAAACGTTTCAATATTTCATTTTTTTTATTATCTAAGGCTGGGGTCTCGAATTACGGTGTTTGGGTCTCCTAGTTATGACAGCTGATTCTACGATTCCGGTAACTATCCGGTCGCCTTGGAATTCTTTCATTTGATTTCTCGATTTCCCACTTCATGGAGCAATTGTATGTAAAGAGTGTCATCATCTCGTATGTATATATATATATATATATATATATATATATATATATATATATATATATATATATTAGAACAAATGCAGAATGCAAGGAAAATGAAAATAAGAAAATAAATAGAAAGGAGAAAATAAGAGAAAATAAAATAAAATTTTTGGAAAATGAAATAAAAATTTTGAAAATAAGAAAATGCATGCATGAGTATGAATGAACCTAATATACAAGTCTACCCCTCCCCAAGCTTAAAGATAAGCATCGTCCCCGATGCTTGGAGAGGGTGGAACAACCTAGAACGGAGGTAGAGGAAGAGGATAGTAGCTAGGGTTTCGGGTCCAAGCCCAGAAGTCATCCTCATGTTTGCATTGACACTCTTGATCCCGAGCGTACTGAGTGGTGAAGGTGGAAAAATTTTGGGTCAAGCTTGCAATATCTTGTTGGTAGGTGTCGAGGCGGGTATGGATTTACTGGAATTCATCCATATACTGCTGATGATAAGACGGGGGTGCAGCAAAATGGGATGAGCTGGCACCAACAGTGGGAGAAGCATGGTAGGGCTCCTCCTCCTCTTCATCATGATCATCATCACCATCTTCCTCGTTTTCTTCACTTTTCTCATCTACCTCGGTGGATTATGCGTGGGGGAAGATGTATGGAATGATTTGCCAATCGGTCATGTGAATGGGATTTCGGAAATCAAGAATGCCTTTATTTTCTGGTGTGATGAGGAGCTTTGGATCATGATTTTGACCCATGGTCCAATGGTATGTGCCATCGCCTGCCGAACAGAAGAGTCGCATGGACTCAAGGACAGTAGTGGCGAGATAAGGCTCACCCGGCAGTGGCTGATGGAGACCGGGGTATGGGGCTCGGATTTGGGCACTCTTGGCGAGCATGCTGACAATACCCCCACAAACAATCTTTCCCAATCGGGATGTGCTCAGGCGGATGAGTTTGTGGTACAGAAACTGACCATAATGAGGAATGAGGTTATTCTCGGGATGGGTCATTACATAGAGGATTTTGAGTTCTAGCGCGTTGATGGTGCTTCACTCCTCTCTAGGGGCGATGAGCGAAGCAATGATTCTATTGGCTACCTTCATCACGGGATGGATAAGTGATGAGGCTTTAGCAGCGCTAGAGACATATGGGTGTAATTAGTTGAGTTGGGTCCACCATGTCAAGTCAAAGTATCCTTAAATTGGGTCAGTGGGGCCAAATGTGTTTTCCGTTGGGGCCCCCACAATGGCATTGATTTGATCCAAAGAGATCTCATAGTCTTGATTCATTAGACGGAAGGAGAGGATCCCATGGTCCAAATAAACTAAGGATAGAAACTCAGCTGTTGGGACTTTATAGCTCAATTCATGGACCCTCAACAAGCCGTGCCACCCTATGTTGCGAAACAGGGTTTTGACTTGATTGTAAACATGCAACTCTTTTAGGGATGGAACATGCACGAATTTTTGGATGGCATGACCCCGTTTAAGGAATGACTCAAGTTTGCCCTGTTGAATTGGGCCAAGACATATGACACCACAATGAGACGGGTCGGCTGGGGGTGTTGGGGACCTAGGTGGAGGTGATGGGGATCTACATGGAGGTCATGGGGTCCTAGACTTCCGACGGCAGGCGGATGATTTGGTTTGTCTTGTTCTTTTGGAAGATGCAGCTTCCATAGTCAAGTTTTGGGACAAATTAAAAGTCAGTAGGTCAATATGTCAAAAAGTCAACTGTTGATGGGTCCAATCAACTTCGAATTTGGCCACCAAAATTTTGCGGGAAATTTGGTTTTCAAAGATTTCCTACTAAGAATCAAGTTCAAATAGACCAAAATTTCAAGTAATTTGACTCAAGAACACAAAATCCAAAAGTTAAGAGTTGGGAGGAATTTACCGAACCGTGTGTCGGATTGTGTTGTTCTTGATGGAAAAGATCTTCCTTAACCTCCCCAAGATTTCCCTTTTTAAGATTAAGACACTAAAACACCAAAATCACATGAGATTTTCGGATCTAGGGTTTGTCAAAACCCCCAAATCCACCATTAAAATGCAAAAAAATGGTGTTTAAGATGGAGAAGATGAAGTGTAGATGATGAAAATCAAACCTTTTTGTAGATGAAAGCCAAAATCTAGAAGAAATTGAAAGGTTTTGATGAAAATCGGACCTAAGGTTTTTTGTTGGGAGAGAGGGGCTGTTAGGAAGTGAAAGTGGGGATAAATGAGGTCAAGTCCCGATTTTTTTTCTTTAAAAAAAGAACCAGAACTGTTGCGCGGACACGACCCGTGTCTCCACAGGCTTAATAGACATGCCCCGTGTTGGGGGGGTTTTATGTTGAGTTAAGGACGAACACGACCCGTGTTATGATCTGGAGGAATTGGGGGTGCTTTTTGCATGGACACAACCCTTGTTGATTATAGGCCAAAACCAACACGACCCGTGTTGGTCTCTGGAAGAATTTGGGTCATTTTTTACATGAACACGGACCATGTTCCATTAAGGCTAAACGGGACACGACCCGTGTTGGTCCCTGGATGCTAATTCCCACTTTTTGAACTTGAGAATTTCCCTCTCTTTGAAATGAAATACTTTTGCATTCCTAGGTCTGTTTGGTGATTTTAAATCATGTTTAAATGCATTTGGAACATTGAAAACCAAAAAATCAAAGAAATGGAAATTGTTTTTAAATAAATGACAGAACTACCCCCGGGTTGCCTCCCGGTTAGCCGCCCTTGTTTTAAGTCGTTGGCTCGACTTTTCCCCTAAGTGTGCTTCAGTCTTGGTATGTGGGGTTCTCCAACTCGTCAACCTCTTCATTCTTCACCTCAAATCCTTCATAAAATGGCTTCAGCCTGTGACCATTGACTTTGAATGTTTTACCCATTTGCTTGCTCGTGATTTCAACCGCACCATGGTCAAATACCCTTGTGACCACGAAAGGACCAACCCATCTCGATCTCAAATTTCCTGAAATTAGCTTGAATATTGAGTGGTAAAGCAACACCTTTTTTCCTTGTATAAAAGTCTTTCGGGAGATCGCCCTGTCATGGTATGCTTTTGTTTTCTCCTTATAGATCATGTTGCTTTCATATGCATCATTCCGAATCTCCTCTAGCTCTTGGATATCAAGTTTCCTTTTATTTCCCACCTCATCTTCACTCATGTTGAATTTCTTTACCGCCCAAAAAGCTTTATGCTCAAGCTCAACTGGAAGATGGCATGCTTTACCAAACACAAGCCTATATGGGGACATACCAATGGGAGTTTTAAACGCGGTACGGTATGCCCATAAGGCATCATCTAGCCTTAAGCTCCAATCTTTGTGGTTTGGGTTGACCGTTTTCTCCAAGATGCTTTTGATTTGCCTGTTTGAGACTTCTGCTTGTCCATTGGTTTGGGGATGATAAGCTGTTGAGACTTTGTGTGTCACTCCATATCTCTTCAAAACAGCTTCTAGCATCCGATTGCAGAAATGGGTCCCGCGGTCACTTATGAGCGCCTTTGGTGTGCCAAACCGTGAGAAAATCTGTACCTTAAGGAAATCGACCACAACTTTGGAATCATTAGTACGGGTGGTCTTAGCCTCCACTCATTTGGACACATAGTCCACTGCTAACAAAATATAAGAACAACCAAAAGAGGGCGGAAATGGTCCCATAAAGTCAATACCCCATACATCAAAAATCTCACATACTAGAATAGGGGTAAGGGGCATTTGATTCCTAGAGCTTAAAGATCCGGATTTTTGGCACTTTTCACAATGTGCACAAAGCACATAGGAATCATGGAAAATAGAAGGCCAAAAGAATCCACTATCTAAAACTTTCCTAGCTGTCATTTGGGGTCCAAAGTGACCACCACAAGCATAAGAATGGCAAAAATTAAGGATATATTGTACCTCTCTTTACTCAACCCACCTGCGAATTACTTCGTCCGCACAGTAATTCCAAAGGTAAGGCTTGTTCCATATGTATCGTTTGGCTTCCTTCTTAATTTTGTCTCTTTGCCAACAGGATGAATCTGGGGGAAATTGACTTGTGACCAAGTAATTGACGATATCTGCATACCATGGTGCTTCTTTGGCTGCAAATAGATGCTCATCTGGAAATGTGTCACAGATTGGTATACCATCTTCGGGCGATACAATGCGACTTAGATGATCCACTCTTGTCTTTGATCTCAATATCGAACTCTTGCAAAAGCAACATCCACCGTATTAACCTCGGTTTCGAATCTTTCTTTGTAAGCAAGTGCTTTATGGCTGCATGGTCCGAATATATGATCACTTTAGTTCCAAGGAGGTATTGTCAGAACTTCTCTAGAGCAAAGACATTAGCAAGCAACTCTTTCTCCGTTGTGGTGTAGTTTCCTTGTGCACTATCAAGGGTCTTTGATGCATAGTAGATGACATGATGTGCGCGGTTAACCTTTTGTCCCAAAACCGCCCCAACCACGGTATTGCTAGCATCGCACATGATCTCGAATGGAAGATCCCAATTTGGCGGTTAAATAATGGGGGCGGATGTCAACAAGTCTTTCAAACGATCAAATGCCTTCTTACATTCATCACCAAACTCAAAATCGGCCTCCTTTTATAGAAGTTGACACATCGGCACCGTGATCTGGGAAAAATCCTTTATAAACCGCCGATGAAAACCTGCATGGCCAAGAAAAGAACGTACTTCCCAAACATTTGTCGGGTATGGTAAGCTCTTAATAACATTTGTTTTGGCCTTGTCAACTTCTAAACCTTTTTGGGACACCACATGTCCAAGTATCAAGTCCTTGTCAACCATAAAATGGCATTTTTCATAATTAAGAAGTAAGTTCGTGTCAATGCACCTTTGTAAGATTTTGGTGAGATTTTGCAAACATTCATTAAAAGAATTTCCATAAACAGTAAAATTGTCCATGAAAACCTATATGATATTTTCGACATATTCTGAAAATATGCTCACCATACATCTTTGGAAGGTTGCGGGTGCATTGCACAAGCCGAAGGGCATGCGTTTATACGCAAAGGTGCCAAAGGGACATGTGAATGTGGTTTTCTCTTTGTCTTCCGGAGCAACCGGAATTTGATGAAAACCAGAGAAACCATCAAGGCAGCAATAGTGGGATTTCCTGGCCAATCGTTCTAACATCTGATCGATGAATGGCAAAGGGAAGTGGTCTTTGCGGGTGGAAGCATTCAACTTCCTATAATCGATACAAACTCTCCACCCGTTTTGCACACGAGTGGGTACCAATTCCCCCTCGAGTTTTTGACAACGGTGACTCCGGCTTTTTTCGGGACAACTTGCACAGGACTTACCCACTTACTATCAGAAATGGGGTAGATTACACCTGCATCCAAGAGCTTCATGATCTCCTTTTTAACCACCTCCATCATAGGTGGATTCAACCTCCTTTGGGCTTCACGGGTTGGCTTGAAGTCCTCTTCCATCAGTATTTTGTGCATGCATAATGATGGGCTCAACCCTTTTATATCCATAATGGTCCAACCAATAGCCTCCTTGTATTTTTTCAAAATTCCAACCAACTCTTTTTCTTCTTCTCGTGCCAGCTTGGTCGAAATTATCACCAGTAATGTCTCTTCCTCTCCAAGTAGGCATACTTGAGATGGTCGGGAAGAGCCTTCAACTCAAGAGTCGGTGGTTGTACTATGGATGGGAGAAGTTTTGGATTGGAACTTTTTAGCTTCATGCGGGGTGCTTCAACCCTCATGGGTTGTGCTTTCTCCAAGGAATCGATTACTTCAATCAATTCATCCTCCAATTTGTACTTGTCAGCCAAATCCTTAATCCCTGTCTCATCAAAGTGTTTGCTCAAGATGGTGGTTAGCACATCTTGGCTTGACATCTCAAAGCAATCATTAGTACATGAATCAATAACATCTATGAAGTTTAAAGAATGAAAATCGCTAGGATAACGCATGGCTTCAAAGTTATTAAAGTTAATCACCTCACCATCGAACTCCATTAACAAAGTACCATTGGCTACATCTATTTTTGTTTTTGCGGTACTCATAAAAGGTCTCCCCAAAAGGATGGAGCTCGATTGTGGGGTGTTTTCATCACCCATGTCTAAAACATAAAAGTCAGCGGGAAAAACAAGCTCATTAACTTGGACTAACACGTCCTCCAATACACCTTTCGGGTGTACCAAAGACCGGTCAGCAAGTTGAATGATAACTTCGGTTTTTGATAAAGGTCCAATTCCTATTGTCTTATAACTTGAATAGGGTAAGACATTAATTGATGCTCCAAGATCAAGCATGGCACGTGGTACAAAAAGGTTACCCATTTTGCAATGAACTGTGAAAACACCCGGGTCCTTGCATTTTTTTGGTAGTCGCTTTTGTAACATGGCTGAGACATTTTCACCAACCTTCACAGTTTGATTTCCTTTAAGCTTTTTCTTAGATGTGTAAAGTTCCTTAAGGAACTTAGCATATCTAGGAATCTGTGTAATGGCATCTAAAAGAGGGATATTGATTTCAACCTTTCGAAACATGGCCATGATTTCGTCATCTTCCCTTTCTCTTTTGGTGCTTGCTAGCCTTGAAGGAAATGGAGCTGGTGTGACTTTCACTTCGTATTCTATTAGCTTCTTGTACTTTGGAGTACTCTTCCTTTCCTCTTCTTTGACAGCTTCTTCCACCTCAATCTCTTTCTCTTCTTCTTCTTCATCCGGCATCCTTGGACTTTCATAGATTTTCTTACCTCTTAGAGTAATTGCACACGCATTGTGTTTTGGGTTCTTCTCCGTTTGAGAGGGTAGCTTGCCTTGCGACTCCATCTTACTTACGGATTGAGCAAGTTGTGATACTTGTTGCTCCAAGTGTTTTATGCTTGCCTTGGTTTCTTGTTGAAAGCTTTGAGTGCTTGTGGCAAGACTTTTGACAATATCTTCTAGTGACATACTTGAAGAACTTGCTTGTGGAGGGGGTTGTTGTGGGTGCCTTGGTTGGTAATTTTGAGGTTGGAAGGGTGGTCGTTGTTGATTTTGAGGAAATCGTGGTCTTGGTTGATATTGATGCGATTGATTCTGCTGATAATTCCCTTGTTGATTGCCTCCCCACCCTTGATTATTGTTCCATCGCTGATCACCTCTTGGTTGCTCATAACCTCTCTGATTTGCCCCAGAATAGCCTCCCATGACTTTCGCTTCTTCATAATCTTCCTCTTGGAGTTGTGGGCACATATTGGTTGGATGCCCCACTTGGGTACAAATACCGCATGGGCGGGGTGTGGGCTGCACACCATTGTCTTTGGCCAACATCATGACTACTTTTGTGAGCTCAGACAATTGAGCTTCAATCTGAGGAGTTTGAACTTCTTTTACACCCCGGGGTGCATCCGTATACCATTCTTCATCATGGCTTGAATGTTTGGAATCTTCAGCCATGTTCTTGATTAGATTTCGGATCTCAGTTGGGGTCTTATCGGGCAAAGATCCGCCACTAGAGGCATTGAGAAGTCTTTTTTCCATGGGGGTCATACCTTCAATGAAATATTGTAGGAGCTGATACTCGGTGATCCCATGCTTTGGACAACGGGCGTAAAGTTTCTTAAATCTTTCCCAGTATGTGTGGAAAGCTTCTCTTTTGTGTTGCTTAATTCCGATAATTTCCCTCCGTAGGGATGAAGCTTTCATTTCGGGAAAATACTTGTCCAAGAACAACCTCACAAGGTCTACCCACATAGTCACCGTCCCCGGTGGGAGGTCATAGAGCCAGTCTTTGGCGGCGTCTTGCACTGCGAAGGGGAACGCCCTAAGCTTGATCTAATCCTCCATGACATTGTATGGTTTCATACCCACACATACTACATGGAACTCGGTAAGAAACTTGTGAGGATCTTCATTTTCTAGGCCCCTAAATGTTGGGAGTAAGTGAATGAGCCCGGATTTGAGTTCCAAGTTGGTGGCAACTGGGTATGTGATACAAAGAGGTTGTTGAGTCACCTCTTATCTTGACCATTGACGGAGAGTTTGTTAGGGTGGTGGGTTTGGAGGATCTTGATTCCCTCCAAGGTTGTGTGCCATGGCTTGAGAAGCGGGTGGTTTTTCTGCATCCGTATACCATTCTTCGTCATGGCTTGAATGTTTGGAATCTTCAGCCATGTTCTTGATTAGATTTCGGATCTCAGTTGGGGTCTTATCGGACAAAGATCCGCCACTAGAGGCATTGAGAAGTCTTCTTTCCATGGGGGTCATACCTTCAATGAAATACTGTAGGAGCTGATACTCGGTGATCCCATGCTTTGGACAACGGGCGCAAAGTTTCTTAAATCTTTCCCAGTATGTGTGGAAAGCTTCTCTTTTGTGTTGCTTAATTCCGATAATTTCCCTCCGTAGGGCTGAAGCTTTCATTTCGGGAAAATACTTGTCCAAGAACAACCTCGCAAGGTCTACCCACATAGTCACCGTCCCCGGTGGGCGGTCATAGAGCCAGTCTTTGGCGGCGTCTTGCACTGCGAAGGGGAACGCCCTAAGCTTGATCTAATCCTCCGTGACATTGTATGGTTTCATACCCACACATACTACATGGAACTCGGTAAGAAACTTGTGAGGATCTTCATTTTCTAGGCCCCTAAATGTTGGGAGTAAGTGAATGAGCCCGGATTTGAGTTCCAAGTTGGTGGCAACTGGGTATGTGATACAAAGAGGTTGTTGAGTCACCTCTTATCTTGACCATTGACGGAGAGTGTGTTAGGGTGGTGGGTTTGGAGGATCTTGATTCCCTCCAAGGTTGTGTGCCATGGCTTGAGAAACGGGTGGTTTTTGTACAGGTGAAGTGTTTAGACTATTATAAATAGGTGAAAAGGGTGGAGTGGTATTTATGGGTGAGGTTGGTTGTGGTGAGATTGATGGGCTTTCTGTTTCTGAGGCTGATACACTTGAGAGGGGTATGTCCTCCCAAATGTTGATGACTGGGGGAGTAGATGATGAGGAAGTAACGGAAACCGGCTGCCTCTTACGAAGCTTGGCTTGCTTCCTTAACTTCTTTACAGTCCTTTCTATCTCTGAATCAATTGGCAATGGCGTATCTGTACGAAAAGATCTAGGCATAAACAATTAGTAACACCGTGTCCCCGGCAAGGATGCCAATTTGTTAGGGGTGTCAGACCCAACATATAATAGGGGTACGATATACTCCAAAGTAACACTACTTTATTGCACTAAAAGGTAGTACAAGGCAAGCAGGGTCGATCCACAGAGACACGGGATAATTAGTCTATACCTCTTTGCGCAAGGTAATATGGTCACCAACGGTAATAAGGGGGGTTTAGAATGCAATGACTAAACAAAAAATTTTAAAACACGAGTAGACAACTAGACGAATGAATTAAGTTCAGATTTTGTAAGGACTCCAACTCCATGTATGACAATTCAGCAATGTGACTCAAAGGTGACACAATATTCATTCAATTCTATCTAAGTTGGTACTTGAAAGTGCTAATAAGCTCTAACACTTCCCATTCACCACATTAATTAACCAAAACAAGCTCTTTGATTAACCCTAACCTTATTAACCTAATCTAAACAAGCTCTTAGAATTAGATTATAAGATTGCATGAAGCTTTATGTGAATGTTTCCAACAACAGCCAATACTCCTCATAAGCTCGGGAGTGTAAAAGTGTATGAATAAGATTTACACTAAATTCATTCAATAGAGATCAATTTAATGCTTGTTACTTGTTCAATTTAACAAAACAATTACGGATTTTGTAAAAGAGATAACTTGAATGACCTAACCCTAATTCAAATGGCCAATAAGAATCATAATTAGAATCAAACATTCGATTGAAGCAAAATCAAATTCATTAGATAGAAATTAAGAACAAACATCATGTCATATGATTGAAGTCAATACCAAGAAGTCAAAACATGAAATTGGAGAAGTTAGGGGTTCTAGCCACAC
The DNA here is from genome assembly GCF_002870075.4 of Lactuca sativa. Taxonomy (NCBI): domain Eukaryota; kingdom Viridiplantae; phylum Streptophyta; class Magnoliopsida; order Asterales; family Asteraceae; genus Lactuca; species Lactuca sativa. The sequence goes on from NC_056626.2 coordinate 12,405,587, forward strand.
ATGGCTAGAACAAGATCACAAGTCTAAAAGATGAAATTAAGTGTAATTACAACTTACAAAAACAAGAATTAATGTTTCCAAATGATTAACGGACAAACCCTTGCAAAAACCTTCGAATTCTCCTCTCCAATGGTGCTCTGATATCTTGTGTATTTGTAAAAATGACTCTCAACCCGTAATATGAAAGATAGGAAAAACTGCCAAAAGTTGGTTTTTGGGTCGAACACGGCCCGTGTTAAAATAGGTTAAACCGACACGGGTCGTGTTCAGCAACACGCCCCGTGTTGATTTGCACTAAACTGACACGCCCCGTGTTCAGCATGGTTAACAGCTCCCATTTTGGTCAAACACGCCCGTGCCCACTTTTTAGTGTAAAACCAACACGCCCCGTGTTCCCCTCTGACTTCGAATCCAAACTTGATTTTCCAACTTTTTCGTTCTTCGCCCGATCATCCCGAAATCTTCACCAATGCTTCCCGACACTTCTCAAAGCGCATTCCAACCTCCGTTTACCTGAAAAAGACATGAAAATGTGCAAATAAGGTTGTTCTAGAGACTAACATAAAATGTGATTAAATTCAAGGCAAATGAAGGACAATTATGCTATATAGATGCATGAAATGGGACTAAAAGGTGTGCAAAAAGGTGCACAAATTACACCTAACAAGCAGCCTATGAATCTCCTTTTTGAGTTGGAGGATTTCGGGGCCATGGAAGTTTGATGATAAGGAGCGTTGGAGTTTGTTGATGGTTGCATGGATGACTGAGATAGTGGACTCATATGCAGTGTGAGTCTCAGCTATCAGTTTTTGTGACAGAGTAGATTGATCCGAAATGGCTACCTGCAGGTTGTCTTTGATTGCAGATACCTCAGATATGAGGCGCTCTGCAGCAGCCATAAATTCCTTGTGATCCGCTTGACGGTTGTTATCAAGGGACCTAATTCCCATTTCAACCTTGAGAGAAATTCTCTCAGCAGCCAATCGTTCCCTTGCTTCCAGTCGTTCAATCATTTCGATCAAGGACCGTAGCACCGAATTGTCTTTAGACTGCGGTTAGGTAGACTTGACTGCAGCCAGAATTTGGTCAACCTTGGATTGAAGATTGAGGAATTATTTTCTTGAGACAACCATCTTTTTTTTCTTCTTCTTCTCCTTTGGGTTAGAGGTTGAGTGCTGAGAGCCACTCGATTCCTCTTCTTCAACATACATCATGAGGTCATCATCCGAAGGACTGTGATGATTGCACTGCGAAGGGGAACGCCCTAAGCTTGATCTAATCCTCCGTGACATTGCATGGTTTCATACCCACACATACTACATGGAACTCGGTAAGAAACTTGTGAGGATCTTCATTTTCTAGGCCCCTAAATGTTGGGAGTAAGTGAATGAGCCCGGATTTGAGTTCCAAGTTGGTGGCAACTGGGTATGTGATACAAAGAGGTTGTTGAGTCACCTCTTATCTTGACCATTGACGGAGAGTTTGTTAGGGTGGTGGGTTTGGAGGATCTTGATTCCCTCCAAGGTTGTGTGCCATGGCTTGAGAAACGGGTGGTTTTTGTACAGGTGAAGTGTTTAGACTATTATAAATAGGTGAAAAGGGTGGAGTGGTATTTATGGGTGAGGTTGGTTGTGGTGAGATTGATGGGCTTTCTGTTTCTGAGGCTGATACACTTGAGAGGGGTATGTCCTCCCAAATGTTGATGACTGGGGGAGTAGATGATGAGGAAGTAACGGAAACCGGCTGCCTCTTACGAAGCTTGGCTTGCTTCCTTAACTTCTTTACAGTCCTTTCTATCTCTGAATCAATTGGCAATGGCGTATCTGTACGAAAAGATCTAGGCATAAACAATTAGTAACACCGTGTCCCCGGCAAGGATGCCAATTTGTTAGGGGTGTCAGACCCAACATATAATAGGGGTACGATATACTCCAAAGTAACACTACTTTATTGCACTAAAAGGTAGTACAAGGCAAGCAGGGTCGATCCACAGAGACACGGGATAATTAGTCTATACCTCTTTGCGCAAGGTAATATGGTCACCAACGGTAATAAGGGGGGTTTAGAATGCAATGACTAAACAAAAAATTTTAAAACACGAGTAGACAACTAGACGAATGAATTAAGTTCAGATTTTGTAAGGACTCCAACTCCATGTATGACAATTCAGCAATGTGACTCAAAGGTGACACAATATTCATTCAATTCTATCTAAGTTGGTACTTGAAAGTGCTAATAAGCTCTAACACTTCCCATTCACCACATTAATTAACCAAAACAAGCTCTTTGATTAACCCTAACCTTATTAACCTAATCTAAACAAGCTCTTAGAATTAGATTATAAGATTGCATGAAGCTTTATGTGAATGTTTCCAACAACAGCCAATACTCCTCATAAGCTCGGGAGTGTAAAAGTGTATGAATAAGATTTACACTAAATTCATTCAATAGAGATCAATTTAATGCTTGTTACTTGTTCAATTTAACAAAACAATTACGGATTTTGTAAAAGAGATAACTTGAATGACCTAACCCTAATTCAAATGGCCAATAAGAATCATAATTAGAATCAAACATTCGATTGAAGCAAAATCAAATTCATTAGATAGAAATTAAGAACAAACATCATGTCATATGATTGAAGTCAATACCAAGAAGTCAAAACATGAAATTGGAGAAGTTAGGGGTTCTAGCCACACATGGCTAGAACAAGATCACAAGTCTAAAAGATGAAATTAAGTGTAATTACAACTTACAAAAACAAGAATTAATGTTTCCAAATGATTAACGGACAAACCCTTGCAAAAACCTTCGAATTCTCCTCTCCAATGGTGCTCTGATATCTTGTGTATTTGTAAAAATGACTCTCAACCCGTAATATGAAAGATAGGAAAAACTGCCAAAAGTTGGTTTTTGGGTCGAACACGGCCCGTGTTAAAATAGGTTAAACCGACACGGGTCGTGTTCAGCAACACGCCCCGTGTTGATTTGCACTAAACTGACACGCCCCGTGTTCAGCATGGTTAACAGCTCCCATTTTGGTCAAACACGCCCGTGCCCACTTTTTAGTGTAAAACCAACACGCCCCGTGTTCCCCTCTGACTTCGAATCCAAACTTGATTTTCCAACTTTTTCGTTCTTCGCCCGATCATCCCGAAATCTTCACCAATGCTTCCCGACACTTCTCAAAGCGCATTCCAACCTCCGTTTACCTGAAAAAGACATGAAAATGTGCAAATAAGGTTGTTCTAGAGACTAACATAAAATGTGATTAAATTCAAGGCAAATGAAGGACAATTATGCTATATAGATGCATGAAATGGGACTAAAAGGTGTGCAAAAAGGTGCACAAATTACACCTAACAAGCAGCCTATGAATCTCCTTTTTGAGTTGGAGGATTTCGGGGCCATGGAAGTTTGATGATAAGGAGCGTTGGAGTTTGTTGATGGTTGCATGGATGACTGAGATAGTGGACTCATATGCAGTGTGAGTCTCAGCTATCAGTTTTTGTGACAGAGTAGATTGATCCGAAATGGCTACCTGCAGGTTGTCTTTGATTGCGGATACCTCAGATATGAGGCGCTCTGCAGCAGCCATAAATTCCTTGTGATCCGCTTGACGGTTGTTATCAAGGGACCTAATTCCCATTTCAACCTTGAGAGAAATTCTCTCAGCAGCCAATCGTTCCCTTGCTTCCAGTCGTTCAATCATTTCGATCAAGGACCGTAGCACCGAATTGTCTTTAGACTGCGGTTAGGTAGACTTGACTGCAGCTAGAATTTGGTCAACCTTGGATTGAAGATTGAGGAATTATTTTCTTGAGACAACCATCTTTTTTTTCTTCTTCTTCTCCTTTGGGTTAGAGGTTGAGTGCTGAGAGCCACTCGATTCCTCTTCTTCAACATACATCATGAGGTCATCATCCGAAGGACTGTGATGATTGCACTGCGAAGGGGAACGCCCTAAGCTTGATCTAATCCTCCGTGACATTGCATGGTTTCATACCCACACATACTACATGGAACTCGGTAAGAAACTTGTGAGGATCTTCATTTTCTAGGCCCCTAAATGTTGGGAGTAAGTGAATGAGCCCGGATTTGAGTTCCAAGTTGGTGGCAACTGGGTATGTGATACAAAGAGGTTGTTGAGTCACCTCTTATCTTGACCATTGACGGAGAGTTTGTTAGGGTGGTGGGTTTGGAGGATCTTGATTCCCTCCAAGGTTGTGTGCCATGGCTTGAGAAACGGGTGGTTTTTGTACAGGTGAAGTGTTTAGACTATTATAAATAGGTGAAAAGGGTGGAGTGGTATTTATGGGTGAGGTTGGTTGTGGTGAGATTGATAGGCTTTCTGTTTCTGAGGCTGATACACTTGAGAGGGGTATGTCCTCCCAAATGTTGATGACTGGGGGAGTAGATGATGAGGAAGTAACGGAAACCGGCTGCCTCTTACGAAGCTTGGCTTGCTTCCTTAACTTCTTTACAGTCCTTTCTATCTCTGAATCAATTGGCAATGGCGTATCTGTACGAAAAGATCTAGGCATAAACAATTAGTAACACCGTGTCCCCGGCAAGGATGCCAATTTGTTAGGGGTGTCAGACCCAACATATAATAGGGGTACGATATACTCCAAAGTAACACTACTTTATTGCACTAAAAGGTAGTACAAGGCAAGCAGGGTCGATCCACAGAGACACGGGATAATTAGTCTATACCTCTTTGCGCAAGGTAATATGGTCACCAACGGTAATAAGGGGGGTTTAGAATGCAATGACTAAACAAAAAATTTTAAAACACGAGTAGACAACTAGACGAATGAATTAAGTTCAGATTTTGTAAGGACTCCAACTCCATGTATGACAATTCAGCAATGTGACTCAAAGGTGACACAATATTCATTCAATTCTATCTAAGTTGGTACTTGAAAGTGCTAATAAGCTCTAACACTTCCCATTCACCACATTAATTAACCAAAACAAGCTCTTTGATTAACCCTAACCTTATTAACCTAATCTAAACAAGCTCTTAGAATTAGATTATAAGATTGCATGAAGCTTTATGTGAATGTTTCCAACAACAGCCAATACTCCTCATAAGCTCGGGAGTGTAAAAGTGTATGAATAAGATTTACACTAAATTCATTCAATAGAGATCAATTTAATGCTTGTTACTTGTTCAATTTAACAAAACAATTACGGATTTTGTAAAAGAGATAACTTGAATGACCTAACCCTAATTCAAATGGCCAATAAGAATCATAATTAGAATCAAACATTCGATTGAAGCAAAATCAAATTCATTAGATAGAAATTAAGAACAAACATCATGTCATATGATTGAAGTCAATACCAAGAAGTCAAAACATGAAATTGGAGAAGTTAGGGGTTCTAGCCACACATGGCTAGAACAAGATCACAAGTCTAAAAGATGAAATTAAGTGTAATTACAACTTACAAAAACAAGAATTAATGTTTCCAAATGATTAACGGACAAACCCTTGCAAAAACCTTCGAATTCTCCTCTCCAATGGTGCTCTGATATCTTGTGTATTTGTAAAAATGACTCTCAACCCGTAATATGAAAGATAGGAAAAACTGCCAAAAGTTGGTTTTTGGGTCGAACACGGCCCGTGTTAAAATAGGTTAAACCGACACGGGTCGTGTTCAGCAACACGCCCCGTGTTGATTTGCACTAAACTGACACGCCCCGTGTTCAGCATGGTTAACAGCTCCCATTTTGGTCAAACACGCCCGTGCCCACTTTTTAGTGTAAAACCAACACGCCCCGTGTTCCCCTCTGACTTCGAATCCAAACTTGATTTTCCAACTTTTTCGTTCTTCGCCCGATCATCCCGAAATCTTCACCAATGCTTCCCGACACTTCTCAAAGCGCATTCCAACCTCCGTTTACCTGAAAAAGACATGAAAATGTGCAAATAAGGTTGTTCTAGAGACTAACATAAAATGTGATTAAATTCAAGGCAAATGAAGGACAATTATGCTATATAGATGCATGAAATGGGACTAAAAGGTGTGCAAAAAGGTGCACAAATTACACCTAACAAGCAGCCTATGAATCTCCTTTTTGAGTTGGAGGATTTCGGGGCCATGGAAGTTTGATGATAAGGAGCGTTGGAGTTTGTTGATGGTTGCATGGATGACTGAGATAGTGGACTCATATGCAGTGTGAGTCTCAGCTATCAGTTTTTGTGACAGAGTAGATTGATCCGAAATGGCTACCTGCAGGTTGTCTTTGATTGCGGATACCTCAGATATGAGGCGCTCTGCAGCAGCCATAAATTCCTTGTGATCCGCTTGACGGTTGTTATCAAGGGACCTAATTCCCATTTCAACCTTGAGAGAAATTCTCTCAGCAGCCAATCGTTCCCTTGCTTCCAGTCGTTCAATCATTTCGATCAAGGACCGTAGCACCGAATTGTCTTTAGACTGCGGTTAGGTAGACTTGACTGCAGCTAGAATTTGGTCAACCTTGGATTGAAGATTGAGGAATTATTTTCTTGAGACAACCATCTTTTTTTTCTTCTTCTTCTCCTTTGGGTTAGAGGTTGAGTGCTGAGAGCCACTCGATTCCTCTTCTTCAACATACATCATGAGGTCATCATCCGAAGGACTGTGATGATTGCACTGCGAAGGGGAACGCCCTAAGCTTGATCTAATCCTCCGTGACATTGCATGGTTTCATACCCACACATACTACATGGAACTCGGTAAGAAACTTGTGAGGATCTTCATTTTCTAGGCCCCTAAATGTTGGGAGTAAGTGAATGAGCCCGGATTTGAGTTCCAAGTTGGTGGCAACTGGGTATGTGATACAAAGAGGTTGTTGAGTCACCTCTTATCTTGACCATTGACGGAGAGTTTGTTAGGGTGGTGGGTTTGGAGGATCTTGATTCCCTCCAAGGTTGTGTGCCATGGCTTGAGAAACGGGTGGTTTTTGTACAGGTGAAGTGTTTAGACTATTATAAATAGGTGAAAAGGGTGGAGTGGTATTTATGGGTGAGGTTGGTTGTGGTGAGATTGATGGGCTTTCTGTTTCTGAGGCTGATACACTTGAGAGGGGTATGTCCTCCCAAATGTTGATGACTGGGGGAGTAGATGATGAGGAAGTAACGGAAACCGGCTGCCTCTTACGAAGCTTGGCTTGCTTCCTTAACTTCTTTACAGTCCTTTCTATCTCTGAATCAATTGGCAATGGCGTATCTGTACGAAAAGATCTAGGCATAAACAATTAGTAACACCGTGTCCCCGGCAAGGATGCCAATTTGTTAGGGGTGTCAGACCCAACATATAATAGGGGTACGATATACTCCAAAGTAACACTACTTTATTGCACTAAAAGGTAGTACAAGGCAAGCAGGGTCGATCCACAGAGACACGGGATAATTAGTCTATACCTCTTTGCGCAAGGTAATATGGTCACCAACGGTAATAAGGGGGGTTTAGAATGCAATGACTAAACAAAAAATTTTAAAACACGAGTAGACAACTAGACGAATGAATTAAGTTCAGATTTTGTAAGGACTCCAACTCCATGTATGACAATTCAGCAATGTGACTCAAAGGTGACACAATATTCATTCAATTCTATCTAAGTTGGTACTTGAAAGTGCTAATAAGCTCTAACACTTCCCATTCACCACATTAATTAACCAAAACAAGCTCTTTGATTAACCCTAACCTTATTAACCTAATCTAAACAAGCTCTTAGAATTAGATTATAAGATTGCATGAAGCTTTATGTGAATGTTTCCAACAACAGCCAATACTCCTCATAAGCTCGGGAGTGTAAAAGTGTATGAATAAGATTTACACTAAATTCATTCAATAGAGATCAATTTAATGCTTGTTACTTGTTCAATTTAACAAAACAATTACGGATTTTGTAAAAGAGATAACTTGAATGACCTAACCCTAATTCAAATGGCCAATAAGAATCATAATTAGAATCAAACATTCGATTGAAGCAAAATCAAATTCATTAGATAGAAATTAAGAACAAACATCATGTCATATGATTGAAGTCAATACCAAGAAGTCAAAACATGAAATTGGAGAAGTTAGGGGTTCTAGCCACACATGGCTAGAACAAGATCACAAGTCTAAAAGATGAAATTAAGTGTAATTACAACTTACAAAAACAAGAATTAATGTTTCCAAATGATTAACGGACAAACCCTTGCAAAAACCTTCGAATTCTCCTCTCCAATGGTGCTCTGATATCTTGTGTATTTGTAAAAATGACTCTCAACCCGTAATATGAAAGATAGGAAAAACTGCCAAAAGTTGGTTTTTGGGTCGAACACGGCCCGTGTTAAAATAGGTTAAACCGACACGGGTCGTGTTCAGCAACACGCCCCGTGTTGATTTGCACTAAACTGACACGCCCCGTGTTCAGCATGGTTAACAGCTCCCATTTTGGTCAAACACGCCCGTGCCCACTTTTTAGTGTAAAACCAACACGCCCCGTGTTCCCCTCTGACTTCGAATCCAAACTTGATTTTCCAACTTTTTCGTTCTTCGCCCGATCATCCCGAAATCTTCACCAATGCTTCCCGACACTTCTCAAAGCGCATTCCAACCTCCGTTTACCTGAAAAAGACATGAAAATGTGCAAATAAGGTTGTTCTAGAGACTAACATAAAATGTGATTAAATTCAAGGCAAATGAAGGACAATTATGCTATATAGATGCATGAAATGGGACTAAAAGGTGTGCAAAAAGGTGCACAAATTACACCTAACAAGCAGCCTATGAATCTCCTTTTTGAGTTGGAGGATTTCGGGGCCATGGAAGTTTGATGATAAGGAGCGTTGGAGTTTGTTGATGGTTGCATGGATGACTGAGATAGTGGACTCATATGCAGTGTGAGTCTCAGCTATCAGTTTTTGTGACAGAGTAGATTGATCCGAAATGGCTACCTGCAGGTTGTCTTTGATTGCGGATACCTCAGATATGAGGCGCTCTGCAGCAGCCATAAATTCCTTGTGATCCGCTTGACGGTTGTTATCAAGGGACCTAATTCCCATTTCAACCTTGAGAGAAATTCTCTCAGCAGCCAATCGTTCCCTTGCTTCCAGTCGTTCAATCATTTCGATCAAGGACCGTAGCACCGAATTGTCTTTAGACTGCGGTTAGGTAGACTTGACTGCAGCCAGAATTTGGTCAACCTTGGATTGAAGATTGAGGAATTATTTTCTTGAGACAACCATCTTTTTTTTCTTCTTCTTCTCCTTTGGGTTAGAGGTTGAGTGCTGAGAGCCACTCGATTCCTCTTCTTCAACATACATCATGAGGTCATCATCCGAAGGACTGTGATGATTGCACTGCGAAGGGGAACGCCCTAAGCTTGATCTAATCCTCCGTGACATTGCATGGTTTCATACCCACACATACTACATGGAACTCGGTAAGAAACTTGTGAGGATCTTCATTTTCTAGGCCCCTAAATGTTGGGAGTAAGTGAATGAGCCCGGATTTGAGTTCCAAGTTGGTGGCAACTGGGTATGTGATACAAAGAGGTTGTTGAGTCACCTCTTATCTTGACCATTGACGGAGAGTTTGTTAGGGTGGTGGGTTTGGAGGATCTTGATTCCCTCCAAGGTTGTGTGCCATGGCTTGAGAAACGGGTGGTTTTTGTACAGGTGAAGTGTTTAGACTATTATAAATAGGTGAAAAGGGTGGAGTGGTATTTATGGGTGAGGTTGGTTGTGGTGAGATTGATGGGCTTTCTGTTTCTGAGGCTGATACACTTGAGAGGGGTATGTCCTCCCAAATGTTGATGACTGGGGGAGTAGATGATGAGGAAGTAACGGAAACCGGTTGCCTCTTACGAAGCTTGGCTTGCTTCCTTAACTTCTTTACAGTCCTTTCTATCTCTGAATCAATTGGCAATGGCGTATCTGTACGAAAAGATCTAGGCATAAACAATTAGTAACACCGTGTCCCCGGCAAGGATGCCAATTTGTTAGGGGTGTCAGACCCAACATATAATAGGGGTACGATATACTCCAAAGTAACACTACTTTATTGCACTAAAAGGTAGTACAAGGCAAGCAGGGTCGATCCACAGAGACACGGGATAATTAGTCTATACCTCTTTGCGCAAGGTAATATGGTCACCAACGGTAATAAGGGGGGTTTAGAATGCAATGACTAAACAAAAAATTTTAAAACACGAGTAGACAACTAGACGAATGAATTAAGTTCAGATTTTGTAAGGACTCCAACTCCATGTATGACAATTCAGCAATGTGACTCAAAGGTGACACAATATTCATTCAATTCTATCTAAGTTGGTACTTGAAAGTGCTAATAAGCTCTAACACTTCCCATTCACCACATTAATTAACCAAAACAAGCTCTTTGATTAACCCTAACCTTATTAACCTAATCTAAACAAGCTCTTAGAATTAGATTATAAGATTGCATGAAGCTTTATGTGAATGTTTCCAACAACAGCCAATACTCCTCATAAGCTCGGGAGTGTAAAAGTGTATGAATAAGATTTACACTAAATTCATTCAATAGAGATCAATTTAATGCTTGTTACTTGTTCAATTTAACAAAACAATTACGGATTTTGTAAAAGAGATAACTTGAATGACCTAACCCTAATTCAAATGGCCAATAAGAATCATAATTAGAATCAAACATTCGATTGAAGCAAAATCAAATTCATTAGATAGAAATTAAGAACAAACATCATGTCATATGATTGAAGTCAATACCAAGAAGTCAAAACATGAAATTGGAGAAGTTAGGGGTTCTAGCCACACATGGCTAGAACAAGATCACAAGTCTAAAAGATGAAATTAAGTGTAATTACAACTTACAAAAACAAGAATTAATGTTTCCAAATGATTAACGGACAAACCCTTGCAAAAACCTTCGAATTCTCCTCTCCAATGGTGCTCTGATATCTTGTGTATTTGTAAAAATGACTCTCAACCCGTAATATGAAAGATAGGAAAAACTGCCAAAAGTTGGTTTTTGGGTCGAACACGGCCCGTGTTAAAATAGGTTAAACCGACACGGGTCGTGTTCAGCAACACGCCCCGTGTTGATTTGCACTAAACTGACACGCCCCGTGTTCAGCATGGTTAACAGCTCCCATTTTGGTCAAACACGCCCGTGCCCACTTTTTAGTGTAAAACCAACACGCCCCGTGTTCCCCTCTGACTTCGAATCCAAACTTGATTTTCCAACTTTTTCGTTCTTCGCCCGATCATCCCGAAATCTTCACCAATGCTTCCCGACACTTCTCAAAGCGCATTCCAACCTCCGTTTACCTGAAAAAGACATGAAAATGTGCAAATAAGGTTGTTCTAGAGACTAACATAAAATGTGATTAAATTCAAGGCAAATGAAGGACAATTATGCTATATAGATGCATGAAATGGGACTAAAAGGTGTGCAAAAAGGTGCACAAATTACACCTAACAAGCAGCCTATGAATCTCCTTTTTGAGTTGGAGGATTTCGGGGCCATGGAAGTTTGATGATAAGGAGCGTTGGAGTTTGTTGATGGTTGCATGGATGACTGAGATAGTGGACTCATATGCAGTGTGAGTCTCAGCTATCAGTTTTTGTGACAGAGTAGATTGATCCGAAATGGCTACCTGCAGGTTGTCTTTGATTGTGGATACCTCAGATATGAGGCGCTCTGCAGCAGCCATAAATTCCTTGTGATCCGCTTGACGGTTGTTATCAAGGGACCTAATTCCCATTTCAACCTTGAGAGAAATTCTCTCAGCAGCCAATCGTTCCCTTGCTTCCAGTCGTTCAATCATTTCGATCAAGGACCGTAGCACCGAATTGTCTTTAGACTGCGGTTAGGTAGACTTGACTGCAGCCAGAATTTGGTCAACCTTGGATTGAAGATTGAGGAATTATTTTCTTGAGACAACCATCTTTTTTTTCTTCTTCTTCTCCTTTGGGTTAGAGGTTGAGTGCTGAGAGCCACTCGATTCCTCTTCTTCAACATACATCATGAGGTCATCATCCGAAGGACTGTGATGATTGCACTGCGAAGGGGAACGCCCTAAGCTTGATCTAATCCTCCGTGACATTGCATGGTTTCATACCCACACATACTACATGGAACTCGGTAAGAAACTTGTGAGGATCTTCATTTTCTAGGCCCCTAAATGTTGGGAGTAAGTGAATGAGCCCGGATTTGAGTTCCAAGTTGGTGGCAACTGGGTATGTGATACAAAGAGGTTGTTGAGTCACCTCTTATCTTGACCATTGACGGAGAGTTTGTTAGGGTGGTGGGTTTGGAGGATCTTGATTCCCTCCAAGGTTGTGTGCCATGGCTTGAGAAACGGGTGGTTTTTGTACAGGTGAAGTGTTTAGACTATTATAAATAGGTGAAAAGGGTGGAGTGGTATTTATGGGTGAGGTTGGTTGTGGTGAGATTGATGGGCTTTCTGTTTCTGAGGCTGATACACTTGAGAGGGGTATGTCCTCCCAAATGTTGATGACTGGGGGAGTAGATGATGAGGAAGTAACGGAAACCGGCTGCCTCTTACGAAGCTTGGCTTGCTTCCTTAACTTCTTTACAGTCCTTTCTATCTCTGAATCAATTGGCAATGGCGTATCTGTACGAAAAGATCTAGGCATAAACAATTAGTAACACCGTGTCCCCGGCAAGGATGCCAATTTCTTAGGGGTGTCAGACCCAACATATAATAGGGGTACGATATACTCCAAAGTAACACTACTTTATTGCACTAAAAGGTAGTACAAGGCAAGCAGGGTCGATCCACAGAGACACGGGATAATTAGTCTATACCTCTTTGCGCAAGGTAATATGGTCACCAACGGTAATAAGGGGGGTTTAGAATGCAATGACTAAACAAAAAATTTTAAAACACGAGTAGACAACTAGACGAATGAATTAAGTTCAGATTTTGTAAGGACTCCAACTCCATGTATGACAATTCAGCAATGTGACTCAAAGGTGACACAATATTCATTCAATTCTATCTAAGTTGGTACTTGAAAGTGCTAATAAGCTCTAACACTTCCCATTCACCACATTAATTAACCAAAACAAGCTCTTTGATTAACCCTAACCTTATTAACCTAATCTAAACAAGCTCTTAGAATTAGATTATAAGATTGCATGAAGCTTTATGTGAATGTTTCCAACAACAGCCAATACTCCTCATAAGCTCGGGAGTGTAAAAGTGTATGAATAAGATTTACACTAAATTCATTCAATAGAGATCAATTTAATGCTTGTTACTTGTTCAATTTAACAAAACAATTACGGATTTTGTAAAAGAGATAACTTGAATGACCTAACCCTAATTCAAATGGCCAATAAGAATCATAATTAGAATCAAACATTCGATTGAAGCAAAATCAAATTCATTAGATAGAAATTAAGAACAAACATCATGTCATATGATTGAAGTCAATACCAAGAAGTCAAAACATGAAATTGGAGAAGTTAGGGGTTCTAGCCACACATGGCTAGAACAAGATCACAAGTCTAAAAGATGAAATTAAGTGTAATTACAACTTACAAAAACAAGAATTAATGTTTCCAAATGATTAACGGACAAACCCTTGCAAAAACCTTCAAATTCTCCTCTCCAATGGTGCTCTGATATCTTGTGTATTTGTAAAAATGACTCTCAACCCGTAATATGAAAGATAGGAAAAACTGCCAAAAGTTGGTTTTTGGGTCGAACACGGCCCGTGTTAAAATAGGTTAAACCGACACGGGTCGTGTTCAGCAACACGCCCCGTGTTGATTTGCACTAAACTGACACGCCCCGTGTTCAGCATGGTTAACAGCTCCCATTTTGGTCAAACACGCCCGTGCCCACTTTTTAGTGTAAAACCAACACGCCCCGTGTTCCCCTCTGACTTCGAATCCAAACTTGATTTTCCAACTTTTTCGTTCTTCGCCCGATCATCCCGAAATCTTCACCAATGCTTCCCGACACTTCTCAAAGCGCATTCCAACCTCCGTTTACCTGAAAAAGACATGAAAATGTGCAAATAAGGTTGTTCTAGAGACTAACATAAAATGTGATTAAATTCAAGGCAAATGAAGGACAATTATGCTATATAGATGCATGAAATGGGACTAAAAGGTGTGCAAAAAGGTGCACAAATTACACCTAACAAGCAGCCTATGAATCTCCTTTTTGAGTTGGAGGATTTCGGGGCCATGGAAGTTTGATGATAAGGAGCGTTGGAGTTTGTTGATGGTTGCATGGATGACTGAGATAGTGGACTCATATGCAGTGTGAGTCTCAGCTATCAGTTTTTGTGACAGAGTAGATTGATCCGAAATGGCTACCTGCAGGTTGTCTTTGATTGCGGATACCTCAGATATGAGGCGCTCTGCAGCAGCCATAAATTCCTTGTGATCCGCTTGACGGTTGTTATCAAGGGACCTAATTCCCATTTCAACCTTGAGAGAAATTCTCTCAGCAGCCAATCGTTCCCTTGCTTCCAGTCGTTCAATCATTTCGATCAAGGACCGTAGCACCGAATTGTCTTTAGACTGCGGTTAGGTAGACTTGACTGCAGCTAGAATTTGGTCAACCTTGGATTGAAGATTGAGGAATTATTTTCTTGAGACAACCATCTTTTTTTTCTTCTTCTTCTCCTTTGGGTTAGAGGTTGAGTGCTGAGAGCCACTCGATTCCTCTTCTTCAACATACATCATGAGGTCATCATCCGAAGGACTGTGATGATTGCACTGCGAAGGGGAACGCCCTAAGCTTGATCTAATCCTCCGTGACATTGCATGGTTTCATACCCACACATACTACATGGAACTCGGTAAGAAACTTGTGAGGATCTTCATTTTCTAGGCCCCTAAATGTTGGGAGTAAGTGAATGAGCCCGGATTTGAGTTCCAAGTTGGTGGCAACTGGGTATGTGATACAAAGAGGTTGTTGAGTCACCTCTTATCTTGACCATTGACGGAGAGTTTGTTAGGGTGGTGGGTTTGGAGGATCTTGATTCCCTCCAAGGTTGTGTGCCATGGCTTGAGAAACGGGTGGTTTTTGTACAGGTGAAGTGTTTAGACTATTATAAATAGGTGAAAAGGGTGGAGTGGTATTTATGGGTGAGGTTGGTTGTGGTGAGATTGATGGGCTTTCTGTTTCTGAGGCTGATACACTTGAGAGGGGTATGTCCTCCCAAATGTTGATGACTGGGGGAGTAGATGATGAGGAAGTAACGGAAACCGGCTGCCTCTTACGAAGCTTGGCTTGCTTCCTTAACTTCTTTACAGTCCTTTCTATCTCTGAATCAATTGGCAATGGCGTATCTGTACGAAAAGATCTAGGCATAAACAATTAGTAACACCGTGTCCCCGGCAAGGATGCCAATTTGTTAGGGGTGTCAGACCCAACATATAATAGGGGTACGATATACTCCAAAGTAACACTACTTTATTGCACTAAAAGGTAGTACAAGGCAAGCAGGGTCGATCCACAGAGACACGGGATAATTAGTCTATACCTCTTTGCGCAAGGTAATATGGTCACCAACGGTAATAAGGGGGGTTTAGAATGCAATGACTAAACAAAAAATTTTAAAACACGAGTAGACAACTAGACGAATGAATTAAGTTCAGATTTTGTAAGGACTCCAACTCCATGTATGACAATTCAGCAATGTGACTCAAAGGTGACACAATATTCATTCAATTCTATCTAAGTTGGTACTTGAAAGTGCTAATAAGCTCTAACACTTCCCATTCACCACATTAATTAACCAAAACAAGCTCTTTGATTAACCCTAACCTTATTAACCTAATCTAAACAAGCTCTTAGAATTAGATTATAAGATTGCATGAAGCTTTATGTGAATGTTTCCAACAACAGCCAATACTCCTCATAAGCTCGGGAGTGTAAAAGTGTATGAATAAGATTTACACTAAATTCATTCAATAGAGATCAATTTAATGCTTGTTACTTGTTCAATTTAACAAAACAATTACGGATTTTGTAAAAGAGATAACTTGAATGACCTAACCCTAATTCAAATGGCCAATAAGAATCATAATTAGAATCAAACATTCGATTGAAGCAAAATCAAATTCATTAGATAGAAATTAAGAACAAACATCATATGATTGAAGTCAATACCAAGAAGTCAAAACATGAAATTAGAGAAGTTAGGGGTTCTAGCCACACATGGCTAGAACAAGATCACAAGTCTAAAAGATGAAATTAAGTGTAATTACAACTTACAAAAACAAGAATTAATGTTTCCAAATGATTAACGGACAAACCCTTGCAAAAACCTTCGAATTCTCCTCTCCAATGGTGCTCTGATATCTTGTGTATTTGTAAAAATGACTCTCAACCCGTAATATGAAAGATAGGAAAAACTGCCAAAAGTTGGTTTTTGGGTCGAACACGGCCCGTGTTAAAATAGGTTAAACCGACACGGGTCGTGTTCAGCAACACGCCCCGTGTTGATTTGCACTAAACTGACACGCCCCGTGTTCAGCATGGTTAACAGCTCCCATTTTGGTCAAACACGCCCATGCCCACTTTTTAGTGTAAAACCAACACGCCCCGTGTTCCCCTCTGACTTCGAATCCAAACTTGATTTTCCAACTTTTTCGTTCTTCGCCCGATCATCCCGAAATCTTCACCAATGCTTCCCGACACTTCTCAAAGCGCATTCCAACCTCCGTTTACCTGAAAAAGACATGAAAATGTGCAAATAAGGTTGTTCTAGAGACTAACATAAAATGTGATTAAATTCAAGGCAAATGAAGGACAATTATGCTATATAGATGCATGAAATGGGACTAAAAGGTGTGCAAAAAGGTGCACAAATTACACCTAACAAGCAGCCTATGAATCTCCTTTTTGAGTTGGAGGATTTCGGGGCCATGGAAGTTTGATGATAAGGAGCGTTGGAGTTTGTTGATGGTTGCATGGATGACTGAGATAGTGGACTCATATGCAGTGTGAGTCTCAGCTATCAGTTTTTGTGACAGAGTAGATTGATCCGAAATGGCTACCTGCAGGTTGTCTTTGATTGCGGATACCTCAGATATGAGGCGCTCTGCAGCAGCCATAAATTCCTTGTGATCCGCTTGACGGTTGTTATCAAGGGACCTAATTCCCATTTCAACCTTGAGAGAAATTCTCTCAGCAGCCAATCGTTCCCTTGCTTCCAGTCGTTCAATCATTTCGATCAAGGACCGTAGCACCGAATTGTCTTTAGACTGCGGTTAGGTAGACTTGACTGCGGCCAGAATTTGGTCAACCTTGGATTGAAGATTGAGGAATTATTTTCTTGAGACAACCATCTTTTTTTTCTTCTTCTTCTCCTTTGGGTTAGAGGTTGAGTGCTGAGAGCCACTCGATTCCTCTTCTTCAACATACATCACGAGGTCATCATCCGAAGGACTGTGATGATTGACCTCTTGTAGATCAACATCGTCAAAACCAAAGGTGGGAGCAGAGCTAACTTCGATTTTGGTGCCTGCATCTTGTGCGTCTTTGGCAGTTGGAGATGGAGGAGGCTTTGAAGGAGTCTGATAAGCAGTTGCCTCTTGAGCCTTGCGGATGATATCAACCATGTTATCCATCAGGGCATGGACCTTGCAGAAAGTAGCTACGATATTGGCATTGTTGATTGCGTCTGCCCAATACTTAGCCACAGATTGAATTTCTTGTTGTTTCTGCTGAAGCTGCTTTGTTTTTCTTTCCTTTCCTGCTTGGAATGCCCTACGAAAAGCGACATATTTCTTGGCTTCGGCTTCATTGGACGGCTAATGCTTACTCCATGATTCATTCAGATCTATATCGTCAATTACTTGGTATCGCACCGAGGTGTCCCTCGGTTTCACGGATCCTTGCATATTTGTGCTCACCGTACCTAAACCACATGTTACAGATGTAAGCAGAGTAGGATTTCCTGAGCTTCCTTGGTCTCCTTGACCTAAAGTCAAGTCTGGCCTTAACTCAGTTCTGGCAAAGGTTGAAGAATCGCCTTGCGGTTGGGATGGTGTTTGAAGTGTTTGGGTGATAGACAAAAGAATGGAGTGCAAATCCTCAGGGGAAAAGAAATGAAGTCGGGAAGCCCTGGAGACCTTAGGGCGGGAGCCTGATCCATCCTCTTGGGATTGAAATAGGGGGAGTCTACACATTGCGGTGAATCAGACACACTACTTGCGCCTAAGTGGTATAGGATTGTTGTTTCGAATGGATTTGCGACCATCCCAAGGACTACCGGAGCCTATTGAGAGGCTTAGGTATCAGTTCGGTCACGCATATGGCTATTGGGATCGGTTTTTCGTTTCTTGAGGATTGCAATAGGTTGATCATCCTCATCAGAATCACTACTGGAGGGACGTTTGCTTGGTTTGACTATTGTTATCACAGGTGGAGTGATTTTTCTTTTCTTGGAGGGATTGGTTGGCTTGGAAGCATCCTTTTTGGGAGTTCCTTGTTTCTTGGTGTTGCGGGGGCCTTGACGAGCAGAGACCAGCTGCTTGCATCTTTGGGATAATGATATGTTGGAAAGAGTTGTGGAAGATGGGACTGCGGTACTAGTTGGGTCAATGATTGCGGATGGGGTTGGAAGAGGCGGGGTAGGAAGGTATGGGGCAATACCTTCCGTAGCCTCAATGTGATCTGAGACATCAGCAGTCTCAAGACCGAGGGTAGAAAGAATGTGAGTTGGTAGTCTTCTAATTGGTCCAAAAACAGTCTGATCAGATGAGGGATTGTACCTTTTAAGATCTTTGGTGATAAAGAAGTTGATGTCGTTGCCCATGTTGATTCCTGCATCCGCATGGAGGTCTGAGATGCAGAGAGGCCAAAACCTTGCAAAGGTGAGTTCGGTAGGGTTCTCTCTTGGGCTTTCTTTTGGAATGTACTGTAGAAAATCATATCATAGGATCTTACTATAGTTGACGTTATGACCTGTGAAGATGCTCCATACGAGTTCTAGGAGCTTGAGTCCCATGTTGTCTGTGCCTCCGGTTCTGCCGTATAGACTGCAGATAATGAAATGACAAACAAATTGCCAGACTGCAGGCAATTGGTTTTTCTTGAATTCCCTAATTCCTTTAATTTTCTTCTGGTATCCCATTTGGTAGAGCGCAAAGAGTATGTCCGCCATTGATGGAGTAAAGATCTTGATGGATGGATGAACAAGGAGGTTAATGGCAGTGAGAAATTTATCCTTGGTCAAAATGACCAAAGAATCGTTGACAAGGTTGAGATGCACTTCTTGAAGATTCTCGAGTGGTCGATAGGCTGAAAAAGCACACATGAAGAGGGTTGAGAGAGGAACAACATATGTAAATGAATCGAAGGGTCCAAACAGTGGGTGATTGGACAGGAACTTGGTCATCAGTTTTATAGGGGCATTGTAGGAGGAATGTTCTTCAAACACAGATCTGAAGTTGCTTGATGCAATCGTCGGTGTGGGATGGCTTGAGGCAGAGTCTGAACTAGTGGGGTTCACTGATCCAGATGCCTTGGAAGGTTTCTTGGATACACCGGATTTCACTATTGTTGAGTTCTCGAAGAAGTTTGGAAGGAAGGAAATCAAAGTGCAAGAGAAAGGTTTATGGTTTAGAAAGCGTAAACTTTTCTTTGGGAAGAAGAAAGGGGTTTTATAGTGGCTTAAGGGAGCGGGAAACGTTTTTTTGCCCTAAGTGAATTTGGGTAAAACGTTTGGGTGTTTATTTTGAATTAAGAGCGTTAATCTCTGTCACCGATTAAGAAAAGATTAAATATGTATTTTGAGATTTACCAAAAGGAGGTTTGCATTTAATGAAATGTCAGGTTGAAATCCCACGTCTTGAGAACGTGTGGTGAGGGTGAGATCAATTTGTTGGGTAAAGGGAAGTTGTAACGGATTTGATGTTTTAGGGTGATAGGAAGAGATTGATTAAAAAAGGATTTGATTTGGAAAATCTTTCTTTTTGTCATCATACCTAAAATAGGTCTGAAACGAGGTTTATTCAAAAGAATGAGACAGATGCACAAAGAATGTTTTTCCTTAATGTTTTCTCTATTTAATGAAGGATCATTAAATATCACACCATGTTTTTTATGTTTTCTTTTCAAAAGAATGTAACAGTCTGAAAATCAATTAAAGTGACTGCAGATTGAAACTTCATTGCGGATGGATCATATGCCGTTAGATGGATGACTGCGGTAGATGAACTAAGATGAACACTTGAACAAAGATTAGTAAAACAAAAAATAAAGACCATTGAAGTATAATTATGATATATGGTTGCGGTACATAGGATATATCAAAACCATCTAACATAATAACTTCAACTAGGACCGCAACGGAGACCAAGGATGGTCTGCAGTACCTATCAATTCAAAAAGAATTATGGGTCCGGATTCATCATTCCTAACATTTGTAAGAAGGTGTTGAGTTTTGTCGAGTCAAGTGCCTCTGTGAATACATCAACAATCTCTTCATGAGTGTGGACAAAAATTAGTTCAATGTTACCTTTCAGGATATGGTCTTTGATGAAGTGATACCGTAGTTCAATATGCTTGGTCTTGGAGTGCTGAATAGGATTGTGAGAAATCGCTATGGCACTTTCAGAGTCACAATAGATTGGTATCCGTAGTCTAGTAGTTGTGTTTTCATCCATAAGACTTGAGAACAACAGTTGGTTGCGGCCACATATTCAGCTTCTGTGGTAGACGATGATACATAATTTTGTTTTCTTGAGGACCAGCTGACGAGTCTTCCACCTAGAAATTGACATCCACCTGAGGTGCTTTTGCGATCAAGTTTACATCCGGCATGATCCGCATCTGTGAATGCTTGAAGACTGAAATCATTTCCTGCGGGGTACCATAATCCAAGAGTTTTGCTTCCCTTTAAGTATCGTAGGATTTGTTTGGCCGCGGTCATATGAGACACTTTAGGGTCAACCTGGTACCTTGCGCATACACCCATTGCAAAGACTATATCAGTTCGGTTGGCGGTGAGGTACATTAATGAACCAATAATACCTCTATAAGACTTGTGATCAATAGATTCACCCGAGGGATCTGCAAATATCTTATAACCGAAGTCCATTAGGACCTTAGCCGAAGAACAATTATCCATTGAATATTTCTTCAATAGTTTTGAGGTGTATTTTTCTTGATGAATGAATATCCCTTGAGGGACTTGTTTCACTTGAAGTCCTAGGAAGAAGTTAATCTCTCTATTCACGCTCATTTGGAAATTGTTGGTCATGAGCTTAGCAAATTCATCCACCATCTTTTTATCAGTTGAGCCAAAAATGATATCATCCACATATATTTGTACAAATTAAACAATTAATTTCATAATTATCTATATTTGACCTAATCCAATTTTAGTCATTAGATAATTACCAAATAATCTTAAATAGTCCAATATTTATCATATAAATAATCAATATTTAAAAGATTTGAAATTATCTTTATTTATGTCAAGGATAATCATTAAATTAAGTTAAAATTCGGATTTTTACATAATAAAACGATTTAGGTATCAATCCAAGACAAAATAGCAACAAAATCCCGAATTATCCTCTGTCTGACGCTCGGACTCGCCGAGTAGGGCCAACTCGCCAAGTCCAAAAACTGACTCACCGAGTTGGGTCGACAGAGGGCAAGAAAAACGATTTTCAGCAAGTAAAACAGTTAAGCATCATATTCAATTGAAACCAATCATGGCTCTGATACCACTGATGAGTTTTGGACATAAGAACTTTACCTATGTGCACATACAACCCTATAGCTTGGATCTAGGTTTTACTAATTGAACATGCCATAATTCCAAGAATTTCATGGCTAGATCTAAGAACAAAACATATGAAAAGAGATCTAGAATAATACCTTGAGTTACTTGCTTGAAACCTTCTTCTTCTTGGAGCTAAGAGTCACAAATGTCACTCCTCTAATGGCTTACAAACACCAACTAGCCTCAAAGCAATCCAAATCCCTTCCTAGATAAGGCCTTGGACGATTTCTAGGTGATCCATATCCCTAAAATCGTCCAACCCTATATACATAAGGATTATCAGCTCAAAATACAACTTTCATACATTTGACAGTTTATACTCCTTTATTCAATTAATCTCTTTAAGTCACCAAATTAATTCCTAATTAATTTATGAATTATATTAATCAAATAATATTATTATTCTTTTAATATATTATTCTTACAATATATTAATTATAATATCTCTTCTCTCTAAATCACCTTGTCAAGTTGCTATGGTGAAGGCAACCCAAAAGGACCATGCACAATCGGGTCAAGTACTTACCAAATATAGTTACAGCCTTAGACACCAATCCAACAGAAAGAACAATCATCATTTCTTGCTCCTTCGAATGAGAATTATTCGATGATCACAGATGAAGCTTTGGCTCAAACATCTTCGATTCAGTCTCCATGAGTCTTATCTATACCTGAAATCACTTTTCAAGACAAAACAAAACTAAAAGAAAACTTAGCACACAATATATTTTTTTAATATTTTCTGAAAAAAAAAATAAAACATAAACAAAAAATATTTTTGGATTTTTTTTAATTCTCCCCCTAAATTTGTGCATAGAGGAAAACTATGAACAAATTTAACAAAAAGAAAAATATTTGGGATCAAAGTTGTGAGACAGCTTGAACTTGTTTATCAGTACCTTCACTTTCATGAATAGATCTGGTCAATTGTCGGTATTGTGGTCCACTTAAACACGAAAGTGGTTTAGATTTGATCCCACATCGGCTCGGAAGGAGAACTAAGCATTCCTTATAAGGGGTATGGATACCTTCCCTAGCACAACGCGTTTTAAAGCCGTGAGGGCAGCAGATCCCATAAGAACTCTGCAGTTAAGCGTGCTCGGGCGGGAGTAGTACCAGGATGGGTGACCCCCCTGGGAAGTCCTCGTGCCGAGTGGCCCAAAGCGGACAATATTGTGATACGTGCCAGAGGGGGGTGTTACACATATGTTGTGTTCCAGGTCGGATATGTTTCAATCACGCAGAGGAGACAACATATGTCTAACAGATAGAAAGAATTTCACAGATAAGGAGGTGTGTAGAATTATAGTTGCATATGTTGCATTCCAGGTCGGATCTCTTCCAATCACGCAGAGGAAGCGACATATGACTGACAGATAGAAAGCAAGAAAATAATTTCTACAGACCTACTTTATCAGAACCCCCCAATCGCCCTAACCGATCTTTGTTTCACTGGAGCATCTCTTGGATTGGGCTTCTTGGCCGACATTCCCTTCTTGCCCTTGGACTTCAGATTCTTGGCCTTATGGGTTTGATTCTTGGTCTTCTACGCGTTCCAGTCACCATTATCTGAACGTGACCTTGAGGGTTTTCTTTTGGAAGGTCTCCCTCTTGGCACATTCTGTCATCCTTGTGCGTAATAGGGAACGTATGCGCGATTTGGACAGTTTCGGGCAATGTGACCAGGTGTTCCACAGTGAAAACATGTCTTTTTCTTCACTGGGAAGTTGTTTCTTCCTGCCCCTGGTGGTGTGTCCATGCCTTGTCTCAGGTTGTTCCCACATGCACACTTGCAACAAGCCGTTGGTTTTGCTTGGTTTGGTGGCCGGTATTTCTCAACAGTGAGTTGATCAGAAGCAACTGAGTTCGAAGCAACAGATTTAGAGTTCAAGGAGTCATTGGATTGTTCAATTGTTTTCTCCTTGTTCTCATCTTCTGCTACTTTACCTACACATGTAACAGAATCATTAGAAATGTTCACCTCAACCTTTTCTGGCACAACCATAGCAGGTTTCCCATATTGAAGATGTGTCTCCCTATCAATTTCTTCCTGTGTCATAGGGATGGATATATAGTTATGATTGAAAGGGGTAGGAACACTATCATACCCTAGACCCCTGTTTTGATTATCTTTGAATTTTAATTGGTTTTCAAATAAGGACTCGATTGTCTTACTTGACGCAGTATAATTTTTGAAACTAACATCTATTTTTCCACACTTAATTTTCAAAGCGTCAAGTTCTTCAGTTATAGCAACAAATTTTTTCTTAATGTGATCGTAATTTTCACACTTGTTTCTGTAATCTTCTTGTAATTTCCTAAAGTCCTTAGTCTTGGCCTCTAATTGAGCTTTCAGAGGTTTCTGACCTTTCCTAAGAGTATAGCCCTCGTATTTGAGGTCCTCATTTTCTCTTTTTAATAAATCGATTTGATCTCGGAGAAATTTAATAGTAGTTTCACAAGATGGAGTACATGAAACTTCATTGACTAGAATGGATGAGGAACTCATTTTTATAAAAAATATGCCCTTTGACTAAAAACTCAAAAGTCAACCTTAAAAGTCAAACCAAAAATCTAAATTTGAAAATTTAAAAGTTAAACGAAAAAGTCAAAGTTTAAAGTCAAAGGTCAAACTTGAAAGCCAAAGTCAAAATTTTAAGCAAAAAGTCAAAAATAAAAGTCAAAATTTAAAAGCTAAAATTTTTGGAAGAAAATGTAGCTTAAAAATAAAAGAAATTGATTTTGGGGCTAAAAATGTCAAATTGGCGAAATTAGGTGTGAAATGGTGTCTTTATGAATTAAAAAGAGAAGGGATATAAGTAAGGTGCGTGAAGAAATGAATCAGAGGTCCCGAGTTCGAACCCCGACACCTCCAAATCCACTTCCTATTTTTTATATGAAGGCTGCTGCTTCCGAAGTGTATATAGTTTAAGCGAGCGGGATGTTTAACAAGTTCCTTGGTAGATCAACTGGTAAGAGGCGTGTTTGAACACTCAAGGGACCCGGGTTCGATCCCCAGCAGCCCCAATTTCCTTTCCCTTTTTATGTGAAGTTGATGCGAGGACGAGGGCTGCTTGCGATCGAGACCGAAGCTGAGATGCGAGGATGCTGGACCGTACACATGACCGAGGCTGACCGAAAACTCAGGCCGAAAACCCGACCGAAAACCCTTCAAAGACCGAAAACTCCTCGTAGATTACGTGAAAAACAGCATTTTTCACCTCTTTTTGCTCCAAAACTAGATCAAAAACTCGTTTTTATGAAAAACGCGAAGAACAAACCCCCTTTATTTTGCCAAGATCTATCCAAAAACGCAAAAATCCCATCAAAATAAGATCAAATAAGCACCAGATCTGAAAATTTTAATTGATACAATCCAAGCTCTTATACCACTTGTAAGTCCCTAAATTTGCTTGTGTATCAATCAGATCCAATTGATGGTGCAGAATCCCAATCAATTAGATGATGTCAGATCAAAATAGAAGAGAAGGAGAAGAAGAAGAAGAAGATGAATCTATGGTGTATTGAATGAATATGATTGATGCTCCTTACAATAGATTCACACACACACAGACACGCACACTCTTCCTCTCACTAGTTTCTCTCTCTAAAATATGCTCTCCTTCTCTAGCCCTTCTAGCAGTTTCCCCTCCTCACCCTTACTTCTATATATATATATATATATATATATATATATATATATATATATATATATATATATATATATATATATATGGGTTGCAAACTCAAGGCCCAAACCCAATGCTAGACCGAAAACACATGGGTTTTCGGTCCAAGCTACAATTAATCATATACTATTTTTGCCCCAAATAATAAAAAACAATAAATGCTTAGAAAAGAAAAGTATAAACCATATTTATAGACCCAACACGTTGTGATGATACTTGAGACAAATATGGTTAGGTGTGAAGGTAGTATGGGCCCGTACTACTGAAAGTAAAGGACCCATACGCGTATCAAGGAAGTCATAACCCCTAGGGTTTAGTTAGGAGTTGGTTCCCTGTTATTCATACAGATTAGCTTATACTTTCCTGGTATATTTTCAGTATGGTAGTTACGAAACACTTTGAAACTGGATCCAGATCAAGATCAGGATCAAGAGATGGTGGTCAGGAGGGACCGGCAGTGTCCGAGGTTGTTGGTCAGATGAGGGCGGATGAGCTGGACGCCAGGATTCAAGAGATCCTACATGATGAGTTCACTAATTTGTTCCGGGCACAGCTACCGGAGATGTTTGGGTCTATTAAGACCGCCATTATGGAGTATTTCGATGAGCGCTATGCAGCCCTTGCTGAGACGGTTGCCGCATCAGCTATAACAGTTGTAACTGTGGTAGGGAGAGGAGCTAGTTGGGCATTCTAGTATCAGGAATTCGATAACACGAAGCCCCTGACTTTTGATGGGACTTAGGAGCCCATCAAAGCTATAAGGTGGCTTTCTGACATGGAGGGGTGTTTCTTCACGTGTCCATGTCCTACTGACCAGAAGGTCAGATGTGTCCTAAACCTACTGAGGTCCGGGGAAAAGGACTGGTGGACATTGATGAATAGATCTTACACTGATGATCAGAGAGCTGCAGTTACATGGGAGCAGTTCAGGGATATGTTCTGCGCTCGCTACATTGCATGGGTCAAGCGGGAACATTTAGCTTAGGAGTTCTTGGAGTTGAGACAGGATGGGGAGACGGTGACGAAGATCACCCATATGTTTTTAGAGAGGGCGATGTTCTACCCAAAGTTTGCTTTTGAGCAGGCTCAGATGACACGTTATCTGAGCATGCTCAAGACTAACATCTGTGACTTTGTTGCTACCTAGCGATGTGATACCTTGCAGGAGGCCGCTAGGCGGTGGGAGCATGAGATTGAGTTACAGCAAAGAGAGCAGAGGTAGGCCCCGACACAGTCACAGTCAATGCCAAAGTGGTCTAAGACTGCTGATTCCAGGACAGGAGGACCGTAGGGCCGCACTTGTGGCAAGTGCGGGAAGGGTCACTCGGGGGTTTGCAGATCTGGTAGTGTGTGCCACAAATGCAGCAAGGATGGGAACTTTGCAAGGCATTTCCACCAGCTAGCCCCGGTTCAAGATACGAGGATTTGCTACCACTTCCATTAGGTTGGTCATGTGAAGACCAATTGTCCATAGCTCGCTACCAGGCCATCACAGGCTCCAACGCCGGCTACACTGAGGATTACTGACATGGTTCAGGGTAGAGCAGAGCCTCCGAGGGCTCAGGGACGCACCTTCCAGCTTACAACAGAGGAGGCCAGGGCAACACTAGATGTGGTTGTTGGTATGTTTCTACCTCTTATCTTATTGTTTATGATTATATTGTGAACTTTCCAATAACTTCTACATAAGATGTTAGGATATAGAAGGATCAGGGGAATTTAGTATCGAAGGGTTGTAGATGGTTAGGATCCAGGGAGGCATTGAGGATGAGAAGTTAGGATAGACAATCACCATTCCAGGGTCAGTAGTTGTGGTTTGGAGATTCAGAAGCATTCAACTGGGATTCAGGTAGAGATGGCAAAAAAACCCGAACCCGAATTGACTGGGTAAATCCCCGGATTTATCGGGGATGGGGACGGGTACGGGTATTACCCGAATGTGAAAAATGGGGATGGGGACGGGGATGGTTCTACCTATCGGGTACCCATACCCGTACCCGATGGGTACCCGAAATATATATATATATATATATATATATATATATATATATATATATATATATATATATATATATATATATATATATATATATATATATATATATAAAATTCATTTATGTTATATTTTTAATCCATTCAAAAAATCTTATACATAATTCAAATTGTGAAAGTGAAAATTCATTTATGTCAAGTGTGGATTCAATCAACCTTCTGTCAAATGTAAATTCAATTATGTTATATTTTTAATCAATTCAAAATCGTCGCCGATTCACCTCATTGTGAAACTAAGTCAAACAGTCAATAGGGTTTTTTATTCCTTAATCAAACTTGTAATTCACTATGGCAAATCATAATTCATAGATTGATTAGATTCATAATCATCGACTCATCGTCTCTTCAAGTCTTCGTCGAGTCCCGCTCCCACTCTTGTTGTGACGTTTTTTTCCCTCGCTCCTGCCTTCCTTCATCTGCGAGACTGCGACTCTACGTTTTGTCTTCCAAGTTCTAACCGGCGTCCGGAAAGGAGGCAACCATCTTCATTCTCCATCGACGTTGTACTATACACCTACTCCAGCGTAACCATCAAATGACGAGTAATCAACGGTCAATTGAGTACATTGACGTTTAATCAGGTTTGTCCGTTCAATTTTTAACTTGCTCGATTTTTAACTTTTGAGTTCGGTTGATGATTTTGCATCCTCCCCATGTTCAGTCGATTGTGTATGAATGTATGTGTATCAGTGGAGATTATTTGTTGTCTATTGTGAATGTCCATTGTGTATTTGTGTATGATTGAAACAGTGAACATCTGTTGTGATGAATGTTTATATGCAGAAGTCTCGTGTGATTAATTTGTTTTGGGCAGAAAAATGGAAGAGATTGACTTAGGGAGTGAACAACCTTCAACACCAATTGGTTCTACAAATGTTGATGTTGAACATGATAATACAAATCCAAATTTTCCTTCCTTTGAAGAAGCACTTCAATCAGATGCAGTAAATCCTCCAAACAAAAGACAAAAAAGCATTGCTTGGGATCAATTTGTTAAAGTTACTGTTAATGGGAAACTGAAGGCACAATGTAAAACTTGTAACGCATTATTAGGAGCAGATCCAAAAAATGGCACCAAATATTTGTTAGTACATAGGGAGAAATGCATAGCTAAGGGCCAAACCGATATTCGCCAAAAACTTTTGGTATCAAACTCAAAAACCGATTTGTCTACATATGTCTACAATGAGAAAGATAGTAGAAATGCATTGGCTAAAATGGTTATATTACACGAGTATCCTCTTTCTATTGTTGAGCATGTTGGTTTTAAGAATTTTACAAGGACCATTCAACCTTTATTCAAATGCCCTTATCGGAATACATTAAAAAGTGACATTAAAATGTGTATGCGATGGAAAAAAGTAAGGTTATCCAAAAGATTGAAAATTTGCAAGGTAGAATTGACATTACAACTGATATGTGGACTTCGACCAATCAAAAAAACGGTTCATGGCTATCACAGGTCATTATATTCATGATTGGTGTCTTCAAAGTAAAATATTAAGGTACTGCTTCTTTTCAAGTTTTTTTTGTTGTATGTTATATGACTTTTTTTTAACTTAATGATTATTATGTTTGACAGGTTTGTTTATGTGCCTTGCCCACACACAAGTGAAGTTCTCACGGATGTTTTGATCGATGCATTGATGGAGTGGAATGTGGACACCAAATTGTCTACTATCACAATGGACAATTGTACTAAGAATGATGCATTAATCGGTAAGATTAAAGAAAAGGTGCAAATAAATAAGTTGATACATGATGGCACACACATTCACATGAGATGTGCGGCTCATATTCTTAATCTTGTTGTCAAAATTGGGTTAGAGGTCATTAAATGATCAATTGAAAATGTATGTGAAAGTGTAGCTTATTGGACAACAACCCCCAAAAGAGTTGATACATTTGAGAGCTCATGTCGACAACTCAAAATACCTTACTCCAAGAAGTTAGGTTTAGATTGCCCCACAAGATGGAATTCAACTTCCTTGATGTTGAAAGTGGAATTAATGTATAAGGAGGTCTTTGGGCGTTTAAAACAACGTGATAGTCAATACAAAACATTGCCCAAATCATTAGATTGGGAGAACGCACAAGAAATATGTGGGGGATTGGAATTGTTTTATAATGTCACCTCGATCTTTTCTGGAACAAATTAGCCCACAACTAACTTATATTTTCCCAAAATATGTGAGATTAGGCTTGAATTATCTATATGGAATTCTTGTTCTAATATAATCGTGCAAAAAATGGCAACGCAAATGATTGCAAAGTTCAATCATTATTGGGGAACTATTCATGAGTTGATGGGTGTTGCTGCAGTTTTTGATCCACGTTAAAAGATGGAAATGATAGAATTTTATTTCCAACTTCTCTACCCAAAAGATTAGGGATATATACAGTAAAGTCCCAATATTTTCATCGATTTGACAAGAAAGTCCTAAACTTTATTTTTTTGACAGTAAAGTCCAAATTACCGGAAGTTTTTGACACTTTTACCCTTTTTCCCCGGTTATCCGGTAATTAGGACTTTTTTGTCAACAAAATAAACTTTAGGACTTTCTTGTCAAATCGTCAATTATGACTTTACTGTCAAAAAAATAAACTTTAGGACTTTTTTGTCAAATCATTCAAAATATTGGGACTTTAGTGAATATATAATTTTTTTTTTGTTATAAATTTAATGGTATGATACTCTTTAAGCATAAGAGTTATTGAAACATTCTCTAATCAGCTAGATCCTATTGAAATCCTTTACGTTTGCTTCTTGTTAAATCGTTTTTTTAATCTCAACAAATCGACATTGAAAAAAATTGAGATAATCAAGAAAGAAAGAAAGAACCAAGGTTGTGTTGGCTTTTTGCAGTCTCAAAAATGGAGAAATAAGAAACCGAAAAAAACGAAATTGCCCTTCTTTCCCTTCTCCACATTCACACCCTTTTGACTAGGCATGTGTTGTTGTTTGTATAAAGCTAGGGAAATTTCGTTTTTTTAGGTTTCTAATTTCTCCATTTTTGAGACTGCAAAAAGCCAACACAACCCTGATTCTTTCTTTCTTTCTTGATTATCTCAATTTTTTTCAATGTCGGTTCGTTGAGATTAAAAAAACGATTTAACAAGAAGCAAACGTAAAAGATTTCAATAGGATCTAGCTGATTAAAGAAAGTTTCAATAACTCTTATGTTTCAAGAGTATCATACCATTAAATTTCTAACCAAAAAAATTACATATACACTAAAGTCCCAATATTTTCAACGATTTGACAAAAAAGTCCTAAACTTTATTTTTTTGACAGTAAAGTCCTAATTGACGATTTGACAAGAAAATCCTAAACTTTATTTTTTTTTTGGCAAAAAAATCCTAATTACCGGCTAACCGAGAAAAAGGGATAAAAGTGTCAAAAATTGCCGGTAATTTGGACTTTACTGTCAAAAAAATAAATTTTAGGACTTTGTTGTCAAATCGATGAAAATATTGGGACTTTACTGTATATATCCCCAAAAGATTATGTGAATCAAGTTAGTAGAATCAAAAGTTTTTGTGATGATTCGGTTAAAGAATACGAAGAAAAGAGTAGGGAAGATTCACATAGAAGTGGTGATTATATGGGGTCGGGTTCCACAAATGATTGGATGGTGATGAAAAATTTTCGGCTTGGGATAAGTATGTGAAGGCCAAGAATAGAGTTCCTCAATTGGTTTTGAAAACCGAGTTTGATCATTATTTAGAAGAATGGATTGAGCCTGAATCTCAAGACTTTGATATTTTGATGTGGTGGAAGTTAAGGGAAACGAAATATCCTATATTGCAAGCAATAGCTAGAGATATATTGGCTATTCACGTCTCTACCGTTGCCTCCGAATCCGCATTTAGTACTAGTGGAAGATTGATAAGCCCACATCGAAGTCGACTTAAACCAAACACAATTGAAGTTCTAATGTGCGCACAAAGTTGTTTGTGGGAAATTGTTAACAAAGGTAATCATCTATTTTATTATTATTTCTATTTGTTTTTAATTAACTAACTTTTTGTTCTATTTAGATGAAGGTGTGCAATTTACCTAAGATAATCATGCAACTATTTTTGATGATTACGACACAGACAATGAAACTTGATGGTAATAATGAAACCATTTTCTTCATGATTATAATCGATTAAATTTAAGTTTTTTGTTTCATACATTTGTTTATACTTTGTCTTTCTTTTTTTGGTAGGTGAATATATGATAAATGATGGTTCGATGCGAAAGTTGGAATTGAAATTTGGTGAAATTGATTGTTATTGTTTGGATGATAGGCAATGTTTGACTACTTTTTGGATGACTTTTTATGTTTATGTTTTTTTTTGTTGCAAAAAAGTAGTCTAATTTGTAAACTTGAAAGTTATTGTTCGTGTTTGAATACATTCGATGATTGAAGTGCTTTATATTATTTCTATAAGTTTTTTTTGTTTGTTAATATATATATATATATATATATATATATATATATATATATATATATATATATATATATGACTTATTTTTTCATAAACTTTCAAAACCTTGTAATGGGGAAAATTCCCCGATTACCCGCTGGGGATCCCCATTCCCCATTAGGGATGGGGATGGGGATGGATTCTTAAACCCTAATGCGGATGGGGTCGGGTATGGGTATGGGGATGGGGATTCGGGTATGGAGATGGGGAACATGAAACCCGGTATACCCATACCCATTGCCATCCCTAGATTCAAGTTTCTCTTGAATTTCAGTTGCTTTGCGCCGGGAGAATTGTTTTACGTAGGTTATTCATTCCAAGGTTAAGTATGGTAATACCTAGTAGGGAAGGTTAAGTGGTGCTTTGGTTTCGCCACTAGTGGGTAGTGGTTAGTGCCCCAAGTGGGGTAGACTTGGGAATTCTCAGATGGAGCATCAGCCATTTAGGGTTTTGTTTGGCTACTAGGGCTCGACAGTACTTTAAACACAGGTATGCAGGTTATTTAGCGTATGTGGCGGATACGTGGGTCAGGGATCAGACCACGGTTTTCCCGATAAGGTGGGCGATCAACACGAGGTCTAGAGTTAGGACGGGATTATAGTTTACGGATTGGATTGGGAGTTCGAAACCCCAAGTGGGGGAGAACTGACTATATAGGAGAGGCACCAGGATGGATCCAGGGTTATGCTCAACAGACTTAGGGCAGTCAGGATAGAGTGAAGGCCAGCGGGGGTACCAGTCAGGCCGAAGGCCCGGAGAACGGTTCAAATAGGTTGAAGGCCTGGTGAGGCGGTCCAGACATGTTGAAGGTTCTGAGAGTGGTCCAGATAGGCTGAAGGCCCGGTGAGGCGGTCCAGTCATGTTGAAGACTTTGTATGTATTTTGTTAGATCTACGATCTAGTATTGAGCATGCTGCTTTGTAATAATAACATGCGGAATTATACATTCTATGCTTACATGTTATCAATTATAGAGTGCCCTTAGGGACAATCGGTGGTCATATAGGAGACCTTGTGTAGTCACTTGTTCCAAGAAGGGAATCATGCGTGGTAGAGTTTCAGCATTGCGATGCTTGTTTGGTGATCAGAGGAACGTTGATTAGGCTCTTCGGGCAGCGGAAGGAAGTGGGTACCTTCGGGCCCGAAGGAATAGGCCACTGACAAGATGATGATAGCATCGCTAGGTTATCAGAAGCAGTAAGGATTGAGGAGAGTATCAATTAGGTATCAAAGGGAGTACGGGGGGAATGTTCCCACATAGTACTGCATGTTCGCAAATTGTTGTTAGGGGGCGTATGTAAGGTGGAGGTTCTTGGTTGATCATTTTCTTTCGTCGCTCCGGAGATTTGTAATGGCAGGGTAAATAGTAAGAGGTTATACTATGGTTTTGTGTATCATATAGTTTAGGATTGTGAAGGGTTCGCTGTCAACTGGTTTGAGGGCCTTTTCTGCATGACTTGTGGTAGTTTCAGTCAGAAACTTGGGGTGGATTCATGGACGGCTATTTCAAGAAGGATTATATTGGAAACTTGTGTTGGGGATCGCAAGTGTATCCATGTGAAGTGCACTCTGGAGGTCGGTGAGGTAAATAGGGGAAAACTTTTTCTTGTAGGGTAGATCGCGAATGGCAGGCGAAGGGTATGATATTATCTACAGAAATCGGGGGTTGTTGGGTTAGAGCATCCCTGTCATTCAGGTTCTAAGAACCAGGTTGGACCTTGCTCCTGATTATCTATGGCAACATATTTTTTTGGGAGGGTTGAGGTGGTCCTGCTCGATGCAGTAGGCCAAGATACCCTGTGCGGGCCGACTGTAAGTCGTAGGCACGAAGACTCAAGTGAAGCGGTAGGGTAGAGGCGGTAGGCCGAAAAACCCTGAGAAATTCAATCCGGTGGTTGATTGGATTCGACATATTGATATTCTGGCCTACGGCAGATCGGGCCAGTCATAGGTGTTGTGGTTATGCGTTAGCAGTTGACTGTTACTGTATGTAGATTCGAGAGCTGAAGGAAGCATTATCCTGTCAACAAAATAAGGGTTCTTCTCCTAGTTTACCTCCTATAGCCATGCTATCTCTGACCCTTGAAAGGATATATAATCCCTTCTCCAACAGAGGATTATCGGCAGCCGCGTATCATTCATGATTGTGTCTTGGGAATGAAACCAGGTTTTCGGGGTGTGATCCGCTTCAGGAGGAAAGGAATTCGGGTTCCCGATTTATCGGGCCATTTCCGGTTTTTCCAAGGTTGGCAAAGAAAAATATCGATTGGGTATTCTAGAGAAGCTCAGTCAGACTCATAGCACGTCATATGCCTTGCAGTTGCGAAAGTACGTGACGGGTGAGGACGCCGTGGTATCATTGGGTGATCTTCAGGACGATGAGCACCTGAACTATGTCAAAGAGGCTAGTGACTGACTTAGAACGATAGGTAAGATTCTGCAGAGCAAGGAAGTACCTTCGGTAAAGGTACAACTGGTAGCATCGGAAGGGAACTGAGTAGGTTTTGGGAGGCGGAGGCTGAAATGCAAAGGCATTATCTGGATTTGTCCACTATAGCAGGCTTCGAGGACGAAGCTTAGTTCAAGTGGGGGAGAGTTGTAACATCCAGATTATCGATAACGAGATTTTGAGGATTTCAAGCAATTAAAGAATCCTACTCGACGAGTTGGATGCCCCAACTTGTCGTGTAGAGATTAGTCAGCCCACGTGTTTTATGAGGTCTACTCGACGAGTCAGAGGACCCCGACTCGACGAGTAGGAGCTGGAAAATGAAACCCTAATTTTTAGGGTTTACACCCTATTTAAAGTACCTTAAGCCCTTTCCTCCAGCCCCTTACTACCTTTTTGACGGCCAAAAGAACCCTAATCAATCTAAGCTTTGTTCTTGAGTGTTTTGTGAGGTTTAAAGAGTGTTTTGGTGGATTTTGTGAAGAGGGCTTGAAGTCTAAGGAGCTTGGAGCAAAGGGAAACTTGTGGATCTGAATCTACTTCATCTTGGCATCATTTTGAAGGTAACAAGTCGTTACCTTGACTTTCCTCTAGCTAGATCTCTCCATGCTTAAGTTAAGGGCCATTTCAGCATATATGTGAACCATTTTGGGTATTGGTCATGATCTGAAGTTGTAACTTCAAATCTGGAATTCTCTAAGTCCTTATAGCCATAAAGTTATCAGATTTAGCAAGCTTGGGCCTTTCTCTTTGGGTTAAACCTTTCCTTAGCTTGGTTTTGGCATTTAGGACCATGCATATACGTAAAGTTTGCAACTTTACGTGGAAACCATGCCCTAGGAAGTTAGATCTGTAATATGGAGCTTTGGGGTGGCTTAAAAACGTCTGGATAAGAAATGGACTGCATGAACTCGATGAGTCGCATAGCCGACTCGGCGAGTCGGATGAAGATTGCTCGTATTTGATTCTGCATGAACTCGGCGAGTCAGTAAGAGGACTCGACGAGTCAGTTAGTGTTTTACCCAACATCTGGACACACATGGACTCGACGA
Source organism: Lactuca sativa (assembly GCF_002870075.4). Lineage (NCBI taxonomy): Eukaryota > Viridiplantae > Streptophyta > Magnoliopsida > Asterales > Asteraceae > Lactuca > Lactuca sativa. Next base: position 12,441,078 of record NC_056626.2, read on the forward strand.
ATTAGTTGGAAACTCGATGAGTCAATTAGGGTTTTGGTGATTTCTGAGTTCTTAAGGAATTCGATGAGTTGCTAGCTGCACTCGACGAGTCGGCTCAACTTGGACTGTTGACTTTGATCGTTGACTTTGACTTTGACCAAGGGTTGACCAGTTTGACTTTTGGGGGGTTATTTTGGTAATTTGGGAATTTATGGAAGTGGATCATTGGTAGATGTAGGTGTTGGACTTGGAGCTGCATTTGGTGGAGTTTGACTTTATCACTTCGAGCTACTTGTGAAGTGAGTTCTTCTCACTATATCAACAGGGTCTAAGGCACCAAGGCCGACCCTTTATGATTTGTATCCTGGTTATAGGATGGTTGCTATGTTAGTGATCCGTTAGATCGGTATCCTGGTTATAGGATGGTTACTATGTTAGTGATCCGTTAGATTAGTATCCTGGTTATAGGATGTTTGCTAGGTCAGTGATCAGTTAGATCGGTATCCTGGTTATAGGATGGTTGCCATGATTAGTGATCTGTTAGATTTGTATGACTATCTGTACTTGCTAGCTAGCGTATGATATGTATGTGCATGCATATGTTTGTTGGTTTGGAGGATTGGGTTGAGGAATGTCCTGCTTTGTGTTGTAGGCCAAGATACCGAGGGCGGACCAGATAGACTGCAGACTCGGTTAAGGCATACTAGTCAGGCCGAAGGCCCAGCAAGCGGTCTGGATAGGCTGAAGGCCCTGAGAGGCGATCCATACGTGCCGATGGCTCGGAGACGGTCCAGATAGAATGATGGCCTGTGAGGCGGTCCAGTCAGACTGATGACTCATTAAGCATGTTGTGTTTGTTTATATGATATGGTTATATATGTATGGAGTTGGTATTTTGGTGGAACTCACTAAGCTTCAGGCTTACAGTTGTTGATTTTGTTTTAGGTACTTCTGATGATCGCGCGAAGGATAAGTCGTCATTGTGCACCTCCTTATATTTTTATGATTTGATTCTGGGATACTCTGACACTAAACCATTTTGAAAACAAGTTTTGTAATAATTATTGGTTTTGAAATGTTTTAAAAAGTTTAAATTTGGCATGATTTTTATGGGTGTTACAATTAAGATCAAGTGGTTGGAATTTGCAACGGATGACTAACTCTCTGTTTAGTTATTTGAGAAGTATGAAGACCTTAAAAGTTAACAACTTTTTCAAGTGAGAGACTATTGGGAATTTTACCCAAGGCCATTAACTAATTGGTAATATTTTTAAATAAGAAAAAGTGTCATTTTTGGGTTGGCCTCATGACACGAATAACGCTAAGGAAATGGAGAATATAATTTGTTAATTTATTAAGGAATTAATAATTCAATTATAAATTATTTTGGTATTTAATTAAAGGACTTGAATATTAATTAATCTGAGAGATTAATTGGAATATTCTAGAAGCTCATGGAGAAATGATATAGATGATTTATGCTTACCTTGGATAAGGATACAACATGTTTGAGGTAAGGAAAGGATTATCTTTAAGAGTTAGAAACCCTAAAAATTTTATCTTATACCTATATATAAGGATCGAGGGATCGAACCCTAAATGTTTTCCCATTAAAATTTTGTTTTCCTCTCTTCCATATCAATCTATATACAAAAATCATAACCCTTCGAGTTATGAGATTTTCGAATAAACCCTAATAGGCTTTTGATCATTATTTTATTTTGTAGTCTTGTGTCTGAATACATTATAGGAGTTCTACTTTGGGCTCTTTATCCATTACAAGTATGCCATTCGCATGATCGAAGGATCAAGAGGTACGTATAAAATCCTTCTTATAGTTTGATTTTAAATTACGTTTTTGATTGTTTCCGCTACCTTGGTTGTGTGTACTTGATGCTATAGAAACCCAACATTCTTCAGCCAAGAAGTTGGCATATATCTGTATTAAGGAGGTTGTTGTTCGTCATGGATTGTCGGTTTCGGTGGTTTCTGATAGGAGTGTTTGTTTTACTTCTAGGTTTTAGAAGCGGTTCCATGAGGAATTAGGTACTCAGCTTCATTTCAGTGCACCATATCACCCTCATGACGACGGGTAGAGTGAGAGGGCCATCCATACTCAAGAGGATATGCTCAGGGCATGTATATTGTAATTTGGTGGGAGTTAGGATTCATATCTTCCGATAGCAAACTTCTCTTACAACAACATTTATTGATGAGTTAGCTATTTAGGTTTATGAGGTTCTTGACTATTATGGTTAGTTTTTAGATTTTTTACTTTTTCAACTAGTAAGTTTGATATAAATTGAATCCTATTATTTATATGTCCTTTTTAAGGCACAATTTTGAGTCGTAGTACTTTGCAAAAAACTTATTATGTTGTTGGATTGTAAGGATTAAAATAATCTAAATTAAAAGTCATAAATTACCCAAAGTTGTGGTTTGAAAATGAAATAACAATATAATAACATAATGAAAATACAATGTTATTTTCTACTTCTAAAGTTTCCTTTATTATAACTATTATAGCATCCTACTTTGTGGATGGGTAAGTAAGATGATGTAATAAAGGAAAGGCTATTATTTATTTTTAATATTTTTAAAAATTTTGGAGAAACCATGAAATAACATTGAACTTCTATTGTTTCCTTTTTTATATTATTCTACTTTTTATATATTCAACTTGCCGTCCTATATGTAAGGTTTTAATATTCTTTTAAAAAAATGAAAGTAGGATGCTATAAAAAAGAAATAAATTAAAGTATAATGCTATTTCCTGCTTTGTAAATATAAACCTAGAATTTGCATCACACTTTCAATAAATTCTTTGTATTAACAAACATCAGGATAGTGTTATGAAATAACGATATTTCTTCTCATGCAATGATGTCAGGCAGTAACAATACCATATTATTTTTCTCAATATACCATTGTATTTTCAGTTTTTTTGCTAACACATTTAGGGCTGTTAATCGGGTTAACCCGATCGGGTTTCAGGTTAAACGTGTCGGGTTAGTCAGGTTTTTCTAGAAAAAATATTCACCCGAAACCCGATCCTAATAAGGTACGGGTTAGTCGGGTTAACCGGGTTTCGGGTTTGTAGGGTCGAGTTAATCGGGTTAGTCGGGTTGAAGTTGAAATGTAAGATGAATTTATGTTGTGCTATTTTAATACATAATCCACATGTATAGGGACTTAAAATGTAAAGTTGGTATACGATATGAATTTTTGAAGTTTCTTTTACCATATTAGTAATGTAAACAGTGAATAAAATTCGTAAAACTGTTACAACACAACCTTATTGCACTAAGAAGAGAGGAAAGTTATATCATTTTATACATCTCTATACATAGTAATTTTACAATCTGGTTTATTTAAATAAGAAATATGTATTAGTTGTAAAATCTCATAGGATCTTGAATTCATATCATTCAAGGCAGTAAAAAAAGTTTTGGTAATAAATTCTTAATCGGGTTATTCGGGTTGACACGAAACCCGAATTGTTTTGAAAAAATCGACCCTAAACCCGACCCTAATAATAATTCGGGTTAGTCGGGTTAACCCGAATAACCCGATTAAGAGTTCTGACCCTATTAAACCCGACCCTAATTACTTTATCCGGGTTCGAGTCGGGTCGGGTTAATCGGGTTCGGGTTTTTTTGACACCCCTAAACACATTTATACTTTACAAAAATATTCTCCATTATAGAAAATGTACTTTCATTTGTCTTTGCATAACGATTTATACCTTATCGGGAAAGTACTCAAAGACAATAAATACATTGTATTTACCACATGTGACTAAATTCCTTTACTCTTTTAAATACTTTATAAATTGTTTTTGGTTTGGGGGTTTTAGTGGTTGAATGATACGCTAACCGAGCGTACAAATAGTTGTGTCAAAAGAATGGGAAAAATTATTATGAAGATGTTTCATGATGCCTGCAATATTGAATGAAGAAAAAATACAATCCTATACTAGGGTAGTTTTAAATGAAAATACAATGCAATCTACAACAAATGTAGAAATAACATCTTGATACTTACCTACTCCATCATCTAAAATTTTCAGTACACATGATATTTATGATGAATTCCTAAATCAAATCAACTGAATTCGACTAATATAGTTCAATACTATTTGGATTTAATGGTGCACTATTTATTCATTACCTAATCCCTACTTGTTGCAACTATTGTTTCTCCTATTGTAAGTGGTTTTTGACATTCGTTTATCCATGTTAATCAATTTTTCAGTGTGTTTGTTATTTTGTTTCTTGCCTTGGTCAAATGTTTGTGTGCCTCTTAATCAATAACAAAACGAACAACCTAACGAAAAATGAAATAATATACTAATGTCTAATATCGTTCAACTTAAAAAAATGTGTTGCAGGGTTACATCTCTCCCAAATATGCAGTTAAATGGGCTTTTCTTAGTGAAATTAAATATATTTAGCTTTGGTGTTTAGGTGTTGGAGATTGCGAGTGGGAAAAAAACAGAGGAAAGGCCATTCGCTGCATGCTCTGGAGAGATGTAACCCCTAGAACACATTTGTATCTAACTTTGAGGTGTAGTATTTTTTTTTCTTTCCATGGTCATCTTAGTGTCAGCAAATAAGTTCCGATTAAGGTATATCGGCACATAAGCCTTGTCAAGGCTTAGTCTATAACATTAATTTGATATATTATTTTACCAACTAGAAATATATAGTTTTGATAAAAATAATGATTTAAGTGTTTAGAGTTATCACAAGATGTGGGAGTCACGAACTTGAGAGCTCAAAGCTTAAGCAATCGGTATGAAACCATTATATGTTATTTTCTAGGGGGGTATATTTTAAGATGTGAGATGGTTTTTATAGGTTGTTAACATATTAGAAACAAAAAAAATGATTGGAAATAAAAGAACAAAGGGACAAATAAGAAATTCATTTAGCTCTGGAGTTGGACCTATATAATTTGTAATGTTTTCATAAAAAAGAAAGAAACATATTACTTCATTATTTATATAATAATTAAGTTTTTTTGTTACAACCTGCTTAGCTTTAGCTTCTACATAATTCTGGCTTATCTTTGAGTAGGGGTTGACTTCAATATGAAACAGCTTACCATTGGGGTAAAAGAGATTGAAGCCAACGATTTGGTAAACTGGTAAGTATTGTCAATATCATAGAGATGAGTATCTCTCAAATATGGTTTTATTAATTTCATTCAAACAATTTATTCAATGTAAATCAATCTCTTTTAATATTTATACAATAGTTTCTATAGATGAAATCTCACTCACTAACTATTATTCATTTTTAATCTGATGTTGCTTATTAAATTCGTTACAAAGGTACAATATACTATAGATGAAATCTTATAGACTGAGTATTGTGCATTGGTTAAATGGTCCTTATGTTTAAATTAAAAATTAGATGACTAAGGGGATGTTTGGGATAGCTTTTAAAACTAAAAAGTCTTTTTTAGAAAAGTACTTTTTGATTCATGTCTTTTTCTAAAAGATAGTTTTAAAATGTGTTTGTATAAACTTTTTGAGGGGGTAAAGAGAAAAAAGACAAAAGTTGTTAAAAGTCACATTAAAATATTTAATGACTTCTTAACCCTTTTTTTTTCTTCTTCTCAAAAAGCTAATTTAAAAGATCTTTACAAGTTATCAAACAATTTTTTAAACTTTTGACTTTTTAAAAAAAAACCAAAAATCCCAACTTCATATACTTGCTAAGTTTTCTATTCTTCTATTTATGTTCCATCCATTTTTGGCTTTTCTTAGAAGAGTGGCAATCAATTCAATCTATTCTTTCAATGTTATTAATGTTAACAATGACTTTTGGTTATATACTATATCAACTTCCAATATAATATAAGTACAATTCTTCTATACAATTTATGAATGTCAAAAAGTCCCGTAGAGGCTCCGTCCCGTTTGGAGGATTTTTTTTAAAAAAAAATCGGGGGCGGGGGTGGGAGTAAGGTTAACCCCCGTTTTATTTTCGGGGGCGAGGGCGGGGATAGGCAATCCCATCCCGAAACCCTCATGGGGACCCCGTTAATAAATTACACATATATTTACATATGTTAATTATATAAATATAATAAACAATAACATGATTTTGAGCTTCTAAAATTCATCAAAAAACATGTTTTTAAGTAGTTAGTATAATTTTTTAAAATGCTATAATTTTTTTATTTTTAACATGTAAAATTCTATTATAAATAATTATTTGTTACCTAAAAAATAGCTTCTTTTAACTAAAATAACAACTTATTTTAGCCCAAAATCAATCGGGGGCAGGGGCGGGGGTAATAAAGGAGATTCGGGAGCGGGGCAGGGGCAAAAAGGCTGAACATTTCGGGGGCAGGGGCGGGGGCGGGGGATGCACTCCCCGTCCCGTTTGCCCCCGTTGACATCCCTAATATGATTTCCATTCATAATCAAATACAACATAATAAAAGTAAAAATAAATAAATAAATAAATAAATAAATAATAATAATAATAATAATAATAATAATAATAATAATAAAAGACAATTCTTCTATATGTTTTTTAGGGGGGTGGGGGGAGGTGAAAGGGGGATCATTTCTTATAATTTAAATAAAAAAACGATGCATTTTCCTCTCTAATAAATGAATGTTTTTTTTTATCACTTGTCAATCTATCTTGAGTTTTGACACTTGTCATTTTGTGGTATTTTTGAAATAAATATTATTCACTTGTCAATTTCTGATTTGTTTTTAATCTTTAAAATTAAAGTCATATATTTATATATGTAAGGTATTAAATATACTATATATATAAAATTAAATTGCAATCAATATGTTTCTTCCTTTCTTATTTTAAAGTTTTACATTAAAAAATATTTATTGTTTTCATTTTAACGTTTAATTTTTTTAAAAAAATTAATCTGTATAATATACATGTCTCACACCTAGTATTAATAAAAAGTTGAGGAAACATACTAAAAATAAAAAATTATATATTTAAACTAATAATTGTTATTCTGTGTTTTTTTTTGGAGTAGTCTGTTCTCAATATGGTAATCAAAACAAATGTGAAGTTCAGAATAATAGTTCAGGTTTTATTAAAACCTATCAAAAAATTTGGAATATTAAATGGATATGTAGATTTTTTAAAACATTTAATTTGTCAAAATTTGCCGGATTGGGTTGGATTAACGTGTAGATTTCTTGAACACGAAGAATGAGAGTTATGGAATATTGAATGGAATGTATTATGGACTATGGAGGACTACCAAAATTTGTTTGTTTTGAATTTCACCCTTTTCTTTTTGTCAAATTCGGAAAGAAAAAAAAAAAGAATCTTGTAGCTCTAAATTCTAATAATAATCCATGGAGAAGAATACAAAAACAATAATTAATGAAAAGAAAATGATTATATCAAGTAGAAACTTTTTGTATTTATTTTGAATTGGAGTTTGTTGGTAATTATAAGGTGTTGACATAAATAATGTCGCTGTTGAATATAAGAATGATCAAATATCTTCTATCTTAAAGTCAACACTAATGTTAACTTTTCAACCTTTATATAGAAAAATAATGAGATTAAAACAATTTAAAAAATAAATTTGTTTTAGTTTTTTTATTTTTAATATCTTTTTGAAACACGTCCTCATAAACTACTCTTAAATCCATTTATTTCTCAGACATAACTTAAACAATTGATATCAAGAAAGGTGCACTACTCTTAAATCCATTTATTTATGATACATGACTTAAACAATTGTCTCAAGAAATGAGTACAACATCTGGCACCATTGAGTTATGAACCTTTAGTTATTATAAAAATGAAAAGACATGTATTATGAAACATCTGGCACCATTGATTTATGAACCTTTAGTTATTATAAAAATGAAAAGACATGTATTATGAAACAGAAACATTAATATTTTTTAATAGTTTTTTTATAATTATTTTAATTAATTTAGTATGATTTTTTATCCTAATTTTTATTATGTAACATTTATTGTAAATCCGAAGATAGCAATGATACCATCTCAGTTTTATCTATATAACGATATAAATTTGTTTCAATTCGGTATTTTTTAAATTTGTCATATTTTCAGTTTTAGAATTTATTTTTATATCCGAAACTAAAGATATCATTCTAATAGTCATAAATCATTGATTTCAAAGATAAATTATTTGTAAATGTCTATTCATACGCTCTATCACTAAAATACCAAATTCAACAATTTTTTTATTTATACATATAAAATATTAATTTTTATAACAACTTTTTTCTCTTTTAGTTTATAACTAATTGACATCGCCTAATATAATTTCTATCACAGATTTTATTACGTAATATTCTGTATAAATCCGAATATACAATTGAGACGGCCTCAATTTTTATATAAATAATGATATATATTTATTTCAATCTAACATATATCAAACATAACATATTTCTTTTGTCTTAAAATCTGTTTTTCAAAACTAAATTATATTGTTTTATTCTTCTTAAACCATTGAATTTAAAGATAACTTCTTCATTTTATATCCTTCAAATATTATGGAATTCAATAAATTTCTTATTTATAAGTATAAAATATTAAACAATTTTACATAAACTAATAATATAACTAGGGAAGAACCCCGCAAATTGCATAATGGAAAGATTTTATTGACTTACATTGAACCGATCCACACCCAGCAGTTTCATGTGCAAATTGCATAATGGAAAGATTTTATTGACTTACATTGAACCGATCCACACCCAGCAGTTTCATGTGCAAATTGCAATAATATCAATAAGTTGCTGGTTTTTGAACAAATAAAGAACAGTTTACCCTTTTATTCATACCAACCTCTGTAACAATAAAATCTATTATCACATTTTTAATGACCAACAAAGCGATTGCTTACCACGTTTAATCACAACCAAGGCAGTTTCCCTCACCTCAGGCGGTTCTTATGATGAATCAATCATAGTATGATGACCTGGAAATAAGCTGTAAATGCTACAGCCAACAATCCAAATCTCATCATTTTTCCTTCAAGAGGAATTGCAATGACATTGTTATCACATACATGGTCAATCATTTATTTTAGATGCAACCTAAAAAAAAAAATGAATGTTCATATGGAAAAGTTTAGAACGCATCACACTTGGTCATTTTTTTAATATCATTGCCATTAGAATTTTATGTTAAGCCGAATGTCAAAGAGATTGGATAAATATTAAACATCAAAAAAAAAATCTTTATATTTTGAGATTAACAATATTTTACTAATATTTTTGTCAACATCTTTCTATTTAAGTAGCCAACACAATGTAAAGGAAAGGGACAAATTTGTAATTTACTCAATTGTTGCAGGAATGCAGAATGTTGTGACCCAATAACACATGAATTTATAGGCACCATTGATCTTTGAGCAGGAAAAATTGAATTCATAATGGCAACATATCTGAAAAATATAAAATCTTTTTGTTAGAAACTGTGATTAAATTATAGATTAGATGAAGTTGATTGATGAATGAAGATAATAAAATTGATTTAGAGTATAAAAATGATTGTAGACAGAATGAAAGATAAATTTACCTGTGTACTACTTAGATGAAACAGAGGTCATACTTGGTTTTTGTGTAGTGTGTATGATGGATAAAGTTCTAAACTGAAGAGATTAACTGTTTGGGATGATTTCTTAATAACTGAAACAAATTAAGAAGAATTACAAGGTTAGTGATTAGTTCATGAGTTCCACCTTCCGAGAAAACTATAATCAAGAGCATATGCCACTGTGAGTCCTGAAATTGATGACATTGCATCATTTGACACTACATTTGGAACTTGCAATTATTTTTCTAAGAGTGTGAAGGAAAGAGTGGTAGTACATCAGACCGTTTATTCGTTGAGGACTTTTATCAAACAGGTAGCATGCGATATGTATAAGTTAGGGTTTTCGCACAAGAACATCAATTTCTTTGACCATACCTTCTTAACTTTGGAGGTTAGTGAAAAAAATAGTAAATCAGTAGAATTTGGAGAAATATCGACAGTTGAGCATAAATAATATGTAAAAGAGTAACCTATGTGGGGTTCCGATGGATGCTCTGGTAGCGTCGGTGGCGTGGCATATTTAGAAATCCCGACAGAGTAAGAACCCTCTTTTTCGACTGACACAAAGTCGACAATCTTTACCCGCCACATCTCCTTTTTCGGGCGATAACTCCCTCCGACCAGCCTTGTTGCAATACACGGCAAAGAAATAGAGGCGGCGGGAATTTTGTAGATGCGGAGACGGTGGAGCAGGAGGGAAGATAACGTGAGCGGTGAATGATCGGGAAGTATAGCGGATAGGAAGATGACATGGAACCGGGTGATAACTGGCGGGTTTCGTATACTTCCAAGGAATGAAGTCGGTGGGTTTTCTGAGAAGGCACGTAGTGACAACAATTTCATTCTTATAGGCTTCCACAGTACACGTTAGCCATCAGTGGAGATGGAGAGACACAGGTAGACAGTAGAGAAAGATGCAACTTGCACGTGTAAATCCACTATAATATACAGTAGTATAATTATAACAAAGCAAAACAGAAGAAAAAAACCAATAGAATCAAAGTACTGTTCCCTAAGGGGCTTTGAAATATATATATATATATATATATATATATATATATATATATATATATATATATATATATATATATATATATACTAGAAAAGCTTGAGGCCCGTGCTAAGCACGACCCGTGAAGGGTATTTTTGGTAGTTCCTGGAAAAAACATAAGATTACACTAACAACCATACTCTAACGAACACATCATAATTTTCTTTCTTGAATTTATTTTCATAAGGTTAAAACGCAACAAATAGCAATGAACTTTCATTCATAGTTTTTCAGATGATTCTATCGATAGAAAAATGTAAGAAGAATGCTATTATTGGTAAACAAATGTGAGTGCATTGGTATTAAAGTTGGCCAAAATATATTATGCTAGTAACCAAAAAAAGTAAAAGAATATTGGTATAAACGGATGTATTTTCAATGTACAATTCATAAATAAGAAAAAGAAAATGAATCTACATTGTTATTAACAAAAGTCCATTGTTATTTACTTATATGAATTTTTTGTATTATGGAAAATCTATTAAGGCCTATTCAAATAGGCCAATTTTAATTAATCTTTGATGTACTGTCCATCGTTCTAAAGAAGGTCTCATGATGGCATCCTGCTAGTTTTAGAATGAGTAAGTGTTAATGCGAACAATATGAATCATAATGGATATTTATTCATAGTTAGATAGTCTGCTGAAAGCTTGAAAAGCTATTTTGAAATGAAATTTTAAAACCGTCATTCTTTGTTTTATGGATCATGTGTGAATCATCTACACCAGAGCAACAAAGATAGAAGTCTAAGTTTGTTAAAAAGAGCGTCTTCTCTCGACAAGAATCATGAGAAAAAAAACATGAAAACAATAGGAAAATATGTTTTGTTCAATTTAGAATTGTACAAGCTATAATACCAAGTTTATTCATCACAACTTTGGTATGCATTTTGTTACAGAATAGCAAATGCCAACCATTCTTTTTGTTGCATAACACAAATATGATATGTAAAACCCTTAAAGAGAAAATTTGGCATTAAAAACCTTGTAAAACACCTTAAAATATATAAGAGAAATAAATTTAAATAATAACAATACGAGAAATAAGATATAAATTAAAAAAGATAATAATCTCTTTTTAATTATTAAATGATAACCATATCTTAATCTTTTGGTTTACAATCAGATAACCAATTTCCTCTCATGTTTCTCTAATGAGTCAATATGCACTCACATGAATCATGGATTTATACTATCCAGATTGATAGCACAAGGTCTAGCAGAAAGTAGTATTACTTGTCTTCTGTTCATCTCTAGCCATGACTGATTGTCACAATTTGAAGAGGAAATGCCCTAAAAGGACGTAATAGCCCTGAAATCATAATATAGTGCCATTAGATAAAAACATACCAATGTTATGAATGCCAATAGTCCCTTGATTGCAACAGGTCAGACTTCTCTTTCAAGCTTTTCACACAAAGAACTTTTTAAAACCAATAAACCAAATGAATTAATGGATGTCTCAAAAACACGCACCAATTCTAATTAAGAACACATTGATCAAATTAAAACTAAGATTGAGAAAGAAAATTCAAACCTTATCATCTTCATTTCTGAGGTATGGCTAGCAACACTGAATGACATGATTATTATTGAGATACTTGTTGCCTCATCTTAAAGGTCTCTATAAGCTCTTGAAGGTCTCTATAAGCTTCTGTACTACCAAGTTCTATTAAAACCAAACTTGTAGATGTGTTTAAGGTTAAAACAGAACATTAAAAACACGAGATTCTAATGTACCCATGAGCAATGAGTTTTCAACAAAAATTGAAATTAACTACTCCTTTGCTCCTTCAATTTTAAAATAATAATAATAACTAGTAAGTGAACCCGTGGTGAACCACGGGTCGGGTTTTTTTGGGGGGTTTTTTCTATTTTGAAGTGGGTTTTGTTCTTAGGCCCATACAGTTAGTGTTGATGCTGGTAAATGTTCTATAATTTTTTTTAGGTTCTCTTTGTTGAGTGTGAATCGTTATAACTATCATACTCATAGTTTTCTTAAAAACTAACTATTGAAATTATATACTTTGTGTATGTTTTTTTAATTTAAAAAACTATTAGTGATTAGTTTGCACATAAATTTCAGATATAATAATTATAAAACTATTTCACTTTGTTATATATAACTCCCTTACAAGGTAAAATATTGTTGGAGTACTGGTAAAAGAAACAATGTGATGTTTCACAAAAGATAATTCCTTGGTAGGCCTAAACTGTGATGGATCTGCACATGAGCATAAATGGTTAAATTAGTCATTTACAATTGTTATTCAAAAATAAACTAAATTCATAGCAAATACATGATGCTGATAATAGTACCTGCGCCATGGGGTACAAGTTCCTCAAAAATCTCTTTTTCCCATAACTTCCACTTACGTGTCTGCATTCAGCAAAATTGGCGCTTTTATTTAAGTGATTCCTAATTTTTTGAAATAAGTAGGACTTTTTTAATCATCATATATATTAGAATTCCACGGGCATATTATGTGTGAGGTTGAAGATGCATTTTAAGATTTTTGTAAATAGGTCAATGGCATCCATTGTAACACTTTAATAAAAAAAACAATATTATAATATGTAAAAATAAATTAAGATTCTAACGTTTGCTCTTCGAAAATTCATTTTGAGGGCGTTATAAATTACATGAAACACGACCAAGAAGAGAAGAATATAAAGATATGCAATTGATGCAGTTGCTCAACTGTTATGATCTCCTAATATCCCTCGTCACAATAATGCAATATATATATATATATATATATATATATATATATATATATATATATATATATATATATATATATATATATATCGTTATATTTGTTAGAATATGAAATATGCAAGCTAAAGTCTGTTCATTATGATGATCTCCAACTCGAGGAAGCCCCAAATGACGTTACACTTTCAAAGTTACACCAATTTATAACATTTTAAGAATGTTTTGTAAATATTTAGTTCCCAAGCCTCTATTTCAGCATTTATCTGTCGCCTTCTCAATAAATAACAATTTCTCTTATCAATTTAAGATCTAACCCTGTTTTTAACATTACTCCTATAAAAATTCTTCATTAGCAATGAAGTAATCCAAGGTGGGTCTTGTATATCATATGCATTAGTAACTTTAAACATTCACGTTCTGTAGCCACCCTATTAAACTCAAAGGTTACATCAACATCAGATTATTTTTGTATTCTTGAAGTCTTCTTGATAGTAATACATGCAAAGATGTAGCTAAACGAAGAAGTTGATTATTTTATCATTTAATAATAACGAAGTATACAAATAGTTGTTTTACAAAACACATTATCATTCCATTTAATTAAAAGGTGTAAGTAGAAAGGCAAGTTACCAGTGTTGAACATAAGCTACACATGCATACCGAAACATTACCAATTATTTCTTGCATTTGTTTATTAACTTGTTTAACAACATAAAATAAAAAAAATGGTAAAACTGAAAAGTATGTTGTTATTTGGTGCAGTTCAACAACACTTACAATACACTGCTACCATGCATACTTTATACTTTGCCTTAGATGCCTGCAATCATCCTACAGTTTGAAAACCAAAAATATGAACAATTTAAAAGTTACCATTAATTCTATAAACTATAATAATTTATAACGTAAAAACAAAAGGAATTAAGAGAAACTAATGGAAACATGACTAAACCATTCAACCTCTCCTATGACATGGATGAAAATATAAAAAGGAATATAACACCTGTGACAAAGGGTAGATTAGAACTGACATGAACCAATTGAGTAATCCTTAATTGCTATTTACAAACATTTAAGTCATGGGACTTGTTGCAATGATCTAACTTACAGCAACAAACAAAAGAAACATGAAGATATCCATCAAAAACTCAATCAAGTTAAAAGATTCACATTTCACGCACCTGAATTCATACAAAACAAAAAAAGAACGGTTGTGTAGCGCATATTAGACTCATTGGAGAGAATCAAGATCTTTTCCGAGAACACTGTAAGATAAAATAGAAAAAATAGGAAAGATGTTAAGATATTTGAAGTGATGACTGAATTTCATGGAAGACACTATGATTTGAAAGAAAGTTACGTTGGAGTAAGCAACCAGTTTTGAAATCAAGTAACTGAAGTTCATTGAGACATATGAACAAAAAGTTGGTGTGCAAATCAATTTTTTTTAATTCCACCACCAACGATACCACTATTTATGATATCCTTCTATACCTCGAACGTAAAGGGCAAAAACAATGGCGTCACTCAAAGCTAAGTGACATGGCGTCATTAAAACTCTATGAACGTGTTGTAGTCACAATGAGAATAATAAATTTTGCTCTAGGAGTGGAGGTTCATAAGGGTATTTTTGTTAATTTTGTATATAGTATTCCTCTTTATTGACTGGGTTACTTGAAATGACTCCTTATATATGTCAGAACCAGAATATGAAATGTACTTTAGTTGTCTAAAATACGCTAGAATAATGAAAAAGGGAGAATGTTGTTGTTCAATACCATTACAATTTTATAATCTAACATTTTTAATGCTTATAATTTTGCCTAGAAAAAAGTTGCAACTGATATTCGCCATAACAAAATGAAAATTGTTGCAAATTTCATAGGCTGGAGGGAGTTACAGAAAAACTGGATTTATCATACTCTCACCATCTACTAAAAAAAACATATTAAATTTAAAATCAGATGCCATATGATGAATATCCTTAGAAATACTAATTTTAATTATTATGTATAGAATATAAGGAACTGTACTTACTGATTTAGGGACAACTCAATGAAGTATAAGCTTTCTTCATGCTATGGAGCCTATGGTTTTTTGATTAAACAGTTTGAAATGTCCATTTAAACCTATGAATTGATCATGATTTTGATACCTACAATCATCAAGAATTATGTTTGGATAGTGTAATGATGAGTCCTAATGAGGGGCAGAGGTTAGTGATGGGATTTGCAAAGTTGGTGGAGTTGATAAAGGTCTATGTAAATGTCATTTTAGGTTGAACTAAAATGAAAGTGATATGAGAGTGCCAATAAGTTCCTTCAAGTCATAATAAAGTTTCCTCTATAACAAAGAAATGACGTAATTAAGTTTTAACTTATAAAAATGCTCATTTGATAACAGGAAATACCAACAATGGGTCGGACACCTCTTTCAAGCATTTCATCAAACAGTTTATATGCATCATGAAACTATGATTGAAGATAAAACTTTCATATGGTTTCATCATCCAAAGAACTTTTCAAAATCATTAAACCAAATGAATTTATTAAAGTCTTAAAAGTGAATGCAACACACTCCAAATAAAAACACTTATTTTGATTTAAACATCAAAGTTGACAAGGAGATCTATCCAAACAAAAAGAGATGCAGCAATTGTTGGGTTATTAAAAAATACCATGGGAAATAGACATAAAGAGAAAATTTGACGAACTGGGTAGTAAGTAGAAAGAATTGATCAAGTTTCTACCTTTTTGTTTTTCTTTTTATCTCTGCATATACAAAATAACATGCCTAAAACAAGAAATTATGCAAAATGGAACATGAAATCCACTTTGAGAGGAGTGGTGGTGTATACATGTCTCAATCGTGACACCGTGGTGCAATAATGGTGTATTGAGAAAGCCAAGATCGGTTTTTCTTTTATGAAAATATATAAAGGGGAAGTGGCAGTGGAACAAAGAAGCAAAAGATGGATCACATATATTAACAATAGATAAAAGTAAGTACCTTCGCAATCCCTGTGAATCCCAAATCAGACCCATCTGTTTTCCCCTGATTAGAGTTAATGCCTTCTTATCACTGTGATAGGGTTCGATTAGATGAAGAAATAGAGCCTCAAAAGGGGAATAAGAAAACAAACAAGGGGAAAACTAAAATAGAAAGGCAAGGAAGAGTTTATTTTTTTTTTTTGAATAAAATCGGTTTTGTTCTTCACAAGGATGAAAGAAGTGAAATTGAAGAAGAATGGGTGGATAATTGCAGAGGGTATTTGTGTTTGTTGTAAAATGGTTACATCGGCAAGCAAACTTAACCCAATTTGAAGAAAAATGGCGTACCCCAAACCTGAATAAGAAGGCGGATACGGGCAGAACAACATGAAGTGATGGACCGGTGGGGATCGACAATGTGGAATGTATTTACTACATTGCGTTGTTCGAACCATAAATAGTGTGGCGTTATTTAGAGATAGGAAGGATGAAACGATCGGGAACGGTTGAGTCGGTGTTTAGGGAACATGCGACGTTTTGAAGTGGGCTACGTGTAAGTGTTGGAACCCTGTGAATTTGTTTTAGAAGGCACTACAATAAAAAGGCTTTTATATATATATATATATATATATATATATATATATATATATATATATATATATATATATATATATATATATATATATATATATATATATATATATATATATATATATATATATATATAATTCCTCTCACTATTTTAAAATATATAATTATATATACATACTAATTAAGAACTGCCACTTGAACAGTTCTTATGTATGATTGGCTGGAAATTTTTTTTTTTGGTTTTTTTTTCTTCATTTGTTCTCTTCTTTAGAATAGATATGGGGTTACTTGACGTTATTCCCTGTTTTCCACCGCTTTCACGTGTTCCAGAACCAATACAAATCAGATTAGTGGCCACCGCCCCTGTTATCCAATCAGATAACCTTTCTTCCCACGGCTTCCTGATTCCTCCATCAAATGTTACTTTCGTCATTTGCTTCCCGATCCTTCCACCACCACCTCTCACTTCTTTTATGCATTCTCTATCGGGTAAGAACTTCCTTCTGATTCCTTTGATCGATAATCGATTGGAATTCTCTCTCTCTCTCTCTCACACACACACATACACACACAAGGAGGCTATCAAATCGCTGTTATTCACCATCTTCTCCACCGATTGGCACCAGTCTAATATGGATCATATTGATCTATTTTATCTATTGTTTTGAATTTGTCATCAGTTTGTGCTTTCAATTGTTATGATACATCATGCTTCTTGAAAGAACAATATCAGATTGATGAAGAAAAAATGAAATCTATGAAATACTTTTATGATTTGGTAACAATGATGATAGTGGATTGTGAAGTGAAATGGTATCGGTTTCTATCTTTAAGATTTTTTTTCCTTTTCTTTTTCACTATCCTTGCAGGAAGGCTTTGGCGGATAGTCAGCGTATGGTGCCCAAATCAGATGTAGACAATTCCATCTTGGGTGCTTCACTCCACTCCTATCATTCGACTCCACCTAATTACCATTTTCCTTTTCATTTTTGGTGTAGAAGACTGAAGAGGACTTTGAAATTGAAGGTTCTACTATAAATGTTGTGTTTTGGAAGGTATGGAATTACACTCTAGAGCGCAAACTCTCTCCTACATTCTACTCATCTCATTTTTTCCATTTGGAGCAGTAATAAGAAGAAGAAATCGATGTGGTTAGTTTTTTTTATTAAACAAATCGATGCTATGGTGCTCTGATTAATATAAAGTTTCTATTCTTCTTTCAAATTTCTATAAATTTTCATGTGATGATTTTGATTTTAGGGTTTCTTGGTTTTTGGTTATTGATGCAGGTGATTTCAATAACCTTCTTGCTGTATTGCTCGACGTTTCAACCAGAGGCCCTGTTAAGGTTGGTTTACATGATTCCTACATATATTAAAGAGTGTAACAACTATCAATGAACTAAAAATTGAATTTTTTTTTTGAAGAATTGGCTGAAAATACTTCTTTTAAGGTTGTCATCTTTCCCTTTTTTTACCTTTATCAACTGAACTTCATGACTGTGATCTTCTCACTATATATTATACATAGTATTCTTGAATATCTATGGAAACTTACCTTCACATACCTAATTACCAGACTTCACAGTTGCACATCATTCAACCCTGTTCTCAGAACCAGTACTTTAATCTTATTACTTTTAAGTACTATTTAAGCAAATAGTGCGTAGTCGGGAAGTTTTTTTCTATCCTTTTTTCCTTTGTTTTAATTATATTTTATCATATTGTGTCAATTCTTTGAGTTTATAAACTATTAATACAATTTTCAATCACCACCTATTGCAGTAGCAGCTTATCTGACATTGGCAGGGAAGCCTTCTGTTTTCCTCCCAACAATCTTTTTTTGATGGGTTCAAGGTGCTTGCGTCTACATATTTGCATTTTAAGGAGGAGGAAAAGATGGAATTATTTGGAGCGATTGAAGGGTTGCTGAAGAATGTGAGTTTGGGAGCTATTATAGAACGTTTTGAACCCAGAAGACAGGTTTCTTTCCTTTTACTTGATTGGGATTTTGGACATAATGACTTAATGGATTAAGCCAAAAAAAAATATGGCTTAATGTATTCACACAAACTCTTTAATATGAATTGTGATGGATGAGTTATTTTTACATTGACAAAGAGCTTCAGAAGCAGCTGTTGGAGGGAGCCAAGAGTTGAAAAGCTTTCAAATGATATTGGAATATATAAAAGCCTTGCCTGTGAGTATTTCTTTTTAGGATTTTTGCCAAAAAAATAATGCTAAATTACTAATTTACCCCTATGCAGACTGGACAAGAAACAGACTTCATATTGGTATCATGTACACCATTAGAAGTCACAGCTATTGCTTAAAAACAGATTCAAAGCTAGCTGAAAGGAAAGATCAAGCTCAAAAGCATACCAGTTGTAAATCTTTAGGTCAAACCTTTTTGACCTCTCCACTAGACATCTTTCTTCTATATTACAATTAGATAAGTTTCTGTGGTAAGAACTAAGGGTTGTTGATGTTGATGCTCAACTTTGCCAATGGACACCTGATAAAAGCTTTAACCGAAAAGAATATTGAAACCAAATACATTATTAGATAAGAAGAGCACTATTATAGTTCTTCTGCAAGCTATAAGATCAATTTCACTGATATGCATCATCCTTTTTCTTACACAAAAAAACCAAGGGGCAAGAGAAGTAATTGTATAAATTAACAACATATAGAACAAATATGTAAATGAATTCAGATTCATAATAATTAAGGCCGAAGCATGAAATTTGATATTTACCCTGTTCCTTACAACATTGATACATCAAATTCTAGGGTTTAATAATCCACTCCAAAATTACAATACGAAACATAATCACAGCAACAACATCAACTAGCAACAGAGAAATTAGGCTCCTATGAAGATCATATCAAAAAAATTTAATGTGATCCATTAATAAGAAAATTATGGATAAGAACACAGAGTTGTTGTTTGCATGCGATCAACAAAAAGAACCGATTTTCAAAGAATGTTAATATGAATGCATTCACGTTCTAATTAGGGTATGACATCATTATTAAATGGATAAATGGTCCCTCCCCTCATTTAACCTTTAACATACTGAGTTTTTTCATTTCATGATTGAATTAGAAGTAAAAATTTGGTTGTTTTACATTAATTTTCTTGATAATCTATCAAGCTACCTTCCCTCCAAAACCTTTGGTTGAAATGAGCTGCTGAAGTTGTTCTGTTTCATATTGGTTAAGTTAGAAGAAGTGTTGTGATTTCCTTTTCTTAAAACATACTTTTCATTATTTTCCTGACACACGGATTATATGGTGAGCAAAGCTTCATGTTATTGTTTCCTACCAAGGGCAAAATTATCCAATGAAGAGGGATTTGCAATGTAAAACCTAACCATTTCTTTGGCGTTTCCATCCCCGCAAAGCGGGGTTCTTCCCTAGTTGAAACTATTTTACTGTTAATTGCATAATGATATAAATTTTTTTGACTTCGACATATATTAGACATGATATATTTTCAGTTTTTTAAATTAATTTTCTTTTTCAAAACTAGAATCTTTTAAAAATTATAAATCACGAGTGTAACAATAATATCACCTAGTTCAAGATTCTGGCCGTATATGCTTTAAATTTTTTAATTATTGGATGCTTGAGGATGGGTTTGATCATTAGTTGTCTCTTCTTGGGTTTCTAATTAATCTAATATTATCGATGGGGCGTTTATTAATTTCAAAAAAAACTGAAATCTCTTAAAAAATTGCTCATAAATAGGTAGAATTAGAAGAACGAAAATCGATTTTCATGTAAGTTTGTGTTATCATTGAGGTTGCATGAGTTGCATCTTATTAATAATTTGTGGTCTGTCGGATTTGATTATAAATGAAAGAAACGATGTTCGTTCTAAAATCTTACATTTAGAGAAAAAAAAAAAAAAGACATGGTTGATGCTTCTCAAAAGGCAAAAATAAAGTTGAGTATTGATGGAGATGAAAACCCTAAATATTATTGGATTAAGGTGTCTAAGCTTATAACTAAATTGGTATATTCAGGTATTTAAAAGCAAAGTCATTTTTGGGTTGTCCCCAAAACCATAAATAGCTAGAAATGATATTAGGAGAGAAAGGAAATGATTTGTTAATATATGATTAATATGTTAATTAGAAATACAAAATCGTTTTTTAATATATTATGTGATTAATGAATTAATATGAGATCAATAGTTAAATAATTGATTTGTTAATTTATAGGATTAATAAATTAATATGAAATAAATAAGAATTAATTAATTATTAATCAGAATTAATATAGAATTAATTTGGGATTAATTGGAATTAATTAAAGGTGCAAGGGGTAAATTGTAATTGTTCAATAGTTGAACAAAAGAAACAATTCTAGAACCATCCATGATATGGACGGTTTTGGATGGATTCCTATGATTTCTTGAAGCCTCCTGGTTGCATATAAGGAAAAGATTTGAATTGAGATTAAATCTGTTATTTAATTAATTTAAATCTGGCTTTGTTTGCAAATTTCCTAATCTATAAATAGGACTCCTTAACTTGCAATTTTCATGCACAACCTTTATAAGAGGCTTATGAACGAAAATTCTTTCTCATTCCCATCTCCCCTCTTCATTCTAGGGTTTCTAGGGTTTTAGGTGTGAGTCATTATAGGCATCATACTTTTGGTGTTTGCTTTCTAGAGTTCAAGAAATGATTCAAGAGTATTGTTTACTATAACAATACAAAGCTACGGAGTCCTAGTCTTATTATTTTTTATTATAACTTAGTATTCTTGTATTTCATAGTATGTTGTTATTAGAACCTTAAAATTCCATTAGTGGTATCAGAGATTGATTGTCTTACAATGATTGTGCATGAGATGAATTGAACAATTTTTTTTTTCGACGGTCTGGTTTGTCACAACGTGGCATGCCTTATGCCACAACGTGAGATCTGTCAGAATCCGATTTTCGAGATTTTTCTACCATATCTGATTCGTAGGTTGTTAATTAGTGATTATCTGGTTTTGGTTCAGTTAAAATCTGAATTTTACTTGCCATATATGATTAAAACCCATAATCTTGAGGATAAGGGATATAAACATGGAAACCTAATATACTTATAATATAATTGTATGGTTATCTTTATAGACTTTAATATTTAATTTAATTAATGATAATCAAAAGTTAAATATTAAATCCATTAATTATCTAAATGATATAATTAATAGCTTAATTAAAAAGATAAAGATAAATCATTAATTGGTTTAAAAATATTAATTAATTAATAGTTAATTTAAAAATTAAATTTTAAACCTTGAAGTTTTTAAAATTTTTAAAATACACTCTATATATATGTATAAGAACTATAATACAATATGTATAAAAAAAGTCAGTCAAATCAATAGTAGACCTTGTTCACGAAGTCATGTTATAAGAGGGGTATAAAGAAACAACATTAAAAGTATAATACTATAAAGTACTAGAACATTCTTTTAAAATCTTACTCTAGTTACTTTAGGAAAATGTGAAATTGTATGCTAATCTATGAAAACGTACATCATTTCTTTGTGCATCGCCATCTCCTACTAATACTTCTCCTTCCCATACATCCAACTCTGATCCTATCAACACCAATACTACACCAACCTCTCCACAAATTGCTACTCCTCTCGATACCGAAAACACCCACAATCACGGGTAAAATTTGACGTTCGACATGAGGATTGGCATGAACGAATTCTCCAGACACCAAATCTTTATATTTTTAAGCATACATGTAGTGATATTTACAAGAACAAATAATGTTTATTATATTTTTTAACATTTTAATATTAGGAGTACTAGTGATGATGGTATCATTTTTATGAATACATTAATTGATATTATCGTATGTACTTGTGAAACAGATATTATATTTAATTTGTATTATATTCAAGCTTTAGAAGCATGTTGGATCAGTGGTTATGTCATTTGATTTCAAACCAAGAGGTGGTGGTATCAGTTCATCTCCAAAATATCATTTAGGCTTTAATTTTGTCAGCCTTATAAGAGTATTTTCATCGCATTTGAGATAAAACCTTCACCATTCTCACCTTTCATATAAGAGATTCTAGTGTATGACATTTAACCCACATCTTTAAGGAGTCGCACATTGCTGGGAATGAAAAATTTGACGCTCCTTATCTCTACATAAAGTTTTCTCAAAAAATGATTATCACTCCTCATCCAAGTCAAAGTAACTCGTTTAGTTACCTGAGTTTTAGTAAAAAGGAAAAGCAAATAACAAATAAAAAAAACTAACAAAAAATCGCAAAGAAAAAACCGAACTGCAAAAAACCAAAAAAAAACCCGCAAAAACCGAACCGCATAAAAATCGAATGGTGCGGTTTCTAAACTTTAAAAAACCGAAATTGCAGTTTTCAGTTCGATTTTGGCCAAAAACCGCACCGAACCGCACCATGCTCACCCCTTAGCTACAACAGAAGGAGGAATAGGCAAGAAAGCCTATATCAAGAGTTCTCACACTATCCTATATGATTACATACAGTCCCTAGGGCACTCCACTAGACGATAACCAACAAGTATAGGCAAACATACAAATCTACATATCACTACCGCATAGCAGCATCCTGTATACCATATACCAGGATACAGATCTAACATATTGCTAGAACATAACAACATACTTAATACCAGGATACAGATCTAACGGATCACCACAACATAACAACATACTCGATACCAAGATACAGATCTAACAGATAAGTACATCATAGCAACATACTCGATACCAGGATACTAATCTAACGGATAACCACAGCATGGTAGCATGCTAAATATCAACAATTAAAGGAATGCATGACCGTATATACTCAGAGGTGAGATAGACACCCAGACAAGTGATCCTACTCTAGAGCCACAACCAAACGAGGAACAGACAAGAGAGCCTAGATCAAGAGTCATCGGTTTATCCTACATGACTATATACAGTCCTAAGGTATCCCTCTACTAACAGATAACCAAAACTAGTGGACCGGTATTGGTGCCTTCGACCCACGGGTACAATGAGGCGAAACTCACTTGAAATGAAGAAACCCGAGAACACTGTGATACACTCCCTGCTACACTGCTTTCTCCCGCGGATCTACTAACATCAGAACCATATAAAATCTTAATCATCAATCAAAACTGTAACAGCCCAAAATCTCAAAGTATTGTTAAATTGCATTTTGGGGGTGTTTTAAAGGGGAGACTCGGCGAGTCGGGGCCAGACTCGCCGAGTAGGGTCGCAGACTTGGTCGCGGGTTCGCGACGTGACTCGACGAGTCCAGATATGGACTCGGCGAGTCGACGCTGTTCAGCAGAAACCCTAGCCGTTTCGTATTGGGTCGTATATAAGGGTTGTTATGTCGTCATTTCACGTCTTTTGGCCGATTGTGGAGAACCCTAAACGACCATGGCATCTGGAGCAAAGTCTTAGGGCCATTGTTGATCTTGGAAGAATTGTTGTGCAAGGAAGAGAAGGGATTGGCTAAAGGAGCAGCAAGGGAGTCACATTCTGAGGATTGGGGACAAAGAGGATACATTATTCAGGTAAGAACTCGGATTATCCTCTGCTGTGTTGATGTGTTATGGGATTAGGGTTTGTGAAACCCATTTGGTGATTTGATGGATTATTATGTTGTTATACAAAAGTTTATACCCCAGTAATAGGATGATTAGAGGTCCAGAAGGTCCCATGATTGTGTATTTCGGGACCATACGTATTTCAGGAAGCAGTTACTCGTCTGCATGGCATGGACTCGCCGAGTTGTTCTTCAGACTCGGCGAGTAGCTTGAAGATTTACTGGGACTCGCCGAGTTGTTCATCAGACTCGGCGAGTAGAGTCGGGGTGGCCCCGCGATTCTTCCACGAGGACCTCGTCGAGTCAAGAGGGATACTCGACGAGTAGAAAGGGATTCCGCAGGAATTGATGAGGACGACCAGACTCGCCGAGTCGCCAGGGAACTCGCCGAGTCCAGTCGAGCTGACAATGGACTGTTGACCAGAGTTGACTGGTGTGATTTCTCAGGGTCAGTTAGCGTGGAAGATAGAAGTGCTAAAAAGGGATATATGATGAGACAGGGAGCTTGGAGCTCGGAGGATCAAGTGCAAGGGATTTCGGGAGTTGCTATCTCCCAGTGACCGCGAGGTGAGTCTTCTCACTATACCTCACCCGGAAGGGTTTGATTGTGTGACCGGAAGGTCAAGTACGTTGTGTGTTATGCTTATATGCTATGAATGGAAAGTTAGTTGCTACGCGTGATATACATGCTTATATATGGGTCGGAAGGCAAGGTATTATGTGACAGAAAGGTCAGGTATGATATATGATATATGTGCTTTATGTGTTAGAGTATTTGTATTATGTGTTATGTATGTGTATGGGCCGGAAGGCGATGTTATGTGGATCGAAAGATCCGGGCCGGAAGGCAATGTTATGTGGATCGAAAGATCCGGGCCGGAAGGCAATATTATGTGGACTGAAAGGTCCGGGCCGGAGGGCGTATGTGCGTAAGGTATATTGGGGAACTCACTAAGCTTCGTGCTTACGTTGTTTACGTTATGATGTTTCAGGTTCTTACAGTAACGCGGGATGGCAACGGTTCGATTGTACACACCGAAGAAAGAGTTGTGTTTTGGAGGATCCTGGTCTTCTCTTATAATGAAAATGAAACTATGTTTTGTAAATTCGAATGTGAATAAGATTCTAAACAAGTGTTTTTAATATTAAATTAATTATTTAAATGAAAATTTTACTTTTGGAAATCACGGTGTTACAAATTGGTATCAGAGCCTTGGTTTGAGGGATTCGGACGCACCTACGGGTAAATCTGGACTCAAACTGAGGAAGTAAGAAAAAGTTTTCCAAATAAATGGTCTTCTAAAAGTGAATAAGAGTTCAAAGAGAAAGCAAGAAAGAGCAGTGTGTACAATCAGCCAGAGCCAAACGGTGATTTCCCAAAATACCCTTACTTTTGTATTGTGAAATATCTATTATGCACTTTATGAGACATTATTGCATGCTAGAGACAGGCTAGGTACTTCACATCTTAGGACTAGAATGGCCTGATTTGTGATGCCTTAGTCTAGGGTTTGCTGTTATATGTGCGTTATACTTTTGTGTGTATGTGATGAGCGAGAGTATCTAGTTAGAACGCACAAGGGGTAAAGCTACGGGGTACAGAGGTACATCTGGGGATGAGCCGAGAAGGTGGAGCTACCACAGATGGGGAGTCCTATGTATGCTTCAATGCTCGAATGCTGCTTGCTTTGTGCTTTGTGGAGTTGTCGATGATGGGAGTCAGCTACCAAGTGAGTATGACGATACTCAGGAGGTAGAGGGCTGGCATCATTAGGAACTCTTCAGCAGCTGATAGCAAAGAAGTGGGAGGACAGCGGAAGGAACTAGGGAGTAAACCTAGCCAAATGAGTGCGCTGGTAGGGTAGAGAATTTCGCTGGAAAGCGAGCACACGCGATGAGATGGGTGAAAGATGCAGGTTTATCAGCTACTTAGGAACTCTGGGATGGTCCGTGTGGAAAGTATGGGTAGATGTGGCAGGTAGTATGGGCCCGTACTACTGAAAGCAGAGGACCCATACTTGATACAGGGGGCATTCTGAAGGTCCTAAGGAACAGATTGAGGAGTGATGTTATGGTTCGAATACCATACATCGGAGCGGATACAGAGTGATGTTATGGTCAGGGCACCATACATCAGAACAGTTTGAGATAGATGTTGTGGTTCGAGTGCTATCCATTGGAGCGGATTGAGGAGTGGTGCTATGGTTCAGGTACCATACACCGAAGCATGTTGAGGAGGGATGTCATGGGATGAGTACCCTGGTTCGTAGTGGATGATGCTTGTGGCTGTCTTGTTATCCGGTTATCGATCGGACGAGCACGAGTGAGCGGGATGCGAGGATCCGCGAGATCCGGCGTGTTGAGGTTGCTGCATTGTTGCGGGCTGAGTCGCCAGAATTGGTTGGGTCGATCAGGACCACTATGATTGAAGTAGTTTGATGAGCGATATGCGGCTTTCACAGAGACTGCTGCCGCGGCGGTTACAACGGCAAAGAAAGGGGCTAGTCGGGGATTTCAGTATCGGGACTTCTATTATGCGAAGCCTTCCACATTCGATGGAGTTCAGGACTCGATTGTTACTATGAGATGGTTATCAGACATGGAGGGGTGTTTCTCCACGAGTTATGCCCTGCTGATCAGAGGGTGGGGGTGTGCTCTGAACCTGTTGAGGCTCGGGGCGAAGGATTGGTGGAGCTTGACCACGATGTCATTTTCCGACGCGCAGGGGGCTGCGGTTTTATGGGATCAATTCATAAAGATGTTCGGTACTCGCTATGTTCTGCGAGATGAAAAGGAGAGATTGACTCGGGAATTCCTTGAGCTGAAGCAGGATTTGGGGTCGGTGACTGAGATCACCAGGATGTTTATTGGGAGGGCGATGTTTCGCCCTGAGTTCGCTTCGGAGCAGGCTCAGATGCCCTGATATCCGAGTATGCTCAAGGGGGGTATCAGACAGTTCGTGTCCGCGCGGAGGTGCGAGACCCTGTTGGAATTGCAGAAGGCCGCCATGTGGCGTGATTTAGAGGTTAAGTTGCAGTCGCGTGAGCTGAGACAGGCTCCGATGCAGTCGCAGTCGGCGCCGAAACGATTCAGGACCGTAGACGTTGGAATGGGGGAATCGGAGCGGCCACACTTGTGGAAAGTGTGGGAGGAGTCACACCGGAATTGCTGGTCCGGTGGTGCATGCTGCAAGTGCGGGAAAGAGGGGCACTATGCGCGGGATTGTCGGCAGTCAGTGCCGATTCGGGATTGAGGATTTGTCGTCATTGTCGGCAGGTTGGACATTTGAGGGTCAACTGTCCACAGCTTTTTGCAGGATCGGTGTAGGCTCTAGCACCGGCCACCTTGAGGAGTTCGGGAGGAGGACAGGATGGAGTAGAGTCCAAGGGCTCAGGGTTGTGCTTATCGGATTGCGGCAGAGGGAGACAGAGCAGTGTCGGAGGCAACTGCGGGTATGATGCTCTCTTGATGTCTTGAGTAGATTGCGTTGATTGTGGCGTATTGTTTGTGCTGGTAGTGTGGATTTCGATGCGGTATTCGTTGTTTTGCGGGTTTGGCATGGTTATGGATTGGTGCTTCAGGTTTTCGCTTGGCATTCGTTGTTCCCTGAGGGTTTAGTATGATTATAGTTTGGTGTTTTGGTACCGGTAGCCTCGTGCGGTGTTCGATGCGATATTCAACCTTTGGCAGGTTGTGGGTTTGGTTACGGGTTATTGCTTGGGAATTCCGTTGGTCATCGTTCGTGGGGGGTTGATAGTGGAGATGCGGCACTGGGTTGATTGTCGGGTAGCATCTTCAGTCGTGGAATGGATGATTGAAGGACTAGATTCTTGTGAGTGGGTTGATCAGGGAGGAGGTGTGTTTTGCTGAGGGTTGCTTGTGCTGGTGGGAAGCAGTCAGGGTGTAAGTATTCTCTTTGTACAGGATTGCTCTGTAAGGTCGTTAATGACGATCGGTGGCAGCTAGTCAGTGCTTTAGTGGGGGAGAATTGTAAAATTCTCCGGGAGATCGATGAGTATGTGAGGGTGCTTAGCTGTTGGGATTCGGCAGTGTGTCAGCGCAAAGTATAGGCCGACGAGAGCGAGTGTTGGGTATGCGGGGCGAGATACAGACCTAGGGCATTTGATTGTGGAGGCCTGAGAGGAGGTCGGGATCAAGCTTGAGTAAGTAATCGGAATTTTGCGATCAGAGTATTGGTACGTTTGAGGTACGTGATGGGTTGTACTGCATTAATCTCACGGGATTATGTTGTGCATGTTTCTGGAGCTGGAACTGGAAGGTTCCCAGAGTTAGAACCTGAGGGTCTGCAGAGTTGGGTGTACGGACCCACAGAGATATAGCCTCGAGTGGCTAGTATGTGTTATGAGAGTCGGTCCAGTCATACTGGAGACTCTGTTGGTATTGCTGGATTAGCTCGAGATTTGCGGATCGCGTATGTTGCAGTGTGATTGCATTGGAAGGTCTGGCCCCGGGGTATTGATCTTGTTAGCTGAGGCAGTGATTTTGATGAGTGGAGAGAGTGCACGGGATTGAGAGCCCCTGCAATGAGAACCAGGGTATGTGAATAGCAGTTACGCAAAAAGGGTGGTGTCGCTTGGGGCGAGCACCGTGGCACCGGTTGGAGTGGCATTATGTTCAAGAGAGTTCCGTGGAAAAGGAAAAGAGGAGGGTATGTAACTCCGAAGGGGGTGCAGGTTCACGAAAGTGAAAGCTGCAGGGCAGAGTTATGGTTAGAGTATTTCGAGTATGGTTTTGGGCATCGTGTTCGCGGCAGTGGGGTAGGAACCCATCCGGTTGGGATGTCTGTTGAGGCTTAGAAGGGATGCATGGAGAGAGAAAATTTTAAGTTCTCAGTGTGAATCCGATCAGAGTGTAGGGTGGATGTAGTGGTTCATCTTGGGAGATGTTCGAGGATATCATCAGTGTATCGGGTCTTCCAACCTACGAGTGTTGGGGCTAGTTCAGCATGTGTATATGATGGCAAGAGGAGAATTTGTGAGAGTTACTCTGGGAGTGAGAATGGATCTCTCAGTTGGTCTGGGATGGACAAAGTGGGCTTTGGATCGGGGATCCGGTGGTTCATGGTTTCCTAACCCGTATGGGTCGAGTGATCGTCGAGATTTAGAGCCGAGTTGCATCTTGGGTAATTTCCGATTACAGAAAGTGATGAGCAGTTCAGAGTTCGTACTTTAGTTGGCAAAGCAGACTCAACAGGTTAAAGAGAGTTAGTGATCGTCTAGAGTTAACAGGAAAGTTATGCAGGCAAACGCCGTTACGAGTATGTGATTCAGGTCAGCGACTTCGTATTTCTGACGGGGTGCTTCGATTTAGGAAGAGGGGTAAATGGGGGCCCCGGTATGTTGGGTCTTTTCGTGAAGGTGCGAAGGTAGGAAGGGTGGCCTATCGTTTGGAGCTGTCAACGGAATTGGGACGGATCCATGACACTGGTATGTGTCGCAGTTGAAGAGGTGTATAGCGGATGAGTCAGCAGTGGTTCTGCTAGAGAACGATTAGGTGGATGTGAGCCTGTGTTACGTCGAGAGGCCAGTGGCTGTCGGAGATCGGAAGATCAAGGTTCTGAGGAACAAGGAGGTACCTCTGATATTGGTTCCGTAGCGGCCTCGGAAGATATCGGAAGTGTTTAGGGAAGCCGAAACGTGTGATGCGGGAGCAGCATCCAGAACTATTTTCAGAGTGAGACTTCGAGGGCGAAGTCTAATTCTAGTGGGGGAGAGTTGTAACAGCCCAAAATCTCAAAGTATTGTTAAATTGCATTTTGGGGGTGTTTTAAAGGGGAGACTCGGCGAGTCGGGGCCAGACTCGCCGAGTAGGGTCGCAGACTTGGTCGCGGGTTCGCGACGTGACTCGACGAGTCCAGATATGGACTCGGCGAGTCGACGCTGTTCAGCAGAAACCCTAGCCGTTTCGTATTGGGTCGTATATAAGGGTTGTTATGTCGTCATTTCACGTCTTTTGGCCGATTGTGGAGAACCCTAAACGACCATGGCATCTGGAGCAAAGTCTTAGGGCCATTGTTGATCTTGGAAGAATTGTTGTGCAAGGAAGAGAAGGGATTGGCTAAAGGAGCAGCAAGGGAGTCACATTCTGAGGATTGGGGACAAAGAGGATACATTATTCAGGTAAGAACTCGGATTATCCTCTGCTGTGTTGATGTGTTATGGGATTAGGGTTTGTGAAACCCATTTGGTGATTTGATGGATTATTATGTTGTTATACAAAAGTTTATACCCCAGTAATAGGATGATTAGAGGTCCAGAAGGTCCCATGATTGTGTATTTCGGGACCATACGTATTTCAGGAAGCAGTTACTCGTCTGCATGGCATGGACTCGCCGAGTTGTTCTTCAGACTCGGCGAGTAGCTTGAAGATTTACTGGGACTCGCCGAGTTGTTCATCAGACTCGGCGAGTAGAGTCGGGGTGGCCCCGCGATTCTTCCACGAGGACCTCGTCGAGTCAAGAGGGATACTCGACGAGTAGAAAGGGATTCCGCAGGAATTGATGAGGACGACCAGACTCGCCGAGTCGCCAGGGAACTCGCCGAGTCCAGTCGAGCTGACAATGGACTGTTGACCAGAGTTGACTGGTGTGATTTCTCAGGGTCAGTTAGCGTGGAAGATAGAAGTGCTAAAAAGGGATATATGATGAGACAGGGAGCTTGGAGCTCGGAGGATCAAGTGCAAGGGATTTCGGGAGTTGCTATCTCCCAGTGACCGCGAGGTGAGTCTTCTCACTATACCTCACCCGGAAGGGTTTGATTGTGTGACCGGAAGGTCAAGTACGTTGTGTGTTATGCTTATATGCTATGAATGGAAAGTTAGTTGCTACGCGTGATATACATGCTTATATATGGGCCGGAAGGCAAGGTATTATGTGACAGAAAGGTCAGGTATGATATATGATATATGTGCTTTATGTGTTAGAGTATTTGTATTATGTGTTATGTATGTGTATGGGCCGGAAGGCGATGTTATGTGGATCGAAAGATCCGGGCCGGAAGGCAATGTTATGTGGATCGAAAGATCCGGGCCGGAAGGCAATATTATGTGGACTGAAAGGTCCGGGCCGGAGGGCGTATGTGCGTAAGGTATATTGGGGAACTCACTAAGCTTCGTGCTTACGTTGTTTACGTTATGATGTTTCAGGTTCTTACAGTAACGCGGGATGGCAACGGTTCGATTGTACACACCGAAGAAAGAGTTGTGTTTTGGAGGATCCTGGTCTTCTCTTATAATGAAAATGAAACTATGTTTTGTAAATTCGAATGTGAATAAGATTCTAAACAAGTGTTTTTAATATTAAATTAATTATTTAAATGAAAATTTTACTTTTGGAAATCACGGTGTTACAAAAACCCTCAAGTTTGACCTAAAGTCAACCTTGGTAAAAAAGTCAACGGTCAACAGAGTCAACAAAAGTCAAAGTCCAAGGCTGGTTGACTACGCCCTACATACTTAACTCATCCCCCGTGTACATGGGATGGCTTAGTATGCCTAACGTACGAAAATTACGGCCAACATACTCGAGTTGGTTCCATCCTTTCCATTAAGCACTTAATCCCTTAAGGACTTTTCACCCAAACCCAGATCTAGCCTCAAAACATTATCGTAAGTTATAAAGTTTTCACCTTTATGACTTTCCATGGATAAGGAAGGTCCAAAATCTAAAACCCTAAATTAATCCATTAAGACATCACAACGCTTGCATGGAAGGGATAGAAAAGACCAATATCACATTTTTATGGTTCCTAATAGCTCCATTATGGATAAAGTTTCCTACTTGATCCATTAGAATGGTCCCAACAAACAAGATCTAGTCTTTAAGTCATAAAGGTACCAAAAATGCATCTTTTTCATCTTAATCAATTAAGTCCAAGTCTCTAACCTTTAGATCTGAATCAATATGATGTTTAGATGGATAAAGTTTCCAAATTTATCCATAACAATGTCACAAACTTCCAAGATCTAAACTTTATGCACTTAAAGTGACCATAAGCTCATAACACCCAAAACTAGTTAGTTCTAACAATTTCATCATCAAGATTCAAACTTTATACCTCCAGAAGAAAGATCAAGGTGAACAAGGTCTAGATCTACAAACTCAAATGCAAGCAACGCTTTTTTAATGAGTTCCTTCTTCTCCAAGGTGCACCAAGAGCACTCCAAAGCACTTAAAAACACCTTCTTTTTGCTTATAATGCTCAAACTAGGGTTAGGGTTTCAAGATAGGGTGTTGAAGAGGTGGAGGCTGAGATAGAGTGGGTTTGGGGAAGTTAAGGAGCTGAAATAAGGCTTCACCCACAAAAATAGTGTTTGGACACTGACAACATACACCTAGCGTACTAGGGATGCCCTAGTACGCCCAACGTATGCGGCTAACCTAAAAATCGCCATAACTGCAAACAGTCGTAACTTCTTTGTTCCAACTCCGTTTTCAACGTTCTTTATATCCATGGAAAAATGTTGAAGAACTCTATAATATTATCTAAATATCCTGGACTAAAAACTTATCGAGCAAATATCCATATTTCATGCAACCCGACCTATGACTTTTCCTTTTTTACCCTTCGGCCCAAAACACAATTCAAGGGTTAGATCTCTCAACCATCATTACCTCCTTCCACAAGGGCTAATATTTACCTCCTTAAGGTCCAAAGCTTTCACACAATCAACTTCCAACCCACGACCCTGAAATAAGAAATGACGGGAAACAGGATGTTACAATTCTCCCCCGCTTGAATTAAACTTCGTCCTCGAAATCAGCTCTCGCTTCCACTTCATAATGCAACTCCTCACATCAACCAAACTAACCGAAAACCCGCAGATTTGATTGGATCGAAACCTCCTCGGCCAAACGTTGTCATGCTAATCACACACATAGGTGCACCATCACGATGAGAACCAACTGGTCACATACCAAACTATGTCATACTCCTACTTGGCTCTGACAACCCTGCTTAGCTATCTACTGAAAACACTTGGGCTTAACCTTGATCCACTAATCGACAACAACACTCGAGCCTACCCTCGATCCACTAACCAACAACAACACTTGGGCCAACAAAAATTAACTGATCTTACCAGGTCTTCGCGTCGTGTCAGACCTCCAAGCCCCAATCAAACAAGAACATACAAGGAAGCCTTCATCACATTCCTCAACCTGTGCTCCTAACACCCTAGAGCTCACTAAGTTTCGTGCTTACAGTTTTCAGTTTATGTTTTAGGTACTTCGAGTGCAAATGGGAAGAGCTCGGGGTGATTGTAGTGCACACACTATCTTGTTCAACATTCATATGATTACTCTGATATTTTATGATGTAGTAATATACTTTGATCCATCTTGGATGTATGACAATGTTTTGGATTACCGTTTTATAAATTTTAAAATGAAATTTTTAGATCTTATTTGTGGGATGTTTCACGTAAATGAATTAATTTTCCATAACTAAGATTTTGCATTGATAATGAAATATATATACAAGATACAAAATAAAATGGGCTACATGGTTAGACTAGGCTATATTATCTATATGGGCTATCTTTTTTTTTTTTTTTTTAAATCTAACATACCCTAAGTTACTCCTAATGTCGCATATGTCCTAGACGGGACTTGAACCATCGACCTCAAAGAAGGAGGGCAAATCCTATTACCATTGGGATAGATAACAATACAAACTAATAAAAAATGAGACCCTTAACATTACAAATTTATTTTAGTAAACGAGGAGGCACCTCCTGTAAAATTTATTAATTAAAAGAGATATTACAATTGCAAGTCAGTGACTCCTTACTAGGGGTGTAAACGATCCGAGTCGATCCCGAACCTAACCTAATTTGTCCCAACTTGTTTAAAGTTATAAAAGCTCGAGTTTAAGTTTGGCTCGATGCAAGCCTCATTAAAAAAACTTGAGCTCGACTTGTGAATTATCCAACAGGTTTAGTTCGTTTCGGGATGACTTGTGTTACGAAACAAACCAAAGTTCGACTTAAGGTTCGAACTCAAGTTTTAGTCAAGCAAAACCAAAAAACTAAGACTTAGCTTACTAATTATTAATTAATGAACTAATTTGTTATTTTTTTTAGCTTTAGACTCAACTCCCACTTTATACAAACTTCTTGTCCTTTTCTTTTTGTTTGAGCAATAACGTGGGACAATATTCTTCAAATAAATGTTTTTCCAAACTTCAAAATCTCTACATTTATTCATCCATTCGGTTGTGTATTTTTTTAGATTCAAAGCTTTGTAATTAAAATATAATAATCAAATTTTAATTAACATGAAAATGTCTCCTTTTAAACGAGGACTATAAAAAAATCCGAAAATGTTATAAAATTGAGATTAACCGCATTTAATATAAGTTCAAGACACATAAAAGCCCTAACCATATTTCGACTTGTAATCAATCCATGTAGACCGATAAAAAATAACTAGGCACTCAAAACAAGTACATATTCGAGCATCATTAACAAACTCATTATCAATCTCGATTCATTTCAATATGAACAACAATTTAACCAATTGGATTGATTAGAATATACCGAGTAATAAAAAATATATAAAAATATGGTCCTAAAAATTTAGACGACCTAACCCGTCATCCAAATTGTCCCACCTATGACCTATTGGCACGCCCTTAATACACTAGCTTGATCCACAGTGATTCAATCAACTCAGCTTAGGCTGCTTGTTGATAAAATTTTGCTAATTAAATCATAAGTTTTGACCTCAACAATAATTCACATACAGATTATAAAGTACACGTTTCTACTCTAATAGCTATTTCAGTTTATTTGTTTTTATATAATATTTTGGAAAACATTCGATCTGATTCCATAACAAAAATCTAAACCACACCTAAATTTTGTTTTCTATTAAAACAAGAACCTTTTTCAGGAAATATAAGGCAGCAAAAAGGGTCTCCTTGTTGGCATGATTACTTATGCGATAAGAAATTAATCAAAGAAAAAACGTGTGAAGACATTGAAAACATACTAAGAAAAAAACATTTAAAATGAAACGTATAACTTCTTGGTCTAAAATTGTTTAAAATATAATCAAACATTCAAACCTTTATTAAAAAAAAAAAAAGCCGTTATAATTTTATTTAATATATTAATTATTTATAAAACTTAATAAAAGATTACAGATATGAGATATTCTCTTAAAGAAAACAATGTTTCATTTTACAATAATATATAATAACAGAGAATATACAAAAACAATAGTCAAAATACAACTATCCTCCTCAATAACCCGGAATAATCATTGGGAATTTTAAAATAAAATTAAAAAAAAAAAAGAATATTAAAAAATTTACAAAACAAATAATGTTAATCCAACGGCCAAAAATATGATCTGGACCACTACAGACGACATGACGTGGGCCCCACTCATTTCCCTCTCGCCGAAGGATGGTCCGGTTGTACTATTGCTATCAGGGTTTGTACCGTACAACACCTGAATGCCTTCAACGTCGTCTCTTGCGAGCTCTACTTTCCGTATTCCCGACGAAATCGTCGGAAACATGATCGCATCTTCCACCGACGAATGTCCGAGACCCAACAGATGTCCAATCTCATGCACAGCCACTGATTCCAAATCCATCGCCGACGGAGATCCAGACGCGAACACATCGTCGATAATCCAAGTCTCGTCGCTGTCAAGATGTAGTAATCCTCTCGGCGGAGCAAATGCATGAGCTAATGTTCCCAACACTCCGTCGAAATCCTCTCCGTCTCCGTGGTTTCCACCGTAGAATCCAATCTTAAGGTCGGCGGTGTTGTAGTTATTGCTTTCGGTAAACGTCAACGGTGTCCACTCCGACCACCGAGCGAAGGCGTTAGTGAAAACACGCTTAACGTCATCGGTTAACTGATTTCTCGGCTCAAACGCGTATGTCAAATCACGTCGCGACCGCGGCCACCGCGGAGTCCCAGGGAAGAAAGAATAATGAGCAACTGTATGTCCGGTCATCGACGCGGCTTTACCGGAGTTCATAGTACTAGATCCGTTAACAATATCCGCAACTCCACATCTCGGTTTTAAGATCTGCTTCACCGTGGATTCATCGAGTTCGCCGGTAGCATTTAAATTGAAATTGAGCTGGTAATTTTTCACCGCAGTTTCAAGCGCGTCGTCGTAGTCGTCGGTGAAGTTTTTGCTGATGTTGCCGATGTATCCGAAGTAATGAAAGTAGTTTTTGAGTTTGGAAATACCAGGAACTTTCTGACCCAAATGGCAGCCGGAGAGATTGTTGAAGCTATCCCAAGCTCCGGCGGTGATGTTTGGTAATAACGACGGTGGAATGGATGAAACATTGGGGAAAAAATGTGGAAAAGCGGTGATTGAGGAGGAGAAAACAGAGAAAAGGAAGAGAACAGCAGCGATCTTCATTGTGTTAGTATGAATCTGTGGAATGAAGTTTTCAGTTTTGTATTTATGGAGATTAGAAGAAGGAATTTGTCAAAATAGGTCGGAAGGAAGAAAGAGAGGAGAAGGGCGGCCAGGACTGTTGTGGGAATCGTTTTAAAGAAAATAAAATAAAATAATGAGAGTGTCGTTGTCTACTCGCAATTTAACATTTCTTTGGTCAAAACCCAAAAACCCAAAACGAGTTATATTTCAAAATAAATACGATAGTTTCATAATTGAGAAATTAAATATTATTTCTATAGATTTTTGTTCCTATTAATCTTTCTATTCATTTAAATGATGACATGTGTTATATAATATTTTAAAATATCATTAATTTTATTAAATAAACATTAAATGTTATACATGTCACCGTTTAATTGGATACGATGATATATAGAAATAAAAAGTAGAAACAATATTTTAAAAACCAGTTTTTTAGTTGAACCGGTATGATGACCAGTTCCCGGTTTAACCGGTTCGACCTGAACCGATTTCTATATAACTATATTTTTCATGTTTTTTTCTATTTTCCTACACATACATACATATATAAATTATGAATTTGATATTTATAAGTTCAAACATTAAAAATACATATAAAAATAAGTTGTACATGAATCCAAATACATTAAAATAACACATAACCATAAGTTTTAGTGTTTTACATCAATCCATATACGTCAAAAAGAAAATAAAGTATAATATCGAAACAAAATATAGTTTTAGATGAATACAAACACATCAAAAAATTTATAAAATTTACCATATGTTTTTATTTAGAGAAAACTAAACATATTTAAAAAAAATCACCAAAGTTTATTATGTAAATGGTTCTTTTTTTCATGTGGTTTTATTAGGTTTAACCGGTTCAACCAGTTTATTTTGACCGGTTTAATCGGGTTTTTCTAAAAACTGTCTGGTTCAATCCGGTTTAAAAATCAATGTAAAACTGGTGATAGTTGAACCGCTCCCTCTCCCTGTTCTCGGTCCAACCGATTTGACCGGCCGGTTCAAACCGATTTTTAAAACATTAAATATGAGGATATTCAATTTCTCTTAAAGAAAAAGGGACCAATTTTCCAACGGGAATAATGACTTGGTCAAATCATTTAACTAACTTATGTTCATTTTGTACATGCAACTTGTCTTACATTATAATAATACCAAAAATAATTCAATGTAACTGTGAAGAGAAATTAAATATTCTTTATTACATATCATCATATCCAATTAAATGGTGACATGTATAACATTTAATGTTTATTTAATTATATTTTAAAATAATTGATATGACACATATCATCATTTAAATGGATAGTAAGAATAAAATGTAAGAGGATATTTACTTTCTCTTTCTTTAATCCTCAGAAAAATCTTCCTTATGAAATATGTAAAATTAATAATTTTTGGGTTTTATTTGATATAAAAATATCTTTAGACATTCACAAAAATACTACATAATTATTTTAGTATGTAAATTAATTACCTTATTTTTTTTTATCACCATGATGTTCAAAATATGATATTCCGGATAAAAAACACTTTGTTTGAAAAACAGTTAGATAAGTAAGATGTGATATCAAGATGCAAGAGTTCTGAAATATGATATTTCAGACATTTTTACATTCCGGACTCTTTATTTGACATGTCTGAAACATGGAGAACATGTTCGTAATGTAGCATTTCTAACTCTGAAATGCTATGTAACAACTGAATCTAAATAAAAAAATAAATTAAATTATATTTAAATTTTATGAATACTCTTACATTATATCTAACATGTTTAATAAAAATTGAATTAAATAATTGGAGCATCTCAAATATGAGTTTTTTTATGACCTACAAATATTCATTAACCACTTAAAATCTTTTATTGGAGCGTATTTTTTTTACTT
Source organism: Lactuca sativa (assembly GCF_002870075.4). Taxonomy (NCBI): domain Eukaryota; kingdom Viridiplantae; phylum Streptophyta; class Magnoliopsida; order Asterales; family Asteraceae; genus Lactuca; species Lactuca sativa. The sequence goes on from NC_056626.2 coordinate 12,479,928, forward strand.
TTAAAAATAGCAACCCACTATTAGGTTTCTATTTTGAAAATATAATATGGATTATTAAGGCATGTTAATTTGATTTTAGAGTTAATTGTGCAACTTTGATGGATTTGGAATGTAGATGATTAAGTGATAAGTGCATGAAGCTTGGAGGGCTAAGGTGGAGAATACACAAAGAGGCATTCGAATACGGAATACAAGTATGACTTAGAGCATAAGGTGTGGGTCGTGTAGCTTCTTGTTGTGGTTGAGTTGGCAGCTCATAACGCTGTTATAATATCAAAAACACCCCCCCCCCCCCCCCTCTCCTTGTTGCATCTTGTTGTGATGCTTCTTGTTGTCTCCATGACAAAAAGAAACGTGATCACCTATTGGCTGCCAAATTATTTTTCTCTATCTCTCTCCTCAACATGGTGTTATAACACCATGAACACCACCCCTCATCTTGTTGCTTCTTGTTATAACACCACTTCAAGTTGTCCATACTATATGTTCTTAAGCATATAAACGTTAAGTATAAGAATGTGGCTCAATTTCGTCATACATTCAAAATCACTTTCGCTTTCTAACTAAAACTGTTCTCCTGTTTCTACCTATACTAATAACTAGAGTTTGTTAATGCATTTCAGCATTTCTGATATAATGAATCTTCTAATGTCATATATTCTTTGATCATCAAATTATATGTGAATTTGTTTCCATTTACGTATGGTTCGTATTTGTTCATGTTAAACACCATTGAAATATTTATGTAATTAGTTAAAGCTCTTGGTTAATTACTTAAATTTGATTGTATAATTGTGAACTCTTGGTTAAAACTAGTTCACAACTGTTACTTTTATCAACCACTTAATATTTTTCAATCACTTAATTATCTATTGTGATATTACATTTTACGACATCTACTTAATAACACTTTTCATTTTATCTCGTTAATCATCTTTTATACATATATATGTCTAAAACATCAGTTTATAATATGTTTCATATAAGATGATAAGTATATGGTTATTAAAAAGAACTTGAGAAAAGCTTTTGGATTGGGATGCTTTATAAAGATAGGCTTTACCGAAAAAATAATATAACAAAATAGATATTCTCTAAAAACATTAATCATTATAAAAATGCTCTTATTAACTCGATTTTATTAATGCTTGACTGGAACGATCCGGGTTTAAAAGCAAGCAATTTGATAAAATTTTGATGCATGCGTCATTGAATACAACATTCTAGAACAAAAGTTACAATTTTATAAAATGGTAAGAGACTTTTGAACAGTTGAAATAAAAGGAGTTCGCAAGGGTCACAAGTTATCTCAATAATTTCTTGATGGTATTTAAATGTCACTCGCATCTTTTAAATCGATTTTAACATCATTAAAAGAAAACATACTCGTGTGTATATCTTTTTTTTTTTTAAATAGTATTGTCGTACTTAAAATTTCAATTTACGCATATGACCCATCTTTATGTATTTATTAGAACAATATTTATTCAGAAGTTGAATTTAGGATTTGACATGTTCACATAAAACTGTAAAAACTGTTATCTTTGATTTTAATATTAATGTCTACACCTTGACTTTTGTTAACCAAGTACGGCCAGAATACGTCGTTGGTAGAAACAATATAATATAAAAAATATCGATATCTTTGTCTAGTACGAAAATCATGTACCAGGTCGTTGGTGAGAATACTTTTTTAAATTATTTTAATTATTAAAACTAAAATTAAATTATTTAGTTTAAAAGTTTTTGTTTTGACACATTCTTGTAGGTTTAATTAAATAAAGAACTTGATTGTATACATATTTTGGATTGGATTAACGATTACTATTTACGAACGAATATAATTAAGTGATATACGATAATCAACATATGTTCACCTGTACTTATCATTATAAGTAATCATAATACTAATATGGGCTTCTGATCGAAATAAACGAAGAAACGAGGAAAAATGTAGACTTTTGACTTTGAAATTTTTATGCCAATTTAGAATCTTCTATTATGGATTGTAGTTTAAATGAGGATCACACCTTAAAGAAGATTCTTAGACTTTTAAAATACCTACCTTTTTCAATAAGGTGGTTGTGGAATTTTCAAAGATAAAACGAAAAACTTATATTACCAAGCAATTGTTGGGTGTTGATTAATCAAAGAAGTATTAAATATCACAAAATATTTTAAATAACTTTGAATATGACAATTCTAATGAAATATGTTGCGGTGTTCTTGATGATTTTTAAAATTAAAATCTAAAAGAAACATTCGATTTTTTTTTTTTCGAAACAAAAAGACAATGATATTTTATTATTTTATCAAATTCTTGTTGGAAAAAAAAATTATTTTTTTGTTTGAACAGCAAGAAAAATATAATAGATAATATGTCATAAAACTCCCATCACTATACACAAACAATAACAAGTAGAAGAATCCCTACTTATGCTTACGCATACTCTCTTCTTATATATATTGTGAGCATGGTTACATACATACAGAAATGACAACATAGTCCAAATCAAACATACATGACAATTTTACGAAAAGGAGCTTACAATTTTTTTAGAATATTAGCAATGTGTAGGCCTCTCATAAGTTGGAGGGAGAGAAGGGCAGTTTTCATTCATATTGGAATATGGGTGTAAGGTGTTGTACAAAGGTAATTCCATGCGATACTTCCCAAGTATTTGGCAGAATGGAAGCTTATCATCACCATTGTTGCACCATTTTGGAAGCCTTGTTTGATTATTCTCAAAGATTTTCAGCATATAAGCATCACGAATCTGTAAAAACACAGAGCCATGTTTAATAGCTTAAGTAGAAATATTTTTCGTTATAGATTTGAAATTCTTACAGTGAACTCGGTGACTTGAATAGAATCTGCAAAAGGCCCAAAAACTCCAGCAGCTTTATATATTTGAAGAATAAAAGCAACACAAGTTGTAGACTTTCCATCACTATACACCCATTCATCATTCTCAGGAATTGTCATCAATTCATCAAAAGATATGCCTCTCTTTTCTGTCTCTTCCAAAATCCCATACAAATCCAAACCCTAAAACCAAAATAAATACCTTAAAGAAAAAAAAAAATACAAACATAAATCTTTGTATAAATTAGGGCAAAATCAATTACCTCTGTCCCAAGACGCATATTTAGGGCTTCATTCCACATATTGGCAGCATAAGCAGGCTGCATCCTAGTCCACATAGACATGACAGAAATCACCTGAAATATGCAAAATGTATTTCAGACACTTAAAACAAAAAAAAAAATGATAAAATATTAAAAAGTGAGAAAGTGAGAAATGGAAACTGACCAAGTGAGCATCAATAGGTGGGGGATAATTGTCACCAATGGTATCAATCCAACTAAAAATCATGTTATGATAACCATAAGGTTTTCCAGACATGCTCAAAGCATATTCCCATGCTGCAGTGTTATTCCATTTTGCACGTATCTCAGGATGTAAAGGCAACAAAGCTATTTGTGGGTTTGATTCATCTTTAAGTGCCAAATCCCACCATTCATCCCATGGAATCACCACAATAATTTCTTCACCCTACAATATAACCATGCTCCAGAATGCATCACCCCTGTGAAATTTGTTTTTTTGGAATGTGAGAAGGTAAAATGGTAATTTAGTCTTTTTACCTTTTCATTCTCGTGTCCTGATTCACCAACCCAAAGATTTCCTAAATCGTCCTTCATACAAACTGCTGTATGACCAGCAAATGCCCCTGTGACCCATTTTTCCAATGTTTCAAAGCCACCCCATCTTCCTCGGATCTTTGAAACAGCTAGAAAATCACCAGAATGAACATCATCTGGATTGATAGTTGCACGCCATGGCTTAGATCGTGTCTCAAAAGTAGCACCCATGTGAGTCTTTAGAAATTTTAGGTTTGCATCTTGGCCCCATTTTGTGTTGGCAAACAGAGGCAAAACATCAACTAAAGAAAGCAGTGTTCCTAGCATTCCAGAAGGCATCAGAAATACAGAGACTCCATGTTGCTTTACCTGAATATCAACAATGGATGATTGTAAAGTGGAATTAAGTCATGAATCAGACCAAAAAGGATTATAAATCTGAATTTGATGTGGGTGTAGTGTACATATTCTAACTCTGCAGGTTCCTCCCAGGACTCAAATGGCAAAGTATGTTGATTTGCTGCGAAGTAGTAGTCCCAGGTAATCCTGTAGGGTGTTGCGAAAACATAGAGATCCATACATGTCCAACTGTGGGCTTCAGAAGTCTGAAGAATATAAAAAACAAAAGCAAGAACATGATCAGAATCAACACAAATAGGATCCTTATTCATTTGGATCAAACAAAAAGGGGGAAAATTGACCTATCTGTTTGATTCGAAATTCAAAACTACTCTAGAAACAAGCTAAAAACTTAATTAAACACAGGAAAAATAGAATAAGGATGAAAGGAAACGAACTGATTTTGCGCCAATTAAAGACATAGGAAAGAGACGGAACCTTGAGATGGATGATCCCGCCTCCCAAACCACGATCATCGCCTACAGTGAAGTCCATACGAGCTTCATTGCCATGGAAACAAGCACCTTTCCACTGAAGTGTCCCGTTGTTCGGAGAAATCGTCCCGACGAACGACGGCAACAAATCAACCGCCTTACCAAAGCTGTTCATAACAGGCCACGAAATTTGACGAGGTAGAACAGGTAAGACATCGTTAACTCTAAAAGGCAACTTCAAAGCTTCACCGAATTCCGAAACTGAACCTAAACCTAACATTAGCATACACAGCACCCTCCATAACCACATCCTTGTTTGTATCAACAAAGCTGGAGGATGAACTTGTGGAATCCTAAAGAATTTGTGAAATTGGTGCAGTGTATGTTGACGATTTTAATCCATTGAATGATTGGGAGTGTGATTTGGCTGATGAGATCGATGAATTGGGGGTTGATTTTTACGGTGAAGTCAAAGTTTGTAAGGCGTCGTGAGTATCGAGGTGTAGACTTTGATCGGTTGATTTTAGGAGATACTGTGCTAATTTGTCTGTAATTTCAGACTAGGAACTATGATTTTCAAGTTTTACAGTCTGGTCCTCGTAGAATGCTCTTGCTTCACTCTAGCACCTCATAATTCATAAATCTCTGAATAACTGAAGTTCAATAACATAGATTTCAAATAATTTCTAAAGCGTTTGAACTTTTAATGAATGTAATAATGTTTAAATTTATTTACTTCTTCAGAAATATTTAATGACTACATCAAAGAATACAATAAGTATTCAATAAGAGAAAAATAGATTTGGGTTGCAATTTGTATCTCCAAAAACTTTATAAAAGGATGTAGAAATATTTTTTTTTACTATATTTTACTTTGGGCCAAAAGGAAAAAAAGGACGGTGGTTGCTTTTTGAGAAACATTGCTAAAAAGAGAAAAGTTTATAAGAATATGATATTGTATTAACATTATTTTTGGACGTGTCGTTTAAAAAAAGACTTTGGTTGATATGTATATGCCAACTTATTTTTTTGATTTTATTACAACATGGTGTTTGATGAGACCAACAAACTAATTTTTTTAAAAGTTATTTGAAATAACTTATGAAGACTTTTCCACAAGTGCTACTGTATTTTCATTTCCCAATTAATTTAAGGGCGTGTTTGGTACGGAACTTTTGAAAGCGTTTGGGAGCTTCTAGCTTTTAGCTTTTGACAAAACGCTATAGTTTAAACAAAAAGCTTCGTTTGGCAGTACGAACGTTTAGTTTTTAGTTTTAACAAAACGTTCCGATTCTAAAAGCTACTTCATGTAGCTTTTAACAAAACGCTCCGGAGCTTTTGAAAACAATTTCCATAATTACACTTAAAAATATATTTATATATTTTTTATTTTTAATCAGTTGTCCTTTTATGTAATTTTATATATTTCAAAAGCTTTCAGCTGCTTTTGTCAAACATTAATATAACAAATAAAAGCTACAGCTTCCCGCTACCAGCTACCAGCTACACGCTACCAGCTAACCGCTACCCGCTTCCAGCTAACAACTACTTTTGCCAAACACGCCCTAAATGTTTTTATGTCATTTTATATTTGCCATCTAGTTTACAAACTAGCTACTTTGTTGTATATTTGTCATCTAGTTTATAAACTAGCTAAACTAGCTAGTTTGTTAGCATCACTATTACTTTACACCAGCTACTACCATGTAGCTTATTAGGTAAAATGTAGGTTTTTAATTAGTCTGCAAAATACAACCTAAATGGAAAGATGAAAAAAAAAAGTAAAGGGAGATAAAATAAATGGGGTAAGTAGGGGTGTAAGTAAGCCGAGCTACTCGGGATCGACTCGTTAAAAGCTTGACTCGAGATCGAATTAAACGAGTCTTAGCCGAGCTCGAGCCTAAATATGAGGCCCGTTTATTAGACGAGCTCGAGCCGAGCTTCAATTAATGGGCTCGTGAGCCTAAACGAGCCTATATACATACATACACACACACACACACACACACACACACACACACATATATATATATATATATATATATATATATATATATATATATATATAGAGAGAGAGAGAGAGAGAGAGGCTCGTTCAGGCTCGATTAGGCTCGCGAGCACACTAAATTGTTCACGAGCCGAGCTCGAGCTTCATTTTAAGGCTCGAATCAAGCTCGAGCTTCCTCAAAATTAAACAAGCCAAGCTCAAGTTTGGTCAGGCTCGGGCTCGACTCGGCTCGGCTCATTTACACCCCTAGGGGTAAGTTTATTTTTGGAAAAAAAAGAAGGGAAATAAGCATATGTAGAAGTGTAGAACTAGTGCATGTTTTTGGATAACTCAAAATTCCCTATCTAATCTTATTATATAAAAAAACCGTTTAGATGCATCAAATAGCAACTTATTTTATGCCGATTTACATTCTATGTAGAATAAAAACATAGAGTAATTTTCATCCATTACAAAGTACAAACAATATATAATTTTCATTTCACACAAAACAAAACACATTTTACATTTCATTATTTCAGAAAATAGAGGTTGCTAACTAAAGTAAACAAAAAATCCAACTTTATATCCCAAAAAGAAAGCAATTCGAGTAGCAAGGAAGAATCAGAGCAGTGTCTTCAACAGCCAAAGGCTGCCTAAACGGGTTCAACTGAACCTGTCCCAAAACCAAACAATCTTTTACTACAAATCACCAAAATCAATGTTTTATTTCTTTTTGTACAAATAAGAAAATCTTAAATACATATTTATCCAACAATTTTTTACCTTTTTTAGACCAATATTTTTAAAAATTATATATATGCAAATGACACGAATTATACAACCATTTTTTGTTTCAACCAGTAACAAAACAAACTTACAGGTATTGTGGGTGGACTACCAGTCACAGAGCTTATACAATTAGCTGCAAGATGACAAGCTTCTTCACAATAATCAGAGAAAATGGTTGGGATTTCTATTTCTCTTATCAGCTCCTGAAAGTACATTGTCAATTTCAGTAATAAAAAAAAAACAATAAATGCATAAACATACCACACAAATATAAATAATTAAAAATAAATAAACATACGATAGTTGGTAGCCAGCTTTTGTAGGCCGCAATACCAGCATTTGGAGCAATTATTAAATCAGGAATAAATTCCTGTCCATAAAGAAGTACATCCATTAGACCCCTTTTGTCAAACAGAACAGTACAGTACAATAATACAGGACAGTACAGAACAGAACATGATTGATGTCAACGGGACAAAAAGTACAACTTTCTGTCCTACCCAAAAAGGTGGAACAGGATTGGACTTGGACTCACTATCAACCTGTTGTCGGTGCAAAAAGACATAAATGCCCTTCTAATCGTCAATCATTTAAAATATTAGTGAAAGTAAGAATATATAATATATAAAACCTTGGTGAGATCTGAGTAGCGGTTGTGATAAAGACCTGAATGAAGATTTATTGTAATTGATGAAGATTTATCAGAAGCGGTGTGTGAATTGAATTCACCTTTGACAGATTTACAGCTGCAATTTGACTCAATGCAATGTGCATAGCTACAAAGAGTAATTGTCTCACCATCCCTGTTTGCCCAAAATGGAAAATTAATGTACTTTAGTTTACTCTTTTTACTCTCAATAAGCTGAATCTCTAAATAACATGTGATGCTGAATTGCTGACCTGTCATGTGGAATAGCAGGTCCAACAAAATCTATATGCACTCGGACTCCAGGAAGTAAAGCATGCAACTCCCCAAATACAGCAAGTTGATAAACTTCCCTTTCTGGCCCTTCACAAAGCCAATCCATTAATCAGAATCAAGAATCCACAAAAGAACACTATTTTAACATAATAAGCTAAATCAGGTTCTAAAAGTCATGAAAATACCTAGGTAGTGTATGCACAATTCATCAGTAGTTTCAGGGATTAACTGTTTCACATAAGCAAGTTGAATCGCCTTATATATGGTCAATGGCTGGAAATACAATATATATATATATATATATATATATATATATATATATATATATATATATATATATATATATATATATATATATAAGTATGTAACCATATGCACTACATCTAATAAAGACATATTCTATGAAGTATACATTATATGGTACACAATGAAACTACATTACCCAGTGAAGAAGCAGAGCAACAGGAGAATCTAAAGGGATGCCTCTCCATTCATAATACTCATTCCAACTACTTAATTTCTTTGTTAACATAGACAAAGGCCCTGCATTTTGAGTTTGTGTAGAGTAGCTTTCGGAAGTAAGTATAAATGATCTAAAACTACACCAATGAAAATTTACAACAATACCTTTACAAGGGCATAATTTACTTGAGAGATTCCAGCCCTTATCATACCTTCCAATTAAATGAATAAACAATGAGACCCCATGTGTATTGAAACATCAGGGGAAAAGAAGGATCAAAAAGGAACCTCAAATGATCTGAGGAAGTAATCGAAGCCCCACAGCTACATTCACATATCCAGAATCCTACACAGTGGATCCCCTGTTTATCCAAGAATGAGCATCTAGTCTCCACCTTTCCACAAACCTGCAACACTTCAGTCAAGTAACTCGATACAAATTACCCAAAACCTTGAAGCACCATTGATTAAGATAACATTCTAGCTTTTGAGGTTAGAGTTTTAACATTTCCAAACCAGAATTGATACAAGACGTGTCAGAATGTTTGAAAAAATATATTCCCAACCATGGTATTTTGTTTTCAATAGTTCATATAAATCTCGAATTCAAAATTTGACCCTTTTGGTCTCACAAATCCAACTACATAAAGTGATTACCTGATAAGTAGCTTCCCGGGAAAAAGTAAAAGGGAAGTCATTTAGCAGCACCACACGGCACATCTGTTGTTTGAGTCTTCCACATTCTTCTTTGTGAACTCTCCAATGTGATGTCTTAAACAAAATCAGCACCATAAGTCATCAGCATCAAATTAAGGTAATTAACTGAAAACAGGCATCAAGTGAAGGTGATCCACAGATTAAAATTGGGGATTTGGTGCATTACTACGTTCAGCTTCTACTTGATGCTTGCAACAAAGATGGTAATACATCAATTTAAAGCGATAAAAAAAGTGATAAAACAATTTTCAGTATCGGAAAATGTGCGAATCTAGGGTTCTTACTAGAGATGATAATAAATTTTGTGTATGTGCTCGAATTTAAGGAGAATATGAAAAACCTGATGAGAGACGGAACAATAGAAAACAGCACCACAACCGCCGCACCGGCGGTTAGCTGGTCCCGAGCACCGCCGTGGACTTCCTTTCGCGGCACACTCCATTCATCCGATTTCGTCTATGTGTTTTCAAAAGCAGTAGCCACTTGGACCCCTGTACTATGAAGTACATACATTTTTCACCTTAGTTTCTAATAAAATACCGTGAGGTCCCCGAAACACAAGCAAAATTATCAAAGTCAACGGCCTTTGACCAAGCTCGTACTAATCAGGTATTTAGGTTAGTAGTTGTGAGATACATTTTGATGAGGAGATATTTGGGTAATCGAGGATAATGCATACGAAATTTTATAAAATTCAATCAACATATTATTTTTTTCGAACAAATCACAAGCATAAAAGTGTGGAAAACATATATAAGATCTTCATTTCTCTCAAGTCTAATGGCTAATACGATCTTGTCACCAAGAACTATCTCTTATATCCCGATCTCTGCTAATATACTAGATCCATATACCAAGTTCATTTTGCATCTCGTTTAACGTTAAGGCACACATCTAACATAAAAGTCGGACTAAAAAGTCATATCAAATAACATGTGGGTAACTCAATAAAACTATGTAAACCAATGACATTGTAAAAACTTGTAGTGGTAATCATAATCATTGTTGTAAAACTCGCCGAATTGGCCGATTACTCCTCCGAGTACTCGCTACTCGGCCCCTTACCGAAGCGAGTTACAAAATTCAAAGTACTCCCCGATCGGTTTCTTACTGAACTGGGCAGTGTTGTCAAACCCGATTAACTCGGTGATTAATATGTATAATATACTTAACAATTTATTATTTAACATACACACACATGTGATTAAAACTACATATATATCTTAAATTTTCAGTAATTATTCATTAACTGAGACCATTATGTATTTTTCAGTTTTTTTATGTATTCACATGTATCTAATTTTGTTATAAATTTCAATCAACTTAAGATTTTGACATATATAAGTTCTCTAAAAATATTTCTACATCTATCACCGAATCTGAAGTACTCTTCGAGTACTCCTGAGTACTCGTTACTCGGTAGTCGGCCGAACTGGTACCGAGTAGTGAGTTCTACAGTCGTGATCATAATATATATTTAAAATATGAGAGATTTCAATGCATAATATGCATGATCAATCTATATGATTCCATGTTGCTCGCGGACCAACTATGCAGGATTGAAAGTAGAACACAACCATCAATATCAAGATGTAGGGGTGAGAAAAATACTTGTTGAGTTGTCGGGACTGAACCGAGCCAAAACCAATTGATAACAGAATATGTAATTTGGTTCAGTTATCAGTTTCTGCATATCCATCAAGGTTGTAGAACTCGTTACTCGGTACTTGCTAGGCCGACTACCGAGTAGCGAGTACTCGGATTCAGTAATTAATGTACAAAAAATTTTAAGGAAATTATATATGTCAAAACCATAAGTTAAAATCATAAATTGATTGAAATATAAAAACAAAATCAAATACATATGAATTCACAAAAACTGAAAAGCACATAATGGTTTCACTTCGTGAATAATTATTGAAAGTTTAACATAAATATGTAGTAATAATCACATGTGTGTATGTTAAACAATAAATCATTTAGTATATTATATATATTAATCACCGAATTGACCAATTTTTACAACACTGCTCAGTTCAGTAAGAGGTCGATCGGGGAGTACTTGGGATTATGTAACTCGCCTCGGTAACGGGCCGAGTAGCGAGTACTTAGATGAGTACTCGGCCAACTCGACAAGTTTTACAACACTGATATCCATAAATTTGGTTCTCGGTTTTTGGTTCCAATTTTGGACCCTACTAACTAGGAGTGACCAAAATACTAGATAGAACCGGAACCATAACTGATTAGGAATCGGATATGTATTCAGTTTGTTTTTGGATTACTCCATATCCATAAATTTGGTTCTCAACTTCTTGGTTCTGATTAGGTTATGTTCGATTTCAGAACTGAGTTCACCTTATCAAGAGGACCAGTAGCAAATCACGACACCTCATCGTTTGGTTTACCCTTCTAACCCTTAAATCTCTTCAACATAACCTTAAGGTAGTTTCTTATACATTGATATATAAATTAGAAGGCCATAAAAAAGTCTAAGTAGCAAACCGGTTTATATTTTATCTAAAATTGTCCAACAGTGGCGGTATTGTTTGACGTATTATCAAAAGATATAGAAAATTTTGTCTTGTAATTTTTAAGTTTTTATTATGTAATCTAAAATGCTATATAAGTTATATCTAATATGCGAATATCCAAATAGTTCATACCTAATCGTCTACTTCATTTGTCAAGTATAGGTATTTACCCAATGAGCAGATGCAAAAAGGAACTAATCTGGTGAACCTTATGGAGTCTTCTAAACATCACACACTAAATTTATTATGAAGGGAAATAAAAAAAAAAAAAAAAAAAAAAACAGCACCTAAGCATCTAAAAATGGATCTATTTACCTTGAATTTTTTATTCAGATATTTTTAGTGGTGTGGTTTTTATACCCACATTTATATATCAATTATTTGTGAACTCGAAAACAAAGAACAAAAAGGCGTTGAACAATTAACCCGATGCAGTCTTATCCGTTTTGATCCATTTTATCCATTACATCATTAGCCATTCTCCAATAAAGTCATTGTTGGCCTATTTTCGTTTTTGAATACTATTGTTGGCCATAGAGCCCATGTTCACTTTCATGTTAATGAATAATGAGTTGTCTGATAGGCCTACAATGAGATTCACTCGTTCGAAATAGCTTTTTTGACTTGCCTCCAAAAACACATTTCTCATTTCTCATGATTATTTTGCCAATCCATAAAAACACACACAACTATTGAATAAAAGTATCAAAACACATGAACTCCTTTCATATGTAGCAAAAGATCCACCCTATACGTGTATGTCCACTTATTGTCCTAAAGTTTTCTCAATACTTCTTGCAAAATGGGTTAAACCGAACCTGGTCTACTTCATGACTACTTTATTTCTTAAACAAACATCAAAAACTTTATTTATTTATGTGAGTAATTTACCTTTTACCTAATTATAAAGGAAAAGTGTTGAGATACATTAACATCTTAAAAACAAGAACGTTTTTTTTTCATTTTAAAACCATTTCAAAATCCATAAATTATATAAAAACATAGTTTCTCAAAACCATAAGTCATAAAAATTCAGGATAATGTACACAATCACGCATTCGCCTTACCTTTGTCCTCTTATGTATTTGAAACCATAAAATCAAACTGTAAGCCAAAATTTAGTAAGTTGTCCTAAAGTACCCCACACCACCAAACATATAAAATCATGCATACGTGAGCCTTCGGCATGACTAGACCACCTCACAGGGCCTATAACCTATTTGGATCTCTCTGTAGGACTTACAACCTATCCAAACCGATGTGGGTATCTTGACCTTCAGCAAATATAATAGATCGCTACCGCATAACAACATCCTATATACAAGGATACATAACACAATCTAGTGGACCAACATTGACGCCTTTGACCCACGAGTACATTGAGGAAAACTCAAATGAACCACTCGATAGGGGCCCAACAGCTACCTCGGCATCAAAACAGCCAACTCAAACTTCCTAAAACCAAATCGAGACCAATCCTTAATCAAATACTCAATTCTACCCAAGTTTAACCAAAAGACGAATTGGTCAAAAAATCAACAATCAAAGTCCACAATGTCAACAATCAGCTTAGTCAAAGTCAACGTCACGTCGTGACCATTCATTGGTTACGTCGTGAGAATACAACAACAAAACAATCGCGATTCTGGGCTTCGTCACGTCGGGACACATCTTATGTTACGTCGTGACTTTTGGTTAGAATGCCAAAATCTTCATTAAGTGCTTAATCTCTTCAGACCAAGGCCCATAACCTCAGATCTAGTTCCTAAATAGCTTCATAATAGATAAAGTTTCCAACTTTACCCATTAAGATGGTCCAAAAAACTTAGATCTAGTCTTTGAGTCTCAAAGGGACCAAGAATGCATCTTTCTCAACTAAATCCATTAAGTCCACGTCTCCAACCTTCATATTTAAATCAACATGATGTTTACATGGATAAAGCTTTTAGCTTTTTCCATAATAATGTCTCAAGCTTTCAGGATCTAAACTTTAATACACAAAATATGACCTAAATGACTACGATAACTTGCATGGCTGAAAGGGAAGGCAAAAGATCAAAAGTTTCCTAGTCCATGAGGTCCAAGAAGTATTCTAAACTGATCAAAATGTGATAAAGTTCAGATTTGAAGATCTGACGATAAACATCTCATGCTTATATATATATATATATATATATATATATATATATATATATATATGTGTGTGTGTGTGTGTGTGTGTGTGTGTGTGTGTGTGTGTGTGTGGATGACATAAACTTCAGATCAACCAATGACACATTGTAATGACTTTGCGGGCTCAAGACAAGTAAATTTCAAATGAGAATGAATCTAGCACTTAGTTTCTTTTTTGGTTGCCAAGTCAAACGAGTAGAGTTTTATTAATCTTTAAACGAATTACACTACAACTTCAGATGTTAAGTGATATTTTCTTTCGAAATTAGTTATCGTGGTTTTGAATTTCATATTTTTTTTGGCATTAAAATGTTTGAATTTGAAGTTGGCTAAGTTATGAGCTTTATGATTGGCTGATTTTTCCATATCCGGATTCAAACATATGTGATCCCAACGAACGTTGACATGCTTAAACTCACCCATGAGGTGCTTGTTGAGCATGATTTTTTATTTTACCAAATGATACCTAAAAGTTTTGAGTTATGTTGAACGAGGGGGTTACATTATGGTTCACCTTTCTCTTGAAGGTTAAAACTTGAGACATATAGAGCAAGATGCTATAAGAGAATAACTTATGCTTTTTTTGTCTAAACTAAATTATAATAATTTGATTTTGTTTCCTTACCCGTAATAACAATGTAATTTCATTTTCTTACCTGTAATAGCTATGTAATTTCATTTTATTACTTCTAATAATAATGTACTTTACTTTCCTTATTGATAATAACACATTTGGTTCCTTACTGATAATAACATCATAGTAAGAATCCATTACCCATAATAGCAATGCACTTTTATTTCCTTACCATTAATAGCAACATATTTGGATCTTTATTGATAATGACAACGTACTTGGAACTATTTAGCCATAATAGAAATATACTTATCTTTCTACATAGATTCAAAGATTCATGTTATGATGAATAAAATATTCAAAATACCATTCATGGGCAATGCGTAACATAATCCTTAAACTTACCATATATATATATATATATATATATATATATATATATATATATATATATATATATATATAGGGAAGAGTTATATGGAAAATGAATGATTAGGGCAACACATATTTGAACCAATGAAAACATGACAACACATCACTTCCACAATAACTTCCACAATACATTACTTGTAAAGAAAGAAATGGACACGTGTCATTTGATTACTGGTTCCGGTAGATGTTGCCCTAGTTATTTGTTTTCCATAGAACTCATTCCTATATATATATATATATATATATATATATATATATATATATATATATATAGAGAGAGAGAGAGAGAGAGAGATCATTAAGTATTTTGAGATCACTATAATCACTTATCTAACTCTTGTTTTAGAGTTTATCTTTTATCGAAAAAACTAAACTAAAATATATAAATTCATCATTTTTTAACCTCTTTTCATATTGAAATTCGATTTTGTTGCATATAACGAAAAATGTGCACCATATGCACACCATTTGAAAAAACATTTTTTTGAATATTTTTAACGAATCAATTTCTATAGCAACGTCTTAGTCAATTAAAATGTTTTTTAGACCAAAATATCTAGAAAAAATTAAAAATATATGTGCAAACTCATATGTATATATGTATATTTTTGTGATGAATACATATACAAATGTTGTCTATACACATAACAACATTAATAAAACCCTTAACTTCATTCTAAACATATAAAATATCACTTGAAAAAACAAAATAAATAAATAAATAAATATATATATATATATATATATATATATATATATATATATATATATATATATATATATATATATATATATATATATATATATATATATATATACCTCCTCTAATAAACAAAACTTAAAAAAACCACATGTCATCATTTTAAACATTAAGTTGTCACATGTCAATTTTTTAGTATTTTTCATTTTTGTCTTTTTTTATTTAATTTAATATATAATATTAATATCCCTTATTTACGGTTTTCAGTTATATATAGTAACGAAATATTATATCTTAAAATTAGGCAGAAAATAAATTTGAATTATTGGCCATAATTCGAAGATTATATTATTTCCATATTTTTCTTCTAAAATTAAGCAGGGAAGTTTTTATGTATTATTATCTTATTAATTTAAAATTTTCATATATGATTGCTAAATTAAAAATTTTCCATTTTTAATAAGAGGCATTAAATCTGATTTTTTAATTTCTATAACTTTTTAAAGTCTTGTAATTTCATCTTTGTGATAGAACAATTTTTGATATCATCTTATGGAAAGAATCAATTCCAAAAAAACACTGATACAAGTGTTAATTACATAAAACCGTAAAAATTTCCCTCAAAATTTAATTTTAGTCGATCAATTTGAATTGGCTTTAAAGATTATAAACTTTCAATTTCAACTAACAACTAACAAGGGTGTTGTAGTGTGACATCCCCATTTTCACGGCCAGAAAAGACTGATTTTGTTTATGCTTTATAAAAATCAGAGAACTTCTTTTAATAAAAAATGTTGCGGAATTTGTACCCAGTAAAACATGATAAATTCGTTATCAAAGCATTTCCGAAGAAATGTATTTTTATTCATTTAAAACATTGGGATTTCATCATCAATTCAGAAACATAAGCATAAACAGAACTTACATTCATTATCACTAGTGATTTACATCTCCTTAATCTCTCAGTGTAGTGTAGCTTTATATCGACACATGTGATACAATTAAACGGAGTGGGTCAGGTTGGGAAACCTGGTGAGTACATAGGGTTTTCAACCCACAATAATATAGTTAATTTGTTTCTTCACATAATACATGTTAAACAATTAACACGATTACCCATCCCCATTTTCTTCATTTAATATTCCCTAAAGAACTATCTTAAGGGTTATCTCATATATCATATTTACCACTCATCTCTTTACATCGTATTTCCTTATATGTTCGTTCCTAAAGACTTTTTGTTAGGTGTGTCAAACCCAACAAATAAAGGGGTACAACTGACTCTAAATACAATGCTTTAATGCACTAAAAAGTAGTACAAGGCAAGCATGGTCGAACCACATAGACACGGGACAAAAGTCTATACCTCTTTACGCAAGGTACTTTGGTCACAAAGGGGGATTTGTTTGCAAAAGTAAATAACTAAATAACAATCTACTTTAAAAGCATGCACAAAATGAAATAGATTTGTAAACAAATTGATTGAATGGTTCTAGTTCTAGTTCTCAATGTTGTTGTTCAACTTGATTATGACTTGATGTAATTCAAGATTGCTATTCTATGTTGGTACTGAAAGATATTAACACGCTCTAATAACTCTCGCTTGCCAAATTATCTAACCAAAACACGCTCTTTGATTAGACCTAGCTTTACTAATTCAACCTAAACACGCTCTTAGATTGTATTGAAAAACCACATTAAGTTTTGTACAAGCTTCCCAACAATTTTCATTTCTTCTCATACGCTCGGAAGTGTGAAAACATGTGATATATGTTTTACAATAAGAAAACTTATTGCTTGTTACCAATTATTAACTCAATAGAACGATTAGGTGCCCTAAAAGTTAATTAACTGCACAAAAATTCAATTCATGAAAGTGGCCAATCAAACACAAATCAAATTCAAGGATTCTAGTTAACCAAAAACATAATAACTAGAATAGAATCACAAATCAAACATCAAATCATATGCTTCAAGTCAAGCAATCAACATGTTTTGAACAAGTGTAACGACCGAAAAATACAACCAATTTTAAATTTTTTTTTTCAAAAACATCTCGATTCCATTAGATATTTACAAAAAGGTTTTCAATACAAAACATTTAACGTGTTCCCAGAATCACAATACTACGAAATCATGAGGAGCGGTACGATCATGCCTTCGTCTTGCCACAGTCTCCTGAAGAACCTGAAAAACATGAAACCACAACTGTAAGCCCGAAAGCTTAGTGAGATATCCCCAAAATACTAACCATAAATACCATACACGCATAACATACCATAACCTATCCGATCACAAAACAACCATGCACTTCGGGTCTACTGTGTGACTGGTCCGCCGCACCGGCCTACAGTCCACCTAGTCCACCCTCTGAGTCTATCCACATACATCGAGTCTACAGTGTGATTGGTCCGCCTGCTTCCGGGCCTTCAATCCACCTGGTCCACTCTTTGAGTCTACAGTATGACTGGTCCGCCCGCACCGGGCCTTCAGTCTATCTGATCCACTCTCCGAGCCTTCGGCACGTCTGGTCCGCCCTTTCGGGGCCTACAGCCTATCCGGACCGCTCGCTGGGCCTTCGGGACAACTGGTCCGCCCTGGGTATCTTGGCCTACAGCTCACAGCAGGACCCGCCTCAACCCAGCTCCAGTCCAAACAATCATGTGCACATATACATACAATCATATAGCAATTCACAGTCAACAAGCAGATCAAACAGATCACATAACATACCACCATCCTAACCAGGATACCGACCTAACAGGTCACTAACACAGCATCTCCCTATCTCTCAGGATACCGATCTCAATCAGGTCTCTAACATATACCATCCTAACTCACAGGATGCTAACATATCAAAGCAGTAACATAATAACAACTACCCGGATCTCAATCCGATAAGGGCCGACCTTGGTGCCTTAGACCCTGTTGATATAGTGAGGATAACTCACCTCGAAACTGCCGACTGAACAGATAACCCAAGCTGCTCCGATCACTGATACAATCTCCACCACTGGACAACCACCAATGCACTGAACTCAAAACAATAATCAACAATTACCACAATGCCCCTGGAAACCACTGGTCAACCCTTGGTCAAAGACAAGGTCAAAGTCAACCCCTGACTGACTCTACTCGCCGAGTCAACCCGATGACTCGCCGAGTCCCCATACTCAGAACTTCCCTCAATCCGCGACCTAACTCGTCGAGTCACCCCGAGACTCGTCGAGTTCAACAACTCTGAGTCCACTCGCACACAACTCACCGAGTCATCCCTTGACTCACCGATTCTCGACTCGACCAGAAAATATTGGGACTCTTCGACAAGACTCGCCGAGCCCAAGAACAGACTTGCCGAGTCTAAGGCTATCTTCAACCTACTCGCCGAGTTGTTCATACAACTCACCGAGTTCCAAGCCATCTTCAACCAACTCGCCGAGTTGTTCTTCCAACTCGTCGAGTTCCAGCTCATCTTCAAGCAACTCGTCGAGTACACCCATGTGACTCGCCGAGTACCACCGGTCTGAATCCGTTCAGAAGCATTCCAGGCCATGCAATTGCTCCAAAACATAGATCTAGCCTCCTACAACTCATCCATCACGTAAAGTGGCAAACTTTACGTGAATCCAAATAGATCTATGCATTTTGCACATTAGGGCTAAGGTTTGGGACATGATAGCTTCATCCAACACTTAACACAGGGACTTTCAAGCATTCCAAGTCTTCTCCATTCCAGATCTGAGGTAGCAACCTCAGATCTAACCTCTAAACTCCAACACATCCAAATATATAATCTCTAATACCCCCAAAATGATGCATCAAGGAAATAGCAGCTCAAAGACGAGATATTACCTCAAAAGAACGCCCCAACTGCAATGAATCTTGAATCCAAGCAAAGCCCCATGCTCCAAGCCTCTCCTTCTCTAAGATCTCTTCAATAACCACCTCTCCAAGCTCTAATTTGCTCAACAATGGTGCTTCTCCACGATTTTAGGGTTTCTGGGACTCAAGGGGGAATGAAGAGGCTGGGAGGAAAACATAATGTTCTTTATATAGGGCTCAACCCCGAGAATTAGGGTTTTCTCCACTCAGCGCCTACTCGCCGAGTCCATCTCATTGACTCGCCGAGTCGGCTACTTAACACGCGACCAAATCGCGAATCTACTCGCCGAGTCCATCCATGGACTCGCCGAGTCACTCTTTCCGAATTTACTCTTTTAGCCCTTCCACTCTACTCTTGATATTTCGGGATGTTACAATTCTCCCCCACTTAAATTAGGCTTCGTCCTCGAAGCCTACAGCAATTCAATCCCAAAGATACTCCCGCAACGCGCCACCTGGCCTTAACCTGGCCAAGTCCCTCAAGGCATACCCATCGAAACTCAAACACACTTTCTCTTTCCTTACGGTGTCCTGACCACTGTCTCGAGCCGGGCACCGGCTGTACCCTCTGATAATCACACTCAACAACCGAGAATTACCCATGAAGCATCACTGCCCCAAATCCCAACAATCACTCGACCCATAAGGGCTAGAAAGCCATGAACCATCGGATCCCCGATCCGAATCCCACTCTATCCATTTCGTGACGACGGAAAGACCCATTCTCAATCTCAGAGCAACTCCCACGAGTTCTCCTCTTGCAATCACATACACATGCTGAACTTTTTCCAGCACCCTCAGGTTGGGAAAACCCGATACACTGATGATTTCCTCCAACATCCCCCAGGATGAACCACTAATACATATCCAATACCCTGATCAGAATCACACTGAGAGCCCAAGACTCTCTCCCTGCATCCCTTCCGAGTCTCTTGGCTCTACATCTGCGGAATTCCTCCTCAACCTTATCAGACATCCCAAACCGGATGAGCTTCTAATCCACTGCCGCAAACACTCTGCTCAAAAACCATACTCGAATTACTCTAATCATAACTCTGCTCTGCCGCTTTCACTTCCGTGAACTTGTACTCCCTCTCGGAGTTACACACCTCTCTCACTTCCTTTTCCAAGGAATCCACTTGGCCATATTGCCACTCCAACAAGTGCCACGGTGCTCGCCCAACGCTACACCACCCTTTTAAGCGTATCCGCTATCCATCCAACACACATACTCTGACTCTCATCGCAGGGACTCTCAAGCCCTTGCACTATCTCCACTAATCAAGATCACTACCCGGGGCCAGACCTTCTAATGCAATCACACAGCAACATACACAATCCATATCCTCAAACTGATCCAGCAATACCTGCAGAGTCTTCAGCATGACTGGACCGCCTCACCAGGCCTTCAGTCCATTTGGACCACTCTCAGAACCTTCAGCCAATCTGGACCGCTCTCAGTGTCTTCAGTTTGGCTGGACCGTTCTCCGAGCCTTCGGCCTGACTGGTACGCCTTATGGCCTTCAGTCTATCCGGACCGCTCAACTAGCATCAACATTCCGAGCAATCCCCCCCGGAAGTCCTCCCATGCATACCGTTCTAGCCCTCAAGGGGGTTCCGAACTCTAACTCCATCATACATACTCGATCCCGGCCTGCTCCCAAGCCCTCCTCAATTAAATGCCCTAGGTCTGTATCCCGCCCCGCATGCCTGGCACTTACTCTTATCAGTCTATACTCTAGGCTGACAGAACACTTGCTGAATCCCAACAGCTAAGCACTCTCGAATACTCGTCGATCTCCCGGAGAATTCTCCGATTCTCCTCCACTTGAGCACTAACTATCAACCACCGGTCGCCATCACCGACCTCCCAGAACAACTCTTCCATAAAGAAAACACTTACACGCGGACTGCTTCCCACAAGCATAAACAACCGCAACGAGATCTCACATCAACACCGATCAACCTACTCGAAGGAAACTCAATCTGCATCTAACCACTCCTCAGAAAGCAGATGCTACCCGGCCTGCAACCCAATGCCGGGTTTCCACTAATAACCCTCATGAACGATAACCAACGGAATTCCCAAAACAATAACCCATAAGCAAAACCACAACCCGCAAAATGACGAATAGCGCAGCGAAAACCACACAAAGATACCATCACAAAACAATACACCACAATAATCACAAGATAACAAGACATCAAGAAAGAAACATACCCGCAGCTGCATCCGGCACTGCCTTGACCTCCTCTGCTACAAGCTGAAAAGCACGACCCTGAGCCCTTGGGGGCTCTGCTCCACCCTGACCTCCACCTGTGATCCTCAAAGTGGCCGGTGCTGGAGCCTGCACCGGTCCTGCAGCAAGCTGTGGACAGTTGACCCTCAAATGCCCAACCTGATGACAATGATAGCAAATCCTCAAATCCCGAACTGGCGCTGACTGCCGACAATCCCTCGCATAGTGCCCTTCCTTTCCGCACTTGCGGCATGCACCACCGGACCTACAAACCCCGGTGTGACCCCTCCCACACTTCCCACAAGTGTGGCTGCTCAGATCCCCCACTCTAACATCAACGGTCTTGGACCGTTTCGGCGCCGGCTGAGACTGCACCGGAGCCTGCCTCAGCTCATGCAACTGCAACTCAATCTCTAACTCACGCCGCCTAGCGGCCTCCTGCAACTCCAACAAGGTCTCGCACCTCTGCGCAGACACAAACTGTCTGATGTCCCTCTTGAGCATGCTCAGATATCGAGACATCTAAGCCTGCTCCGAAGCGAACTCTGGGCAAAACATCGCCCTCTCAGTGAACATCCTGGTGATCTCAATCACCGACTCCGAACCCTGCTTCAGCTCAAGGAACTCCTGAGCCAATCTCTCCCTCTCAACTTGCGGAACATAACGAGTGCTGAACATTTCTCTGAATTGATCCCACGAAACCGCAACCCTCTGCGCATCCGAATTTGACCCCGTGGTCAATCTCCACCAATCCTTCGCCCCGAGCCTCAACAGGTTCAGAGCACACCTCACCCTCTGATCAGCAGTGCATGAACACGTGAAGAAACACCCCTCCACGTCTGATAACCATCTCATAGCGACGATCGGGTCCTGAACTCCATCAAAAATGGGAGGCTTCGTATTAGCGAAGTCCCGATACTGAAAACCCCGACCAGCTCCTCCCCCTGCCGCCGCTACAGCCGCTGTAGCCGCCGCGGCAGCCGTCTCTGCGAGAGCCGCATAGCGCTCATCAAAATACTCAACCATGGCGGTCTTAATTGACCCAAACAGCTCCGGCAACTCAGCCCGGAACAACTCAACAATCTCATCACGCAGGATCTCACGAATCCTCGCATCCAACTCTCACGTGCTCATCTGACCGATGACCTCGGGCGGCACCGATCCGCCCGGAACTCTCTCTCCAGCTCCCGATCCTGATCCATATCCACTCTCATCATGCCTCGGAATCTCCATACTGAAAAACACCACACAAAATCTCAGACTCTTCCCATAACCTGGGATCCAACTCTCTCAACCCAACCCTAGAGATCATGGTTTCCCTAATACGCGTATGGGTCCTGTGCTTTCAATAGTACGGGCCCATACTACCTTCCACACCTACCCATATTTGTATGAAGTACTACCACAACGCCCTAGAGAAACATGCATAACAACGCTCAACCCTCACCACTAGAGGAACACTGAAAATATCCCATAAGGAACCCTAGGCTACAGGCATCACAAATCAGGCAACATATCATGAAATCCTGAAGATCCCTAGCCTATCACTAGCATGCTGTTCTACCAAAGCTCAAAAACAAATAACATGCATGGTATTTTGGGGTTACTTACTGGCTTCGGCTGATCGTACCTCCGCGTCCTCCCTTACTCATTTTGAAAACCATTTTAAATACTCTTTTGAAAACTCTCCTCGATTTGAGACTGGAGTCACATGAATGTTCCTCCAATTCACTCAAACCAAGGCTCTGATACCAACTTGTAACGACCGAAAAATACAACAAATTTAATTTTTTTTTTCAAAAACATCTCGATTCCATTAGATCTTTACAAAAAGGTTTTCAATACAAAACATTTAACGTTTTCCCATAATCACAATACTACGAAATCATGAGGAGCGGTACGATCACGCCTTCGCCTTGCCATAGTCTCCTGAAGAACCTGAAAAACATGAAACCACAACTGTAAGCCCGAAAGCTTAGTGAGATATCCCCAAAATACCAACCACAAATACCATACACGCATAACATGCCATAACCTATCCGATCACAGAACAGCCATGCACTTCGGGTCTACTGTGTGACTGGTCCGCCGCACCGGCCTACAGTCCACCTGGTCCACCCTCTGAGTCTATCCACATACATCGAGTCTACAGTGTTGTAACACCCCAAAGTTTGGAAAGTCAAGAAAAGAAAGAAGACCTCAATTTTAAAGAGAGACTCGGCGAGTCCAAGGAGGGACTCGGCGAGTCCGAGCGGGATCCGGGTTGAGGTGTTAGCGACCGACTCGGCGAGTCGGCCAAGGAGACTCGACGAGTTGGGTCTGAACGAGGAAAACCCTAAATCCGGGACTTGGAGCCTATTTAAGCGTCTCATTCTCTTTCATAGGGTTCCTTTAGTGCCTCTTTACCCCCCAGAACATCAACCCTAGCCGCCATATCCGTTTTTGAGCTAGATCTTGCATTGAAGAGAGCACTATAAGCTTGGAGAAGGAAGAAAAGCCTTGGAAGTGCAAGAAGGGACTGTAGATCCGAGATTGAGAAGACATTTCAGATCGATTGGAGGTAATAAGCTGTTGATTGGACTCCCTTTGCATCTAGATCTATTCTTGTGTGTGAGTTTTGGTCATTATTGGTATGATTTGTAACCAATTCGAGTTGGAGGTTCAGATCTGAGGTTGCTGCCTTAGATCCATGTTGGTTTTGGTCTTGAATCCCCTAAAGTATCAGCCCTTGGTATGTTGAAGAAGCATGTTTGCCATAAACCCTAGTTTAGTGTGTTTTGAGCATAGATCTCTCAATCTACACGTAAAGTTTGCCACTTTACGTGGGGAATAGACCCTAAAAGTATGGATCTATGAGTTGGAAGTTCTGTTTGGGTCGAAAAGCCACTGCATGGATTGAGGACTGGATAGACTCGGCGAGTCCTTCGAGTGGACTCGGCGAGTAGCTTGAAGATGAGGAGGAACTCGACGAGTAGGATGAACAGCTCGTCGAGTCGGTTGAAGTTAGGCATGGACTCGGCGAGTTGTATGAACAACTCGACGAGTTGGTTGAAGATTGCCTTGGAGTCGGCGAGTCTATTAGTGGACTCGGCGAGTCAGATCGTGAAACCTCAAACCCTTCGAGTTGAGATTCAAATCAGTGAGTCGGGTGGTGACTCAGTGAGTTGGACAGGACAGGACTTGGAGCTAGTTGGACTCGGCGAGTCATGGACTGACTCGGCGAGTCGGGTCGCGAATAAGAAAGACCCTGAGCTTATGAACTCGGCGAGTCTTTAGGAAGACTCGGCGAGTAGGGTTGACCTGGAAGGTTGACTTTGACCAAAGTTGACTTAGTTGACTGTCAGACTAAGTGTTATATGTATATTGATAGCTCGGAGAGCTAGAGGAGCAGCGGTTCAGGAGATTGTCGAGTAGCAGCCAGAGGTTTATCAGCAGGGCTCAACAGTTCAGGTGAGTTTCCTTCCAGTAGGAACGGGTCTAAGGCCACAATGCCGGCCCGTTTAGCTAGCAGTAGTTTTCGGATGTTGATCTGGTACAGTAGTTAGTATGTTTGATGCCTTCGTGGCTCAGACAGGAATTATGTGTTATGTGTTCCGGGCTACGGCCCGATGTAGTATGCAGTATATGTGAGTTTATGCCAGTGATATGTTATGATATGCTGTGTTCAGTTAGCTTCGGACTTCGGTCCGATGGAGGGGACAAGGTCCCAGACAGTTAGCTTCGGATTTCGGTCCGATGGAGGGGGCCAGGCCCCAGTCAGTTAGCTTCGGACTTCGGTTCGATGTAGGGGCAAGGCCCCAGTCAGTTAGCTTCGGATTTCGGTCCGATGTCAGCTTCGGACTTCGGTTCGATGTAGGGGGCAAGGCCCCAGTCAGTTAGCTTCGGACTTCGGTTCGATGTCAGTTTCGGAATTCGGTTCGATGTAGGGGGCAAGGCCCCAGATAGTCCGGACTTCGGTCCGATGCAGTGGGCAAGGCCCAATATGTGATTTATATGTTTTTGTGTGGTATGTGGTAGATTGGGGGAGCTCACTAAGCTTCGTGCTTACGGTTTTCAGTTTTTGGTTTCAGGTACTTGGTTTTCAAAATAGGAACTCGGGAAGATTGCAGAGCACACACCATAGTCAGTTAGCCTGGGAATGTTTGACTCTGATAATGATATTATGTTTTGAATTTAATACTCAAAAGTTATGTTTGACTTATGATACGTTGTTATAAATCTATTTTTTAGTAATGTTTAAAAGAAATTTTTAGTCATGATTTTTGGGTCGTTACAAGTTGGTATCAGAGCCTTGGTTTGAGGGATTCGGGCACACTCCCTAGTGTGTCTGAACTCAAACTAAGGAAGTGGTATATAGTTTTCAAAAAAAAAAAATCGTAGTTACAAAAGAATTTTGAGAAAAGAAAACAATTTTAGAAAAATGTAAAGAAAAGAGTTTTAGAAAAAGCAAAAAGAGTTTTGAAAAGAGAAAAGGGTGTGGTGCATGCAATCAACCGAGCTCAAGTAAGTACTCCCAATTTACCTATACAAGTTATATTATGATTATCAGTATCAGTTTTAGTTTCAGTTTCAGTTCCAGCTTCAGTAGAACAGCATGCTAGAATAGGACTAAGGATCTAGGATGATGCCTTATGTGCCTGCTTTATGTGTTCAACTTTATGAGAATTACATGCTAGTATTGAGTGGACAGCAGTAGGATAGCCTGTGTAGGTTATGCCTGATAGCATGAGCTTAGCATTGTATGCTAGTGCAGTTTCTTGTTATGAGAATTGTTTTGCCTGAGTATGTTTCCTTTATCCGAATGCTGCTTGCTTTGTGCTTTGTGGGACTCTGAGTGATGGGAGTTAGCCATTAGGTGAATACGTCACATCACATGTGATCAGGGTTGGATAATCTCAGAGTGCTGGATTTGGCCCTACTGCGCAGCTCTCGTCTGAGTCCAACCGTTGTAGGGACGAGACTTTTACTCGAAGGATTATCCGAGCCTCATTATATGCGATGGTATTCAGGTGGTGGCTAATTGGCATTACAAGGAGGCCTTCAGCAGATGAGGACTGTTTGGGTAGAGTCAGAGGTTCCCTAGGGCAAGCCTAGGATGAGAGTGGCATAGATCAGTAGAAGAGTAAAGGGGACTTGGTGGAGTTGAGGTAACTCTTGAGGAAAATACGGATAGATGTGGAAGGTAGTAGGGGCCCATACTACTGAAAGCAGAGGATCCGTATTCGATTCAAGAGGGGCCGAGGCAAAATCAAGGAACTAGTAGAGTATGTGAGAGATCCCTCAGCAGTAGTATAAAAATTGATCAGGATTTTGTTATATTTTCAGCATGGTGACGTTGCGCGAGATACCAGTTAGCAGTTCAGGTGTCGAGGAGGGGTCTGGCTCGGGCTTTAGAGCCGGGCAGCTTGAAGATAAGATGAGGGATTTCATTTCCACAGAGATTGTGCGCAGCATCATTGATCAGACTCCAGTGATTTTTGGTTCAGTTAGAGAGGCCATCGTGGAGCTTATGGATAGTCATCTTGAGGCCTTTAGGCCCGGGATAGTTTCAGGGCAGTTTGGGGCTCGTCTAGAGCCCGGTTCTTATGGAGATCGGAGATCCATCCGAGGGGGGGATTCCATTTCTGACTTTTGCCATCAGGGGTCAGGAGTGAGTGGGGCACCCTGCCTCCGGGAGAGACCCTTGCATGATTGGGTATCTAATGAGGTTTCGCTAGTCATTCGTGAGAAGTTACCCAACATCATTGAGCGGGTCACTGGTCGTTTGGCCGTTAAGTTCCAGGGACAACCAGCTGCTCTTCATGCGGTTGATGGAGTAGTCGGAGTCACTCAGGAGCAGGAGATTGGTTTGGTTGGGCAACTCGGAAAAAGGAAGCGAGCATGTGCCGCAGGGAGATTGGGGAGAAGTGTGGAGTCCTACTCAGCTGACTTGGGCGCTGAAGGTCAAGAGGACCTAGAGGTGTGTGGTAAGTGTGGAGGAACTCATGGGTTTGCTTGTCACAAGTTCAGGTGTTTCAAGTGCGGGGAAAGGGGGCATGTGTATCGGGATTGTAAGCAGGATCAGAGATGTTTTCATTGTCATCAGCTGGGTCATTTCAGGTCTCGCTGTCCCGTCTTGGTGGTGGAGAGAGTTCAGGGTCAGGCACCCATCGTTTCACAGGAAGTCAAGATCGAGCCGCACTAGATCTCAGGTATGTTGTTGAATTCCTTCCTTTGTAGTAACTCTATGGTTATGGTATTGCATCGATGTTAGTAAGCATGTATCTATGAGTATTATGCTACCTGCTTGTGAATGAGTTATATGCCATTTGCATACCTTGGTTTTAGATTGATAGTCAGTGGTTGCTCCCCAATAGAACGAGTTATCTAGGTTGCGGTAATTGTAGCATGCTTGGAAGGGATTTGGTGCGTCTCGCTAGTTCGGAGTGGCATAGTGTTAGAGATGGATTGGTTAGATCCCTAGCTATGGCAGGCTTGGGTTCCTTAGCAGAATGATTATGGAATGGCAACAAAGATCGGGATCTCTTTTGAGTATCGAGCAACAAGGGGTAAGCAGGATCGAAGTGGGGGAGAACCCTCCGGGTATACTTGGATAAGAGTCACGTAGACTCAGAATGAGTGCGCGGCCTTTGAGAAGAAAAGGGTAGTAGCACAGTGATGGATGGATTAAGAAGTTCAGAATCGGGAGTTCGAGAACTTTTCCCAATAGTTAGTTCATGTAATCGAGATGGTTAGAAGCTGGTTGAGAATCCAGGATTGGAGGACCACCTGTAGGGGCTCAAGTGAATCGGAATGAGGATCCTGAGAGCGGTTAGCAAGAGATGTTTTCGTACTAGTAGCCAATGTCAGAGTCAGCATGCAGGGTTGTGTAAATTCAGGAGTTGGGAGTTTGGAAACTTCCCAACAATAGCTTCTTGTATCTGGATTAGTAGACGGTTGGTTTGGGAACCAAGCCGAAGAGTTCCTCGACGAAGCGCTAAGTATATCAAGGATATAAGATGTCGAGGATGATGCAATATTCAAAGGCTGAGGGCTTTTTTGAGAAATCGGGATGAGGAATCACTAGCGGGGCTAGGGATAGTCAGGATGTTCTCGAGATAGTAGTAGTGTTGTAAGTCTGCGGGGGTAGCCGTAGCATTCACTAGCAGTCAGATAGTAGTAGTAGTGTTGTAAGTCTGCGGGGGTAGCCGTAGCATTCACTAGCAGTCAGATAGTAGTAGTAGTGTTGTAAGTCTGCGGGGGTAGCCGTAGCATTCACTAGCAGTCAGATAGCAGTAGTAGTGTTGTAAGTCTGCGGGGGTAGCCGTAGCATTCACTAGCAGCCAGATAGCATTAGAGGGTTGTAAGTCCGCGAGCGTAGTCGCAGCCTTTTTATCAGATTGGTAGGTAGCATGAGCGTGTGTTAGACGCGGGAAAGCAGTAGTACCCACCAGTTCGGGTGCAGCAGTGAGGATATGGGAATCCACGGGTTAGATTTCGGATTTCCCAAATGGATCAGTTATGGCTAAGTCAACATTTTGGGCTATAGATCGTCACATCAATTATGAGATCAGAGTAGCAGTGGACCGTTGGGGGTTCGGGTATGTTGCGGGCTACCGTCAGTCTGAGAGCCATCATGTTGTTAGTCGTGGAATTGATGATGTCAGGATGTGACGTATGGACCCGATCGGTTGGATCGGAAGGTTGCTAGAGCCACAGTGACAGGATAACCAGTGGAAACTAGTCCTAGAGGAAGATTTCGTTCAGAAGTCGTGGAAGCGACTAAGTGAGGAGTCCCTTGACTCCACAGTTGGGTTGGAGTTCAGTGTTTCAGCCAGTTCAGTGTTTCAGGCAGCTCAGTTAGTTCAGTCAGTTCAGTGTTTCAGGCAGCTCAGTGTTTCAGTCAGTTCAGTGTTTCAGGCAGCTCAGTGTTTCAGTCAGTTCAGTGTTTCAGGCAGCTCAGTGTTTCAGTCAGTTCAGTGTTTCAGGCAGCTCAGTGTTTCAGTCAGTTCAGTGTTTCAGGCAGCTCAGTGTTTCAGCCAGTTCAGTGTTTCAGGCAGCTCAGTGTTTCAGCCAGTTCAATGTTTCAGTCAGTTTAGTGTTTCAGGCATGTTCAGTATTGCAGGCAGTTCAGTGTTTGGAAGGTTTCAGGGTTTTGGGTCAGTATTGTATTTGCGTTGGAATGCAAGTGCTGACGATATAGTTGGTTGATTTGGAAATGGCAAGTCCTTCTCAGCAGGATCAGTTGAGCCTTTTGCCGAGTATAAGTGATATGTAAGGATAGCTAGGCAGGTAGCTTTTCATTCAGGAGGGAAGGCTCGAGTAAGTAGGAGATGAGTAATCAGGTGGGATAAAAGCAAGCTGGTTCCAGCAGCATCGTTTCAGTATGAGCGGCAGGATGGATAGAACAGTTATAGATAATCGAAGTATCTTCAGGAGTCGCTGGAAGAGACTAGGAGTTTGCGATGGAGTGTAGTGACCGGTGGGAGTCCGGTAACTCAGATATAGGGAGATTGGTTAGACCAGAGTAGTCTCAGTACATCCGGTAGGCGGATGGGAGGCAGCAAGATTTTCAGTCGCAGGAAGTAACGTTGAGGAAATTGTGGGAAAGAGAAGGATTCAGTATGTTCTATCGGTAGTGATCGGCACTGTGAGTGGCCGGAGTGATGGGCAAAAGGGTGATGGATTTTCCAGACAGAGAGTTGGAGGCAGTTCGCAGGCAGTTGATCATAGCAAACTTCGAGGACGAAGTTTAGTTTAAGTGGGGGAGAGTTGTAACACCCCAAAGTTTGGAAAGTCAAGAAAAGAAAGAAGACCTCAATTTTAAGGAGAGACTCGGCGAGTCCAAGGAGGGACTCGGCGAGTCCGAGCGGGATCCGGGTTGAGGTGTTAGTGACCGACTCGGTGAGTCGGCCAAGGAGACTCGACGAGTTGGGTCTGAACGAGGAAAACCCTAAATCCGGGACTTGGAGCCTATTTAAGCGTCTCATTCTCTTTCATAGGGTTCCTTTAGTGCCTCTTTACCCCCCACAACATCAACCCTAGCCGCCATATCCGTTTTTGAGCTAGATCTTGCATTGAAGAGAGCACTATAAGCTTGGAGAAGGAAGAAAAGCCTTGGAAGTGCAAGAAGGGACTGTAGATCCGAGATTGAGAAGACATTTCAGATCAATTGGAGGTAATAAGCTGTTGATTGGACTCCCTTTGCATCTAGATCTATTCTTATGTGTGAGTTTTGGTCATTATTGGTATGATTTGTAACCAATTCGAGTTGGAGGTTCAGATCTGAGGTTGCTACCTTAGATCCATGTTGGTTTTGGTCTTGAATCCCCTAAAGTATCAGCCCTTGGTATGTTGAAGAAGCATGTTTGCCATAAACCCTAGTTTAGTGTGTTTTGAGCATAGATCTCTCAATCTACACGTAAAGTTTGCCACTTTACGTGGGGAATAGACCCTAAAAGTATGGATCTATGAGTTGGAAGTTCTGTTTGGGTCGAAAAGCCACTGCATGGATTGAGGACTGGATAGACTCGGCGAGTCCTTCGAGTGGACTCGGCGAGTACCTTGAAGATGAGGAGGAACTCGAAGAGTAGGATGAACAGCTCGTCGAGTCGGTTGAAGTTAGGCATGGACTCGGCGAGTTGTATGAACAACTCGACGAGTTGGTTGAAGATTGCCTTGGAGTCGGCGAGTCTATTAGTGGACTCGGCGAGTCAGATCGTGAAACCTCAAACCCTTCGAGTTGAGACTCAAATCAGTGAGTCGGGTGGTGACTCAGTGAGTTGGACAGGACAGGACTTGGAGCTAGTTGGACTCGGCGAGTCATGCACTGACTCGGCGAGTCGGGTCGCGAATAAGAAAGACCCTGAGCTTATGAACTCGGCGAGTCTTTAGGAAGACTCGGCGAGTAGGGTTGACCTGGAAGGTTGAATTTGACCAGAGTTGACTTAGTTGACTGTCAGACTAAGTGTTATATGTATATTGATAGCTCGGAGAGCTAGAGGAGCAGCGGTTCAGGAGATTGTCGAGTAGCAGCCAGAGGTTTATCAGCAGGGCTCAGCAGTTCAGGTGAGTTTCCTTCCAGTAGGAACGGGTCTAAGGCCACAATGCCGGCCCGTTTAGCTAGCAGTAGTTTTCGGATGTTGATCTGGTACAGTAGTTAGTATGTTTGATGCCTTCGTGGCTCAGACAGGAATTATGTGTTATGTGTTCCGGGCTACGGCCCGATGTAGTATGCAGTATATGTGAGTTTATGCCAGTGATATGTTATGATATGCTGTGTTCAGTTAGCTTCGGACTTCGGTCCGATGGAGGGGACAAGGTCCCAGACAGTTAGCTTCGGATTTCGGTCCGATGGAGGGGGCCAGGCCCCAGTCAGTTAGCTTCGGACTTCGGTCCGATGTCAGCTTCGGACTTCGGTTCGATGTAGGGGCAAGGCCCCAGTCAGTTAGCTTCGGATTTCGGTCCGATGTCAGCTTCGGACTTCGGTTCGATGTAGGGGGCAAGGCCCCAGTCAGTTAGCTTCGGACTTCGGTTCGATGTCAGTTTCGGACTTCGGTTCGATGTAGGGGGCAAGGCCCCAGATAGTCCGGACTTCGGTCCGATGCAGTGGGCAAGGCCCAATATGTGATTTATATGTTTTTGTGTGGTATGTGGTAGATTGGGGGAGCTCACTAAGCTTCGTGCTTACGGTTTTCAGTTTTTGGTTTCAGGTACTTGGTTTTCAAAATAGGAGCTCGGGAAGATTGCAGAGCACACACCATAGTCAGTTAGCCTGGGAATGTTTGACTCTGATAATGATATTATGTTTTGAATTTAATACTCAAAAGTTATGTTTGACTTATGATACGTTGTTATAAATCTATTTTTTAGTAATGTTTAAAAGAAATTTTTAGTCATGATTTTTGGGTCGTTACAAGTTGGTATCAGAGCCTTGGTTTGAGGGATTCGGGCACACTCCCTAGTGTGTCTGAACTCAAACTAAGGAAGTGGTATATAGTTTTCAAAAAAAAAAAATCGTAGTTACAAAAGAATTTTGAGAAAAGAAAACAATTTTAGAAAAATGTAAAGAAAAGAGTTTTAGAAAAAGCAAAAAGAGTTTTGAAAAGAGAAAAGGGTGTGGTGCATGCAATCAACCGAGCTCAAGTAAGTACTCCCAATTTACCTATACAAGTTATATTATGATTATCAGTATCAGTTTTAGTTTCAGTTTCAGTTCCAGCTTCAGTAGAACAGCATGCTAGAATAGGACTAAGGATCTAGGATGATGCCTTATGTGCCTGCTTTATGTGTTCAACTTTATGAGAACTACATGCTAGTATTGAGTGGACAGCAGTAGGATAGCCTGTGTAGGTTATGCCTGATAGCATGAGCTTAGCATTGTATGCTAGTGCAGTTTCTTGTTATGAGAATTGTTTTGCCTGAGTATGTTTCCTTTATCCGAATGCTGCTTGCTTTGTGCTTTGTGGGACTCTGAGTGATGGGAGTTAGCCATTAGGTGAATACGTCACATCACATGTGATCAGGGTTGGATAATCTCAGAGTGCTGGATTTGGCCCTACTGCGCAGCTCTCGTCTGAGTCCAACCGTTGTAGGGACGAGACTTTTACTCGAAGGATTATCCGAGCCTCATTATATGCGATGGTATTCAGGTGGTGGCTAATTGGCATTACAAGGAGGCCTTCAGCAGCTGAGGACTGTTTGGGTAGAGTCAGAGGTTCCCTAGGGCAAGCCTAGGATGAGAGTGGCATAGATCAGTAGAAGAGTAAAGGGGACTTGGTGGAGTTGAGGTAACTCTTGAGGAAAGTACGGATAGATGTGGAAGGTAGTAGGGGCCCATACTACTGAAAGCAGAGGATCCGTATTCGATTCAAGAGGGGCCGAGGCAAAATCAAGGAACTAGTAGAGTATGTGAGAGATCCCTCAGCAGTAGTATAAAAATTGATCAGGATTTTGTTATATTTTCAGCATGGTGACGTTGCGCGAGATACCAGTTAGCAGTTCAGGTGTCGAGGAGGGGTCTGGCTCGGGCTTTAGAGTCGGGCAGCTTGATGATAAGATGAGGGATTTCATTTCCACAGAGATTGTGCGTAGCATCATTGATCAGACTCCAGTGATTTTTGGTTCAGTTAGAGAGGCCATCGTGGAGCTTATGGATAGTCATCTTGAGGCCTTTAGGCCCGGGATAGTTTCAGGGCAGTTTGGGGCTCGTCTAGAGCCCGGTTCTTATGGAGATCGGAGATCCATCCGAGGGGGGGATTCCATTTCTGACTTTTGCCATCAGGGGTCAGGAGTGAGTGGGGCACCCTGCCTCCGGGAGAGACCCTTGCATGATTGGGTATCTAATGAGGTTTCGCTAGTCATTCGTGAGAAGTTACCCAACATCATTGAGCGGGTCACTGGTCGTTTGGCCGTTAAGTTCCAGGGACAACCAACTGCTCTTCATGCGGTTGATGGAGTAGTCGGAGTCACTCAGGAGTAGGAGATTGGTTTGGTTGGGCAACTCGGAAAAAGGAAGCGAGCATGTGCCGCAGGGAGATTGGGGAGAAGTGTGGAGTCCTACTCAGCTGACTTGGGCGCTGAAGGTCAAGAGGACCTAGAGGTGTGTGGTAAGTGTGGAGGAACTCATGGGTTTGCTTGTCACAAGTTCAGGTGTTTCAAGTGCGGGGAAAGGGGGCATGTGTATCGGGATTGTAAGCAGGATCAGAGATGTTTTCATTGTCATCAGCTGGGTCATTTCAGGTCTCGCTGTCCCGTCTTGGTGGTGGAGAGAGTTCAGGGTCAGGCACCCATCGTTTCACAGGAAGTCAAGATCGAGCCGCACTAGATCTCAGGTATGTTGTTGAATTCCTTCCTTTGTAGTAACTCTATGGTTATGGTATTGCATCGATGTTAGTAAGCATGTATCTATGAGTATTATGCTACCTGCTTGTGAATGAGTTATATGCCATTTGCATACCTTGGTTTTAGATTGATAGTCAGTGGTTGCTCCCCAATAGAACGAGTTATCTAGGTTGCGGTAATTGTAGCATGCTTGGAAGGGATTTGGTGCGTCTCGCTAGTTCGGAGTGGCATAGTGTTAGAGATGGATTGGTTAGATCCCTAGCTATGGCAGGCTTGGGTTCCTTAGCAGAATGATTATGGAATGGCAACAAAGATCGGGATCTCTTTTGAGTATCGAGCAACAAGGGGTAAGCAGGATCGAAGTGGGGGAGAACCCTCCGGGTATACTTGGATAAGAGTCACGTAGACTCAGAATGAGTGCGCGGCCTTTGAGAAGAAAAGGGTAGTAGCACAGTGATGGATGGATTAAGAAGTTCAGAATCGGGAGTTCGAGAACTTTTCCCAATAGTTAGTTCATGTAATCGAGATGGTTAGAAGCTGGTTGAGAATCCAGGATTGGAGGACCACCTGTAGGGGCTCAAGTGAATCGGAATGAGGATCCTGAGAGCGGTTAGCAAGAGATGTTGATTGGACTCCCTTTGCATCTAGATCTATTCTTATGTGTGAGTTTTGGTCATTATTGGTATGATTTGTAACCAATTCGAGTTGGAGGTTCAGATCTGAGGTTGCTACCTTAGATCCATGTTGGTTTTGGTCTTGAATCCCCTAAAGTATCAGCCCTTGGTATGTTGAAGAAGCATGTTTGCCATAAACCCTAGTTTAGTGTGTTTTGAGCATAGATCTCTCAATCTACACGTAAAGTTTGCCACTTTACGTGGGGAATAGACCCTAAAAGTATGGATCTATGAGTTGGATGTTCTGTTTGGGTGGAAAAGCCACTGCATGGATTGAGGACTGGATAGACTCGGCGAGTCCTTCGAGTGGACTCGGCGAGTAGCTTGAAGATGAGGAGGAACTCGACGAGTAGGATGAACAGCTCGTCGAGTCGGTTGAAGTTAGGCATGGACTCGGCGAGTTGTATGAACAACTCGACGAGTTGGTTGAAGATTGCCTTGGAGTCGGCGAGTCTATTAGTGGACTCGGCGAGTCAGATCGTGAAACCTCAAACCCTTCGAGTTGAGACTCAAATCAGTGAGTCGGGTGGTGACTCAGTGAGTTGGACAGGACAGGACTTGGAGCTAATTGGACTCGGCGAGTCATGGACTGACTCGGCGAGTCGGGTCGCGAATAAGAAAGACCCTGAGCTTATGAACTCGGCGAGTCTTTAGGAAGACTCGGCGAGTAGGGTTGACCTGGAAGGTTGACTTTGACCAGAGTTGACTTAGTTGACTGTCAGACTAAGTGTTATATGTATATTGATAGCTCGGAGAGCTAGAGGAGCAGTGGTTCAGGAGATTGTCGAGTAGCAGCCAGAGGTTTATCAGCAGGGCTCAGCAGTTCAGGTGAGTTTCCTTCCAGTAGGAACGGGTCTAAGGCCACAATGCCGGCCCATTTAGCTAGCAGTAGTTTTCGGATGTTGATCTGGTACAGTAGTTAGTATGTTTGATGCCTTCGTGGCTCAGACATGAATTATGTGTTATGTGTTCCGGGCTACGGCCCGATGTAGTATGCAGTATATGTGAGTTTATACCAGTGATATGTTATGATATGCTGTGTTCAGTTAGCTTCGGACTTCGGTCTGATGGAGGGGACACGGTCCCAGACAGTTAGCTTCGGATTTCGGTCCGATGGAGGGGGCCAGGCCCCAGTCAGTTAGCTTCGGACTTCGGTCCGATGTCAGCTTCGGACTTTGGTTCGATGTAGGGGCAAGGCCCCAGTCAGTTAGCTTCGGATTTCGGTCCGATGTCAGCTACGGACTTCGGTTCGATGTAGGGGGCAAGGCCCCAGTCAGTTAGCTTCGGACTTCGGTTCGATGTCAGTTTCGGACTTCGGTTCGATGTAGGGGGCAAGGCCCCAGATAGTCCGGACTTCGGTCCGATGCAGTGGGCAAGGCCCAATATGTGATTTATATGTTTTTGTGTGGTATGTGGTAGATTGGGGGAGCTCACTAAGCTTCGTGCTTACGGTTTTCAGTTTTTGGTTTCAGGTACTCGGTTTTCAAAATAGGAGCTCGGGAAGATTGCAGAGCACACACCATAGTCAGTTAGCCTGGGAATGTTTGACTCTGATAATGATATTATGTTTTGAATTTAATACTCAAAAGTTATGTTTGACTTATGATACGTTGTTATAAATCTATTTTTTAGTAATGTTTAAAAGAAATTTTTAGTCATGATTTTTGGGTCGTTACAAGTGTGATTGGTCCGCCCGCTCCCGGGCCTTCAATCCACCTGGTCCACTCTCTGAGTCTACAGTATGACTGGTCCGCCCGTACCGGACCTTCAGTCTATCTGGTCCACTCTCCGCGCCTTCGGCACGTCTGGTCCGCCCTTTCGGGGCCTACAGCCTATCCGGACCGCTCGCTGGGCCTTCGGGACAACTGGTCCGCCCTGGGTATCTTGGCCTACAGCTCACAGCAGGACCCGCCTCAACCCAACTCCAGTCCAAACAATCAATGCACATATACATACAATCATATAGCAATTCACAGTCAACAAGCAGATCAAACAGATCACATAACATACCACCATCCTAACCAGGATACCGACCTAACAGGTCACTAACACAGCATCTCCCTATCTCTCAGGATACCGATCTCAATCAGGTCTCTAACATATACCATCCTAACTCACAGGATGCTAACATATCAAAGCAGTAACATAATAACAACTACCCGGATCTCAATCCGATAAGGGCCGGCCTTGGTGCCTTAGACCCTGTTGATATAGTGAGGATAACTCACCTCGAAACTGCCGACTGAACAGATAACTCAAGCTGCTCCGATCACTGATACAATCTCCACCACTGGACAACCACCAATGCATTGAACTCAAAACAATAATCAACAATTACCACAATGCCCCTGGAAACCACTGGTCAACCCTTGGTCAAAGACAAGGTCAAAGTCAACCCCTGACTGACTCTACTCGCCGATTCAACCCGATGACTCGCCGAGTCCCCATACTCAGAACTTCCCTCAATCCGCGACCTAACTCGTCGAGTCACCCCGAGACTCGTCGAGTTCAACAACTCTGAGTCCACTCGCACACAACTCACCGAGTCATCCCTTGACTCACCGATTCTCGACTCGACCAGAAAATATTGGGACTCTTCGACAAGACTCGCCGAGCCCAAGAACAGACTTGCCGAGTCTAAGGCTATCTTCAACCTACTCGCCGAGTTGTTCATACAACTCACCGAGTTCCAAGCCATCTTCAACCAACTCGCCGAGTTGTTCTTCCAACTCGTCGAGTTCCAGCTCATCTTCAAGCAACTCGTCGAGTACACCCATGTGACTCGCCGAGTACCACCGGTCTGAATCCGTTCAGAAGCATTCCAGGCCATGCAATTGCTCCAAAACATAGATCTAGCCTCCTACAACTCATCCATCACGTAAAGTGGCAAACTTTACGTGAATCCAAAGAGATCTATGCATTTTGCACATTAGGGCTAAGGTTTGGGACATGATAGCTTCATCCAACACTCAACACAGGGACTTTCAAGCATTCCAAGTCTTCTCCATTCCAGATCTGAGGTAGCAACCTCAGATCTAACCTCTAAACTCCAACACATCCAAATATATAATCTCTAATACCCCCAAAATGATGCATCAAGGAAATAGCAGCTCAAAGACGAGATATTACCTCAAAAGAACGCCCCAACTGCAATGAATCTTGAATCCAAGCAAAGCCCCATGCTCCAAGCCTCTCCTTCTCTAAGATCTCTTCAATAACCACCTCTCCAAGCTCTAATTTGCTCAACAATGGTGCTTCTCCACGATTTTAGGGTTTCTGGGACTCAAGGGGGAATGAAGAGGCTGGGAGGAAAACATAATGTTCTTTATATAGGGCTCAACCCCGAGAATTAGGGTTTTCTCCACTCAGCGCCTACTCGCCGAGTCCATCTCATTGACTCGCCGAGTCGGCTACTTAACACGCGACCAAATCGCGAATCTACTCGCCGAGTCCATCCATGGACTCGCCGAGTCACTCTTTCCGAATTTACTCTTTTAGCCCTTCCACTCTACTCTTGATATTTCGGGATGTTACAACAAGAACTAGAAACTAGGGTTTCTTAGCCACACATGGCTAAGAACAAATCAAACAAGAATAAAGATGGAATTGGAATGTTTAATCCTTACAAAAATGAAATCCAAATGTTTGCAATGATTCAGTCTTCTCAAAAGCTCCAAGAATTCTCCCAAAATTGCCCTGGATCGCCAGAAACTGCTCCCAAAACCGTTCTGTCTTCAAAATGACGTCTCCTCCTCTTTTATTAAAGTTCACGTGACTTGCCATAAGGCCATGCATTTTTAGCATGGCCATGCCTTTTGCCCATGTGTTTTTTGGCATGGCCATTTGTCTTGACCATGTGTTTTTGGCATGGCCCATGTTTTTTTGCTAAAATTCCAAAAAGTCTTCACTGTTGGCTCCATCTTCAGTCCAGCTTCACCACACGTTATGTTGCTCAAATATGAGATGATAAAGGACAAACACGACCCGTGTCAAAGTGACAAGGATCGCGTTTCAAACGTAATCCTTTACTATGAAGATAATGCAACAACGACTCGGGTTATGTCTTCATGTTTTCCTCCATGGAATGACCGGTTCATCTTCTCTGCATGCTCCAAAGCTCCAAGAATCCAAACTCCATGCATCCATGCATCCAAGCTCCACGTTCCATGCTCCATAATGCCTGCAAAATAAATCAAAAATAGTGAAGTACCAGACATTCTTAACGAAATATGCAACTACCCTAATAATCAACTAAATGCAAGAATTATGAAGTAGAATGCTATAAAAAGATGGAAATAAACATGCAAAATAGGTGCATAAAATGCACCTATCACTTTTCCTAAGGATCATCTCCTACATCCCATAGACAACAATGATTCGGGGATTACTCCCTCCATACATGTCTAATAAGGGTTGGGGTATCATCGCATGAATACGAAGTTACAACATCGCCTGAACTCGTAATTCATAGTAAGGGTTAGAGTATCATCACATGAATACGTAGTTACAACATCGCCTGAACTCGTAATTCATCACCTACAGGTTATGAGTTTGCTGGTGTTTCCACGGGGTTGTCTATAATAGTCTGTGGTCACCATTTATACTTTGGTAGATGACTACATCTCCAAATTGCCGGACAAGGTTATAGTATCTTTCATCCTACATCACCGATTCATCATCACCTATTTATCCTCACCTAATTATCATCACCTTGCTATCATCACCTATCTCTCATCATTTTATTTCATCACACACCAACTATTTTATATACCCATGTTTTATCGCAACATATTTGTAGATATAAAATAAATATATAGTTTAAATCATTTAAAACATATATAAAATCATTCATCCAGCATAGACAGCAAGTATCCAGATAATATGCACACATAGCATGTAATTTATATAAAATACTTCATATTTATAAGTAAGATGAAAGGGACCATGCACTCACTTGATAAGGTGGTGACTCA
Source organism: Lactuca sativa (assembly GCF_002870075.4). Lineage (NCBI taxonomy): Eukaryota > Viridiplantae > Streptophyta > Magnoliopsida > Asterales > Asteraceae > Lactuca > Lactuca sativa. Next base: position 12,520,289 of record NC_056626.2, read on the forward strand.
GTACTCGGATAGCGCTTCGTTTACTTTAAAATATTATCTTTCGACGAAACCTAGTATTATTACCACTAGATTTTAGTCTAATATTTACCGTGACTAATTATTAGTTTTATTATTATTATTATTATTATTATTATTATTATTATTATTATTATTATTATTATTATATAAGCGTTTAAACAATACTTTCCAACCACTATCTACAGACAGGGGCCAGACATAAAACACCGGAGGGCAGGACCATTTTGGCATATAGCACTTCTGAAATCCAACAACCCTATGTGGCCCTTTAAACCAGATTCCCCGTGCCACGAGTAGTTAAAAAGATATTATAACGACACTTATATAACTCATAATAATAGCTCAAATATTTATTATAAGTTCATAATAACAATACTAATTTTAAATATAAGCTTTATTAAAATAGGGTAAGCATAACTTACTTACAAGGGGGTTTTAGCTAGGAGTTGGGCTCTGCAGGGGCAGAACTTCATCGCTGAATCTTTCTAAGAAAGGTTCGTGCAGTGTTTCAACGCTCACCTTACTATACCAAAACTACAGAAAGAGAAGTCGAATAATGAGGGACCGAAATGCTCGGGGAATAAGAAGAGAAAGACTCTTGAATCAAAAGAATGGTGCAAGAAATATGAGAGCTCAAGCCTCTTATTTATAGTAATTGAATTTACAAAAACTATCATCCATAATTACTTAATGACCTTATAGTTATATAAACGACTAAACACTCCTTCATAATACTATTTTAAATAGATTTAACGATATTTGTACTAAACTAATGTCGAATGTACTCAACACTAACCTTATAATAACCGTATCGTCGATACCTTTCTAATGATATATACATTTGTATATAAATGTGTACGTATATATGATTTATACTTTATTTTAATACGTAAATATGCTATTATAATTTGTAACTCGTTCATACGAACTCCATTTTTGACGTTCTTTATATCCACGCGTTGGTATTTATGAGTACTACAACTTTCATTTAGACGCCGTCAACTAATTCTCATTCTATATCAAATTTACAAAACTGTATCGAATTTATCGCGCTCGAAGAGTAGGAACCAAACTTCGTCCGTATCTTTCGCATACGAGCTCCGTTTTTTTACTGTCTTTTTATCGTTTAACTCCTATTAACGATATATTCATTTCTCGTTTAGATTATTTTGGCTGAAAATCGACTGATCTAAAATTCGAATTTCCGGGTTGTGCACTATTATGCTAAATCTTAGAAAAATCATAACTTCCTCAAACGAAGTCAGATTTGGGTGTTCTTTTTATGGGCGCTCTCATTTTACATATTCTACGACTTTTGTTTAGATTACTAAGGCTAAAAAATCCTCTATCGTAAATTCACTATTTACGTCACGCTGTGCCGTGCCGATTTTGCCGAAAAACTTTGACGGGTCATAACTTCTTCGTTATAACTCGGATTTCGGCGTTCTTTTTATGTACAGAACTCTTGTAACATATACTACAACTTGGTTAAGATTAATCCTTCTAAAGAATCTTCCATCAAAAACTCATTTTTGATACTTATTGTCTATAAATTGACTAGTCCGGATCTGCGGGCGTTACATGTAGTTTATCTTTTTTAAATATGATATCATCATTTTGTTTATTTTATCAAATAATAACTTTGTATAACTAATAGATATCTAAATAATAAATATGATAGGGTCAATAACAATCTTAATTAAAAGTTGGTTTGTTTCTCAAATAACCTAAATAACCTCTTTTTAAACATGTTTTATTGTATGTTGCTTTAATTTAAAATAAAAATTAATTAAAATTGTTAATTTTAAATAAAAATAGTAGATTTACAAATAAAATTTTTAATGTCGTATATAAATAAGTTTTAGAAATATATAAACAAATTATAAAATTTTATTTCTTATAACATATTTTACTTTTTAATAGTAAAATATATTTTATTCTTAATTTTATTTGTAATTTATTTTTATGTGTTCATGTATATTTCTTACAATGCTTAAATTTTAATTCGACATATAACAATTGCATTTCAATCATTTAGTATGTTTGTTTTTTTAGTCTATTTAATTTTATATTTATATTATACAACATCATTATTTTTTTTTCAATAATTTATACATAAATAACATTGTTTATATCTTCAAAACATGTTACATTATGCATTTGAAATATCAATATTTTTTTAATTTGTTGACCTATATATATATATATATATATATATATATATATATATATATATATATATATATATAGTGATGGATAAAGGAATATATATATGCTAGTTCCTTTTTTTTATTCCTTTCTTACCTTCGTCTTTGCTTCCAACATAATTTTAACTTTGGATTTCATGTTCCATATTTGTGGTGTTGGAATGGGTGATATTTCCCCATGTTAATCTTCCTTTCCTTTTTGTTTTAACAAGATATCGAGACTTTAATTTTTTCCGTTAAACTAAATAGATTTTCTTTTTCTGTAGGATGAATGTGGCATGCTTATAATAATATATTAATATATGTAAAAAAGATTGAACAAAAGTCTATTATACATGCTCCCACGTACGGAACGATACCGAGACATATTCAAATACTTATCAACCAATGAAAGCAATGTTTATGATCACAAAACATTAGAATATGATTCCCTTCCATCACAAAATGCCATACCAACTTACCAGCCATGTGCTGAACCACATACAAGATTTCAAGTATTTTCTATTTATAATATGAGTTTTTAGGTAATTTCAAGTTTTATTATGGACAATGGTATAGATTAAAGAGTAAATTAGAGGTTATATGTGTATGCTTTTAAAAAAATATAATTTCAAAACTTAATAAACAAATTATACATATATATCAAACACAACACAAGACTCTCTCTCTCTCTCTCTCTCTCTCTATATATATATATATATATATATATATATATATATATATATATATATATATATATATATATATTATAAAGTTATGTTTAACCAATAAAAATATCTTAAAATTCAAATATGGTGTCCGTATGGAAAAATGAGATGTCTTTTTAGCTAACCTCTTTTTAATTGCTTTCTAATAATTATTATAAGTTATGTTTAACTTAAGGTGTAATCATATATAAACTAAATTTTAATATTAAAATAATATATTTACTTCTACTTATAAAGTTATGTTTTTAACTTTTAACATATTATACTTAATTTATTAGTTTTAATATATTGGATAAAATACTTAAATTGTTAATTTTAAATATAACACTACAAGGTCAACTTAAATATAAATTCAATTTAACTTAAAAACCCTAAATAATATTTTATAAATAGTTAAAAGTGATAAATTGTAATGTAAAATGAAAAAAACTAAATTGTAATATCAAATTAACTAAAATATTTTTTAAAGATACTTTTATAATCATTAAAAATTTTCAAATAACTAGCTTAAAATTACTTGCAATAACAATAGTTAAACATAACACTATATAAATGATTATATTGTTACTTTTAAAAAACAAAAACAATGTTTGATGTTGTAAATAATTATAATGATAAAAATTAAAACGTTAAGTAAATAAATTTTAAAAAAATAATTAACAATAACAATGACTATAAATAACGTTAAACCATATATTATATTTAATTTTATTCATGAGTAAGTCGCTGGTAGAGGTCATTCAAACGATTGAGATTATGCAGTTTCAATATATATATATATATATATATATATATATATATATATATATATATATATATATATATAACTCGAAATAATCAATAAATTATATCAACTTAGTATACGAATTATTATATCAAATTTAACAACAACGTTATTGTTTGAAAATCTAGTATACATCATTATCGTATCATATCATCATATCATACTATACTATAAAGGAAACGTTTTTCGTTTAACCACATCAATTTGAAAATCTCAACTATTTTTCCTTTCACCACATTCATTTGAAACTCCCATGACATTTCAATTTCTTTCTAATAATGATTATTAGTTAGTTAATAAGGTTAAATAAATATCAAACATAAAGTGTAATCATAAATAAACTAAATTTCATTATTAAAATAATATTTTTAATTCTACTTATAAAGTTATGTCATTAACTTTTAACATATTATACTTAATATATTAGATTGAATATGTTGTTGTTTTTAACCACTATCAGTTAAATCTACAAGTTTTGAAAAGTTTGGATAATATACTTAAATTGTTAATTTAAATATAAGATTACATGGTCAACTTAAATATAAATTTCAATTACACTTAAAAAACTCAAAGAATATTTTGTGAATAGTTAAAAGTGATAAATTGTATTGTTAAATGCAAAAACTAAATTATAATCTCAATTTAACAAAAATATTTCCTAAAGATATTTTTATAATCATTAAAAGTTTTCAAATAAGTAGTTTAGTATAACTTACCATAAAAATAGTTAAAAATAACTCTATATAAATGATTATATTGTTACCTTTAAAAACAAAAAACAATGTTTGATATTTTAAATAATTACAATGATAGAAATTAAAACGTTAAGCAAATAAATTTTAAAACGATTGAGATTATTCAATTTTAATAGTTGTATATATTATCATATAATTCAAAATAATCAATATATTATATCAACTTAGTATATGAATTATTATATCAAATTTAACAACAACGTTATTATTATATTTAAGAAAACATATATTTGTGAAGATTTCAACTATATATGTGTTTCTGTGCAATGCGCGTGCATTCGCCTCGTCATACATACTTATAAAGCTAGCATTTTTTCTTAAATCTCATACATTTGAAACCCCATTTTTTTAACTTTCTCAAACCACATTCATTTGAAACTCCCTTTTTAACTAATGCAACTCAAAAGTTTTCTTAATTATGATTTAACACTCAAAAGTTTTTTTTTAACTTATATTACGTTTAATTAGCATTTAGTGAAAAGTTTAGTATAAAATGCCAATGTAGCACCTGGTTCTTGGTGCGTATTCTTTGTAATTAACTCTTTAAATATTTGCATTTTTGGCCTTGGACTCGGCGAGTTGAAGGACCAACTCGCCCAATAGAAGCGGGATAAGACGTGGGGTCTAAGCTGTGGACTTGGCGAGTCGGTTCCCAGACTCGGCGAGGAGACCCTGTCTGGACAAAAACCCTAATCCGAGGGTTTTCACCCTATTTAAACACTTTAACTTGGCCTCCTTCGTACCATTTACTCCCAGAGGACCTCCATAGCAAACCCTAGACGTTGTTGAAGCAAACTAGAGCATTTGAAGTGAGTTTGGTGTTCTTGTGATCCAAGGAAGGAAGAGAAGCTTGAAGGAGCAAGAAGGGAATAAAGGGGATCCGAATTTGTGCATCATTTGAGGCTCATTCAAGGTAAAAAGTCTGAACCTTGTTCTTCCAAATGCTAGATCCCATTTTGTGTAGTTTTAGGGCTTTATGAGCCATTTTAGCTAGCCAACCATGAATGCAAGCATGGTTGGGGATGAGGGTACGAATCTAGGACCCTTGAGGGGTCACAAAGCAGAAAGGGGGGGGGGGGCTTTTCCACCCAAGAAAGGCTCCATGCAACTCAAGGGCTTGTTTTAGGACCTTTTGAGCTTAAAGTCCCATGCAAGCACGTAAAGGTTGTAACTTTATGTGCTAGAACGGTCCTAGGAGCATAGATCTATCCTTTGATCAAGAGTTGTACATCAGAAATCGAAGATATAGTGAGAATATGCGACAGACTCGGCGAGTCCATCATTGGACTCGACGAGTCCAAGATTGAGTCCCAAATCATTTGAGGGTCAAAAGGACCCAGTTGAGTGTGGAAAGGTTTTAGGGAGTCCCGGGGAGTGACCCAATGTTCTGAACTAAACCATTGTTCGGGATATTCATGGGACTCGGCGAGTGCATGAGCAGACTCGGCAAGTCCAAGGCAATCTTCATATGGATGAAGATGAACTTGAAGAGTTGTTCATACAACTCGGCGAGTCAAGGGCAGGACCTGTTTATCAGTTGAAGATGAACTCGACGAGTTGTTCTTGCAACTCGGCAAGTCGGATGAAGATTCAGTCGATGTTCATTTGGAAGGAAAACTCGTCGACTCATCACCTAACTCGACGAGTAGAGATGGGCATAATGACAAATGGAAGGATAGGGACTCGGCGAGTTGGCGAGCCAACTCGGCGAGTCAGGTCAACTGGTAGTTGACTTTGACTTTGACTTGGTCGGGGGTAAGATAGTCATTTTACCCTAAGGACAGTTAGCAGTGTTTGATTGAGTGTTTTGTGGGAATTAAAGCCGGAGGATTTCCGGAGTAGCAGCAGCAGCAGATAGTCAGTTCCCGCGCAGATCAGCAGCTACTTCAAGGTGAGTTACCTTCCAGTAGCGGTGGGTCTACGACTACAATGCTGACCCATCAGTAGGAGTTGTTTGATTAGATGATTGTCTATGTGATATTCATCTAGGTTTGATACTACCGATATGTTTATGTGCTAGTTTGATATGATGATGTGTGCTAGTGACAGTATGGGAGATAGTCCCCAGAGTATCGATCGATAGGGCCGAAGGGGTAGTCATGCCCAACCATGCTAGATAGATTATGTGGTAGTAGTAAGGGGGTGAAATAGTCCCCAGTATCCGGTTGAGAGGACCGAAGGGGAGACCAAGGATCTAGGAGTGATGCCTTATGTGCCTGATTTATGTTTTTCAACTTATGTGAATTGCATGCTAGTATTGAGTAGACAACAGTAGGATAGCTTGTTTAGGTTATGCCTGATAGTATGAGCTTAGCATTGTATGCTAGTACAGTTTCTCACTATGAGAACAGACTTGCTTGAGTAGTTTTCCTGCATCCGAATGCTGCTTGCTTTGTGCTTTGTGGGACTCTGAGTGATGGGAGTTAGCCATTAGGTGAATACGTCACGTCACATGTGGTTAGGGTTGAATAATCTCAGAGTGCTGGATTTGGCCCTATTGCGCAGCTCTTGTCTGAGTCTAACTGTTGTAGGGACGAGTCTGTTACTCGAAGGATTATCTGAGCCTCATCAAATGTGATGGTATTCAGGTAATGGCTAATTGGCATTACAAGGAGGCCTTCAACAGCCGAGGACCGATTTGGGTAGGGCCAGAGGTTATCCCTAGGGTAAGCTTAGGAAGAGGATAGCAGTGATCAACAGTGGTAAAAAGGGATCTGGTGGAGTCAAGGCAGTCCTTGAAGAAGGTACGGATAGATGTGGAAGGTAGTATGGGCCCGTACTACTGAAAGCAGAGGATCCGTACCCAAACTGAGGAAGGCTGAGACAAGACCAGGGAAAGGGAGATCGACCTGGAGCACATCCGAAAGAGGAAGGCAGAGGAAGGGCAGGTTACGGGGGCTTCGGGGAAGAAGCCCAAGGGACCAGACGCAGGGCCGAAAGGCCAACAGGGGCGAGGCCGCTTCAGGAAATGCGGCAAGACGCACGAGGGAGCATGCAAGTTGGGATCGTCAGGCTGCTATAAGTGCGGCAAGATGGGGCACTTCAGCAAGGATTGTACCGCCCCTGCACCTGTGATACAGACGTCAGAGTTGCTGTGTTTTCACTGCAACCAGAGGGGCCACAAGAAGGCCAATTGCCCCCAGTTGACAGCAGCAGCGCCAGTGAAGGCGCCAACTCTAGCGACCCTGCGGATTACTGATGGCCGGCAGGGCAAGGCAGAGGCTCCAATGGTAAGGAGCCGGGCATTTCAGCTGACTACCGAGGAGGCACGCGCCGCACCCGATGTGGTGATGGGTATGATTCTTTCCATCTGATTTATTTATATGATGTTATGATATTGATATGTACTCTATGTATATGTGTTTAGGATCATTCCATGTGAACGGTATCCCCATGCAGGTGTTGTTTAACTCGAGTGCCACCCGATTGTTTGTTTCTCTTGCGCTTAGCAAGAAGTTCACTGAGTCTTCGGGTATGTTGGATTGCCCTTTAGAGGTAGAAATTGCCGATGATCGATCGGTGCGAGCATCAGCAGTGTTCAGAGATTGCGTTCTGAGGCTATTCGAGGAGCGCTACTTGGTTGACTTGGTTCCCATTCCGTTGCGTGGGAACAAGGTGATTATAGGCATGGATTGGCTCAACCCCAATGGGGCGATGATAGATTGCGCTCAGCAGCTGGTGAGAATCAGGACCCCAAGTGGGGGAGGGATGGTGATCCACGGCGAGAGGCCACAGTGTGGACCCACAATATGTTCAACAGCGAGAGCTAGGCGCTACCTTCAGCAGGGTTGCACGGGATATGTCACGTATGTTATGGATACCCGGGAGGCGGGTAAGACGACGGTGAGCAAGGTTCCTGTGGTGCGAGACTACGCAGATGTGTTCCCAGAGGAGCTTCCTGGGATACCTCCGGAGAGACAGACGGAGTTCAGGATTGACCTAGTCCCTGGCGCGGCTCCGATAGCCAAGGCACCATATTGGTTGGCTCCTCCTGAGATGCAGGAGTTGTCTACACAAATGCAGGAGCTATTAGACAAGGGATTCATTAGACCGAGCAGTTCACCCTGGGGAGCCCCGATTCTGTTTGTGAAGAAGAAGGATGGGTCGCATTGAATGTATATAGATTATCGGGAGTTGAACAAGGTAACGGTGAGGAACCGTTACCCATTCCCGAGGATTGATGACCTCTTTGACCAACTTCAGGGAGCATCTTGGTTCTCTAAGATTGATCTGCGTTCAGATATCACCAGATGAGGGTCAGAGAGGAGGATGTGCAGAAGACCGCATTTCGGACGCGTTATGGCCACTACGAGTTTGTGGTGATGCCCTTCGGGCTCACCAATGCTCCTGCCGCGTTAATGGACCTCATGAACCGCATGTGTAGACCGATGTTAGACCGATCTGTGATAGTGTTTATTGATGACATCTTGGTTTTCTCCCAGACGCACGAGGAGCACGAGGAGCATCTGAGAGAAGTTTTGGAGACTCTGAGGAGGGAGAACTTGTATGCTAAGTTCTCTAAGTGTGAGTTATGGTTGTGCGAGATGCAGTTCCTCGGAGATCTAGTCAACCAGAATGAGATCTCAGTAGACCCGTCCAAGGTAGAGGCCGTGATGAGATGGGGAGTTCCGAAGTCTCCATCTGAGATTCAGAGTTTCCTAGGATTTGCGGGCTACTCTAGTAGATTCATTCAGGATTTCTCCAAGATAGTCGTACCTCTGACGCGGCTAACGAAGAAAGTCGTGGTCTTTCGATGGGGGCCTAAGCAGCAGGCAACATTTGAGACTTTGAGACAGAGATTGTGCGAAGCGCCAATCTTAGCTCTGCCAGAGGGCGTATAGGATCTTGTTGTATAGTATGACACGTCCATTTTAGGTTTGGGCACGGTGCTGATACAGAGAGGGCATGTCATTGCTTACGCTTCGAGGCAGATGAAGCCTCACGAGGTGAACTACCCGACGCACGATTTAGAGATGGGGACGGCTGTCTTCGCCCTCAAGATTTGGCGGCATTACCTCTATGGAGTCCGGTGTACCATTTACACGGACCACAAGAGTTTGAGGTACCTCATGGATCAGCCAAATCTGAACATGAGGCAGCGTCGGTGATTGGACGTGGTGAAGGATTATGACTATGAGATCCTTTATCACCCATGGAAGGACAATGTGGTGGCCGATGCACTTAGCCACAAGGCAGCGCCGATCAGAGGCGGGTGCATGAGGATGACAGTGGTGACTCCATTGTTAGAGCAGATTCGGGAGGCTCAGCAGGAGGCTGTGAAGGAGGAACATCGGAAGAGCGAGCGTATAGTGGGTCAGGTTTCCTCCTTCGATTATAATAGCCGAGGGTTATTGACACTACACCGCAGGGTGTGGGTACCATATCACGGGGATGTGCGCCAGGTTCTGATGGAGGAGGTGCACAAATCCCGATTCTCTATTCATCCCGGGGCGACGAAGATGTATAGAGATATTCGTCTAGACTATTGGCGGCCCTGCATGTAACGGGATGTAGCTTGGTACGTTGAGCGGTGCTTGACCTGCAGGAAGGTCAAGGCCAAGCACCAAAGGCCGCACGGCAAGATGCAGTCATTGGATATCCTGTTGTGGAAATGAGTGGACATCACGATGGATTTTATCACTAAGCGTCCCAGGACCGCACAAGGAGTGGATTCTAAATGGGTCATCGTGGATCGGTTGACCAAGAGCACCCACTTCATACCGATCCAAGAGAGTATCTCGGCAGAGAAGTTGGCCGATATCTACATTCGAGAGGTGGTGGCGCGGCACGGAGTGCCAGTCTCCGTGATTTCAGACAAGGATGTACGGTTTACCACTAGGTTTTGGAAGAAGTTCCATGACGAGCTGGGTACTCTTCTGCAATGTAGCACCGCTTTTCACCCGCAGACAGACGGTTAGAGTGAGCGGACCATCCAGACTCTGGAGGATATGTTGCGGGCGTGCGTGCTAGACTTCGGTGGTAGCTGGGATACTTATCTCCCTTTGGATGAGTTCTCATACAACAACAACTACCATGTGAGTATTGACCATCCTCCCTTCAAGATGTTGTACGGGAGGAGGTGCACGACCCCGATATGTTGGGGTGAAGTTGGCCAGAGGGTCATGGGGAGCACCGAAGTGGTGCTCAAGACGACTGAGAGGATTCAGCAGGTTCAGAGCAGGTTTCAGATTGCACAGAGTCGGCATAAAAGTTATACCGACAAGCGCCGTTCATACCTGGAGTTCTAGGTCGGGGATATGGTTCTCCTGAACATGCCGCCTAGGAAAGGCATCATTCGATTCAGGAAGCGGGGCAAGTTAGGCCCAAGTTACATTGGACCATTTAGAGTTGTAGCTCGGGTGGGCAAGGTAGCATATAGGCTGGATCTGCCAGCCGAACTCAGTCAGGTCCACACCACTTTCCACTTCTCCCAGCTGCGGAAGTTCCTGGTGGACAACTCAGCGGTGATACCCCTAAAGGATATTCAGGTTGATGACAGCTTGAATTACATTGAGAGGCCAGTGGCAATCCTCGATCGGAAGTCAAAGGATTTGAGGAACAAGAGGGTGGAACTCGTGAAGGTGCAATGGCAGCACCGGAAGGGGTCGGAGTGGACTTAGGAGCCGGTGGAAGAGATGGTGGAGCACTACCCCGAGCTGTTTCAGGAACAAGCAGCAGACTTCGAGGACGAAGTCTAAAATAAGTGGGGGAGATTTGTAGCACCAGGTTCTTGGTACGTATTCATTGTTCGGGATATTCATGGGACTCGGCGAGTGCATGAGCAGACTCAGCGAGTCCAAGGCAATCTTCATATGGATGAAGATGAACTCGACGAGTGGTTCATACAACTCGGCGAGTCAAGGACAACGCCTGTTTATCAGTTGAAGATGAACTCGACGAGTTGTTCTTGCAACTCGACGAGTCGGATGAAGATTCAGTCGATGTTCATTTGGAAGGAAAACTCATCGAGTCATCACCTAACTCGACGAGTTGAGATGGGCATAAGGAAAAATGGAAGGATATGGACTCGGCGAGTTAGCGAGCCAACTCGGCGAGTCATGTCAACTGGTAGTTGACTTTGACTTTAACGTGGTCGGAGGTAAGATGGTCATTTTACCCTAAGGACAGTTAGCAGTGTTTGATTGAGTGTTTTGTGGGAATTACAGCTGGAGGTTTTTCGGAGCAGCAGCAACAGATAGTCAGTTCCTGCGCAGATCAGCAGCTACTTCGAGGTGAGTTACCTTCCAGTAGCGGTGGGTCTACGGCTACAATGTCGGCCCAATGGTAGGAGTTGTATGATTAGATGATTGTCTATGTGATATTCATCTAGGTTTGCTACTACCGATATGTTTATGTGCTAGTATGATATGATGCTATGTGCTAGTGACAGTAAGGGAGATAGTCCCCAGAGTACCGGTCGATAGGGCCGAAGGGGTAGTCATGCCCAGCCATGCTAGATAGATTATGTGATATGTGTTATGTGGTAGTAGTAAGGGGGTGAAATAGTCCCCAGTATCTGATCGAGAGGTCCGAAGGGGAGACCAACACCCAGATATGCTAGTCAGTATCCGGTCGACAGGACCAAAGGGGAGGCCAGCAGCCAGATATGTTAGCCAATATCCGGTCGAGAGGACCGAAGGGGTAGGTCGGGCACCCAGATATGCCTGACAATATATGTATGTTGTGTGATTGTATGGTATGTGGTACGATGGGGGAACTCACTAAGCTTCGTGCTTACAGTTTTCAGTTTTGGTTTCAGGTACCTCTTCATCGAAGGGGAGGGAGTTGGCGCGGTAGTGACACATCATACACACACACACACACTGTTTTTTGCCTTACGAGATTGTCCTGGGATTTGTACTCAGACATTTGGTTGAATTCGTATTTTGGTTTTCAAACACGATGTATGAATATGAAATGATTTGATCAGACAACGTTTTATTTACAAATGTTTTCCAAAGTATTGATTGAAAATGAAATTCTTTGGACGTGAAATTTGGGTCGTTACAGCCAATATTTTGTGTCTTTTGTGTTATATAAAATTTTACATGTAAGAAGAATTTGAAGATATTGTGATTCAAAAGTTTTCATATAGTTGAAGCATTCATGATCCAAATATGATGATTTTAAGAAATGGGTTATGTCGCATCGTTGGTAATTGTAATATGATTTTTTCTTTCAACCAAAACAAATGAAGCTTTTTCATTCTTTCTTTATATTCAGTTTCACATTTAATCTTTATATGTGATTTGTGTGTATTACTCAATCTTGAATGTGACTCTCCAAACATCAATGTTTTGCTTGGAATATCTTTCTGATTCTTCTTTTTCAAGAAAAATATTTTGATTGCAGGTTAGTGAAGAATTGTCATCAAGTTTCTATGGTTGAATGATGTTAAATGAAGAAAGAAGATTCATAAAATGGATATAGGTTTTTTTGTTTGAGCAAAGTTGACGAATGTTAGTTTTTTCTTTTGATTTAAATGTATGTTTATGTAACATATGTGTTTATATGTTCAACCACCCAATGCTCTTATTTATTTGATTTCTATTTTGATTATGTTTATTTTCAATTTTTTTTGTTGGGTTATCCTACACAACATATTTAAAAGATAACATAATTTGGAACATTTGATATGTAATTATGATAGACTTATCATGATATATTCTTCATATGAAAGTAATTTATCTATATTACTACGACAATAATTACATATGACATTTACGAAAAATATATATATTATATGTGATTTGTTTAACATGTATATGCACCTATGTATGTTATAAATTTATAATTAATTATCTTTATGTTTAATAAATGAAGGGATTAAAATGATGCATCAAAACCAATTATTTAGACGAATATAATAATAATAATAATAATAATAATAATAATAATAATAATAATAATAATAATAATAATAATAATAATAATAATAATACATTTTCAAGTACCGAATTTATGTGAAACTCACACTACAACTCAAGAGTTTTCTAATTTATGTATGTTTATTAGTTACAACTCAAGAGTTTTTAATATAAATGTTATAATAGATGTTTTAGTGTTTTTATGTTATTAAAAGTTATAGTGTTTATTTTTCTTATTTTTTATTATTCGTTGTATATATATGTCTTTTAATACAAATGTTATAATAGATGTTTTTCTATTTTTATGTTACTAAAAGTTGTAGTTCATATTTTTGTTCATACGTTTTGTTAGCCGTTATATTATCATGCATTTGATATATAATTTACACAATTTTAAACAGTTTATAAAAATATCAAATAATTGTGTATATATCACAATGACTTAAAAATTAAACTATAATGTTTAATAAAACTAATATGTTAACTATATGTTTGCTTTACTACTAACATTTTGTTTCAAATTAGAAATATTAAATAACAATTTGGTAAACGTTATTATTTTAACTATATAATTCTATTCTCGCGCAACGCGCGGAGATTCGCCTAGTATAGTTATAAAGGAAACATTTTTCCTTTCACCACATTCATTTGAAACTCTCATACATTTTTCCTATTACCACATTCATTTGAAACTCTCATATATTTTTTCCTTTCACCACATTCATTTGAAACTCCCATGACTTTTCAATTTCTTTCTAATAATGATTATAAGTTGGTTCATAAGGTTAAATAAATATCAAACCAAAAGTGTAATCATATATAAACTAAATTTCAATATTAAAAGAATATATTTTCTTCTACTTATAAAGTTTTGTTTTTGACTTTTAACATATTATACTTCATTTTAGTAGGTCTAATATGTTGTTCTATGTAAACCATTATCATTTTAACGCTACAACTTTTGAACAATTTGTATAAATACTTAAATTGTTAATTTAAATATAACCTTACAGAATCAACTTAAATATAAATTTTAGTTCAATTTAAACAACCCAATGAGTATTTTGTAAATAGTTAAAAGTGATAAATTGTAGTGTCTTTCTAATAATGATTATAAGTTGGTTAATAAAGTTGAATAAATATCAAACCTAAAGTGTAATCATAAATAAACTAAACTTTAATATTAAAATAATATTTTTACTTCTACTTATAAAGTTATGTCTTTAAGTTTAACATATTATACTTAATTCATTAGATTTAATATGTTGTTGTATGTAAACTATTATCAGTTTAAAGCTACAACTTTTAAACAGTTTGGACAAAATACTTAAATTGTTAGTTTAAATATAACATTACATGGTCAACTTCAATATAAATTTCAGTTCCACTTAAAAAATGCAAAGAATATTTTGTGAATAGTTAAAAGTGGTAAGTTGTAATTCTAAATGCAAAAACTAAATTGTAATATCAATTTAACTAAAATATTTCCTAAAGATAGTTTTATAATCATTAAAAGTTTTCAAATAAGTAGCTTAAAATGAATTACAATAACAATAGTTAAAAATAACTCTATATAAATGATTATATTGCTACCTTTAAAATAAAAAAATTATTTGATGTTTTAAATAATTACAATGAAAGAAATTAAAACGTTAAGCAAATAAATTTTAAAAAATCAATTAACAATAACAACAACTATAAATAACATTAAACCATATATTATATTTAATTTTATTCATGAGTAACCCACGGGTAGATGTCGTTCAAAAGATTGAGATTGTGCAATTTTAATAGATGTATGTGTTATCATATAATTCAAAAAAATCAATATATTATATCACGTAGTATAGGAATTATTATATCAAAGTTAACAACAACATTATTGTTATATTTAAAAAAAATCATATATTTATAAATATTTCAGCTATATAGATGCTTATGCGCAACGCGCGTGAATTCGCCTACTATCTTATAAAGGAAACATTTTTCCTTGATTCTTATGCATCTGAAACCCCCTAATTTAATTAATACCACTCAAAATACTTTTTAATAATGATTATTAATTGGTTCTTTAATGTAAAAATAACATGAACAACATCAAACATAACATGACCAAGTATAAACATGGTGAATAATAGGAAAATCTTTGTCATATTTTGCAAGGATTAAGAACCTTTAAAGAAGGAAAAAAGACTTTTATGTGTATATTGTTTTTCATATAAATTTCAATATTCTTTTTTGTTTTTACAAACTGTTCAATGTATGGTTGCTTCTGGTATGTCACATGTTATATTCGGGGTAGAAACTTTTGCATAAAGATGCATCTGATTCAATTCACTACAAGTACTAAATTAATATTTGACTCATGCATACACAAACAAATCTTTCTGATCATTTTAAATTCTTTGAATAGATTCGGTTTTCATCATCATTCCTTCAACAATGGAAATTAGCTTTACCTTCAATATTTGACACTTCCATATGTATCCATGCGTGTAAAATTTTTTATTTTTCTTAAGATTTTTTGTTAAAACCATTTTAGTATCTAAGAATATAAAAAAAGATGGAAAATAGTGAAATATTCATCGTTGGCATCACAAAGTGGAATTATTGAACCCTAGAAGACATTGGAAAATTGGAAGTCATATTAGCAAATGTATTGCTACATATAAATTGTTTTACATGTCAACTGCTCTTAGTTTCCATTAAAGTCATGATTTCCTATTTGATCCTATAAAATATCACATGTGAACTAAAGACAAGTCATGCATATTTTAATGTTGTATTGGTACAACTGATACCAATGAGTTGCCATGCTCCTTTTCAAGTCATGAGAAGGTAATCCTTTTAGCTTTCAATTTTTTGTATATATTTGTTTAGTCTCAACCAAACATTTTTTTTGGCAGGGGTGTGTTTGTATTAGTCTCTAATAGAAATTAGATGTTGGTATCCAGACTTGCCTATGTGGTTTTAGTTTGCCGATGTTGGAATATGAAAATTAATCTGACGCATCAATATGCATTTAACAAATAATATGTACATCATATTATTTACTTAGTCGATATTAATGGATATAATGTCACTTTATTTGCAGTTGCTTAATTTGGATTGAAGCAGAGCAGTAGAGGTGTGTGGTGATGAACAAACATAGGTTTCGTAGTATTTGCTGGATGTTTTGGCTTTGATAGAAAAGATCCTATCAAATACAAAAAAAAAACATTAATATATTTCTAAAAATGTAAACATTGTATTTTGAATAACATGTAATATTAGGGTAGAATATGAAAGGTGTTATGATATAAATATCAATAACATATATTAATTTTATAATTTATTTGTCAAAATTTTAAATATGTAATTATACGTTGCGCAACGTGCGGCTACTCGCCTAGTATACTTATAAATGAGACATTTTTACTTATACCACATGCATTTGAAACCTCCACTGACTTTTTAATTTCTCTCTAATAATTATTATAAATTAGTTAATAATGTTAAATTAATGCAAAAACTAAATTCTAATCATAATGATGAGATTAAAACTTAATCTAGAAGATCGACTAGATCTCAAACAGGTAAATAAAGATCAAACAGTAAGAACGTAAAAGTAATGAACAACTTAAGTATGAATCAAACGAGTCGAATGATTATAAAATAACCCTCAGAAGAGCTCGATTAAGAACATCAACTGTAGAGGATTGGTAGGTTTACAAGAACGATAAAGAGATCTGTAATGCTATCGTAATCGTCTAAAATCGTTAACCTAATATGCATGGAAGCATATACTATATATAATAAACAAGTAAGCTCACGGTATGGACAGACCCAAAACCGGAGTACAAAATTAAATAGACTAACAGCCGAGCCCATTGACGCAATCTTCAAAATGAATCTTCAACCCAACAATCTCCCCCTTTGCGTCAATTGGAGCGAGATCTTCACTTGTTACTTGGGCCAGCAGCTGAAGCAGGTACCTTCTTTTTCACGGTGTTAAACAGACGCGTGATTAGAGCAAGTATTGTCTGTCTAAACCTGATGTACCATTGGATCATGTCGTTGAAGTACTTGACATCATCCGCTACATTCTCTTTACACCTTCGGATGATCGATAACACATGCTCTAGACAAGCAGTGGTGTAAAGATGTTTGTCAGCTAAAGCAAAGAGACACTTCTGTCCTTCTGCTCTAGTGAACATAACCGAATTGCGTCTTGGGTCGATCTTGCCCATTTGCATTTGATTGAGATCACTGGCCGATCCCACAGGAGCTATCTTCGGTTTCTTCTTGAAGACTGTGGCAACCTCCTGATCCATTAGGGCAACCTCCATGATGTAACATACTAACATCCTCTTGATGTGGTCTATAATAGGACCATATTCGGCTTCATCAGTCAAAAGGATATTATGCAAGACAATCCAATCATGAGGATTTAGATTCGGTAAGTCTGCCAAAGATATAAGGTGTTCAGTTCTTGCAGACCCTCGAATCACCTTGAACCGAACGTTGATGAATCTTCCTTCGGTATAAGGCTTCAAGACCCGAACGTTCACTATCTTCTGGGCGCTCCATGTTAGATACTGAGGACGAGCAGCCTTCAGATAGAATTCGATCAACTCCCTATCCACCTCAGGGTTCGGATGAGGGACTTCAAAAATATTTGAGAAGGCGTGGAAGATAAACGCCTTTCGAGTCAACGGCATGTCGAACTGCGAATCGACATAATTATAGCAATCAAATGAGATAACTGGCTCGAGCCATAAGATGCTAGGAGTATCTATGGCCTCCTTAATCATTCGCTCCCGAGTCCAGGCAGGGAAGAGAGTCTTCCTGCTCTCGAGGAGATCGTGGGCTTCCTTCTGCTTGCGTTCGACTTCTTCAGCCTCTCGCGCCACACGATTGACATCATCATCCACATTGCGACTGTTTTTGCGTTTCAACAAGTCCGCAATGGTTTCATCATCTTCATCTTCATCTTCTTCTTCAACTAAGTTCTTCCCTTTATTCTTCACACCCGAACCCGAAGCTTGACCAGTCGGAGGTGGTTCGGTGGTGTAAGTAGCTTTGGAGGAAGGAGGTGGTTTCGATCCGGACTTCACTTCTCCCCCTTGTTTCGGATCGGACACGAAACTAGGTAAGCCTTCGATTCTGCTGAGAAGGTCCATGGCAGGAGCAAGTTTTTCAGCAAGGGTTCGCCTCACCGAATGGTTGAGAATCGGATCGTGTGCTTCTAGGATGTTGGATAAGGCGGCGTGTACATCCGAAACACATGTCTTGATAACCTCCCGTTCGGATCGAAGAGCTTCAAGCTGTTGTTGTGAGTTTGAAAGCTGAGTGCTCTTGACCTTTAGGGCGGTGGTTTTGCTTGCCAAAACGTCCATTAAAGAGTTTTTAGCTGCAAGATCCTCTTGTAGCTTAGCGAGGCGTTCATCAATGGAGGCACGAAGGGCCGAGTTGTCGTCACTGATGGTTTGGCGAAGGGTAGCGAACGATGTCAACTCCGTTGAGATGAACTTTTCCATTGCTGAACAATCGGTTCCAAAGTTGTCTTGGTGGCTTCAGCGCTCTCCTGTAAGGACTTCAACTGGGTAGAAGCGTCTGAGAATAGTTTATCGACTTTTGCGGTCGTTGCCTCACATGCTTTTGTGGAGGCGTCTATGGCGGCAGTGGCTGAAGCTACAGAATCATGCTGAGCCCTGGAGAAGGCATCAACAATCTTCTGAAGAGCGGCTTCAGAGAGAGAGGACTGAGAGTTGGTGGATGACGCAAGAAGTAAATCAACCTTCTCGTTAAGCTCCTTTAGATGCTTCTTTGTCACTGGAGCATCATCCTCTTCATCACTTTGAACCTGAAACGGACTAAAGTAGACCGAATCGAAGGTCATGTTGTCACCGCCAAGGAACGGGTTATCTCCATCAGAGGCATGATCTGGAGATGGTGGGGGTGGTGAAGCTGGGGGTGTGGTGGTTTTTGTAGGTTCAGGTTGAGTGGGTGTGGGGGTAGTTTCGGGTGGTGGTTGAGTATGGGTAGGTTCGGTTGTATGCTGGGTTTCAGTTTGAGGTGGTTTGGTTACGGGTGGTGTTTCGGTTGTAGTGGTATGAACCCCCGTATCAGATACGTTGGTTGGAACCTTTGTAGTGGTTGTTGTGGTATCTGTGAAAATGGGTGGTGGTATAGGGAAAGAGATTGGTGGAATGGTTTTAGTGGGGGTTATGGTGGGAATGGGGGTAGGGATGGTTTGAGGAGGTGAAGGAACTGGTGAATTATGGATTTCCATATCTGGGGTAGGTGATCGGGGTGGGGTGTTGCCTCTTTGAGGTGTTTCGCCTCCTTGAGAGTCGTCCGAACCCGAACGCTCGTCCTCTGAGTCACTGGAAGAAGAAGGAATAAGAAGTTTTCGCTTCGGTTGAGTCTTCCTTCTCTTCGGCTGCGGTGACTGGGCAGGTTTCGTTTGTTTCCTTTTCCTGGGAGAAGGACCTTTAGCAGCTTTGGTCACTTGCTTCCCTTTGTCCGCCTTTTTGCCCTTGTTCACCGGTTTGTCAGCATCGTGGATGGACTTGAGCATTTCCGGTGTGAGTTCCCTTGGGCCTGACTGTTTGAACTCCTTAATCGTACTGATGATCCTGCTGTCAGAAGGAACATCGTCGTACATTGTCTCCAGAATAGAGCCAATGAAGGAAAACTTTGATGCATCAGAGACGATGATCTTCGTGGTATGAAACGTACCGATCGAAGACATCGATGCACCTGCAGGAGTGGGGACGTCGAACTTATCCATTGCCCACTTTGTAATGAGAGTCCAGAACCGGGCATACGACACCTCAGAATGTCGTGATGAAGAAGAAAGGCTCTGGATGAGCTGTTGCCAGATGACCAACCCAAAATCTAAGTTGACCCCATTGTAAACTGCATACAGGATCGACAAGAACAGTCGACTAGCACCATCGGATCCTGAGCTTCGTTCAGATAAGCCCTTGAAGAGGACTGTGAACATGCCGTTCCACTGCGGCGGCAAGCAGGATTTCTTGAACTTGGCGACGGAGATGAGCACCTCCGTGTACCCCATATTGTAGAACATGCTGTATAGATGGCCCACCGGAATCGTCTCCGGATTGATTCTTGAAGAGTCAGCAGCAAGCCCTAGCAGAGTGCAGAATCTCTGCCTTGAAATCGAGGTCTTGTGATCAGACACCTCGAAGAACACCCTGTCGACTGCCTTATCGTAATGAGCAGTCGCATACACCTGCAATAGAAGCACCATGGGCACAGACTCAACCCGAGATAGCGCATGAGTGATTTGCGAGTACTTCAGGCACTCGATGATCGGAAACATGTAAGAATCATACGCCTGAGGTGTTAGGTCAATCACCAAGCACTGCTGAGGACGAATGGAAAGGATGTGTGAGGTGGCATGGACGGATGATGATTCTGCCATTGTTGAAGGTTGAGAGAAGAAGATGAACAGTAAATCGTTTGGGAGTTTTTGCGCTCTAGAAAGTTTGGAAGCAGTAAAAAGGTAAATGAGAGTATAGACTGCCTTTTATAGTGGGTGAATGGAGAGAGAAAAATCGTTTCAAATCTTTTGTGTGATGATCACGTTGGAGAGAGAGTGTCAGATTCCTAGGATCACGCCACCCAACAAGCGCCGTTTCAGAACAAAACCGTTTCAAATCCTCATGCGCCTTTAAGTGCCAGAGAGAAAACCCTTGAAATTCGCACACGCGTCCATAATGTCAGTAAAAGAGTGGGCGTTTCAAATTCACACGCGCCCCTTTTTACCGTCGTTTGAAATTCAATCCTTTTAACTCCCGCCTGAGTCAGCAACCTTTCGTCTTATCTTTTAAATGGCATCTTTTGAATTAAATACCCACGTGGATGATTTTTGACCACAGCTTCGTAATTACCCACCAAAGCAATAATACAGCCTGTAATAATTAGTAACAGAATTTTGGAAAATCAAAGATTTTCGTGCTAAGAGTGTAAAAAAAAAAGAAATAAAGCAACTCTTTTTAGGAATAAATGTGATGCCAATAATGACATGAAACAAGTGATCCCGGGCACGAATCTCTTCCTTTAAGATCAAGAGAGACCTTAAAGTGTTTATATGGATTCCCGTTGAATGACGATCAAACATTTATTAATAAATGTTGAAAGGCTTCTTTTAATTAGGCTAAGTAAGGGTGGCTTTCGCTTTGATTCAGCAATTCTAATCTTGAAATAAGAAAGAAAGTGAACAAAGTACTTGTGAGACCGGTGTAATCTGTTGAACAAGTAGGTAGGAATTAATTTTAAGTAGCTTGGAAAATATGAAATCTCAAAAAAAAAAAAAATTAAAAACTGGATCCCAGGGGAAGAAATGTTATGGTGTTTAACAATTTCATAGGAATAAAAAAAAAATAAAAATTTGAGATTTCAGTGGGATACATCCGTCAATTTGTTGGTGAAAACTTGAGCAAATTAATTGTTCACCGTCAATTCTTTAGGTGTTGAATTTTGGGTTTCACTCAGCTCGTAGTGGCACGAAACTAAGATCATAAACGCAGATGTTGTGTAACCATAAACCTCAGTGGTAATTTCTGAGAGTCTCAAGGGTTACATTGATGAAACGAATGTAATGGAGATGGTGTAAGAAATTAAAGTACCTCTGCTGCGAAAATAAGGACCAAGCAGAAAAACTCTTAACTCATGTGAGAAGAGAGTGAGGTAGCTCACGATTAGAATAAATGTAGTAGCCTTATTGGGAAGACAAGGTTTGTTTATACCAGGTCATGAAGGCTATTATCCAAAATCTTATGAGGCTTGGGACACATACAATAGCATGCTTCTAGGGACACTTAAGTAATCCAACAATTAAATCCCCATAAACGAACACACACACAAACAAAATTAAAAGAGAAAAATATTTTTGGAGTTTTTGAAATAGAGATAAAATAAGAAAAAAATAAGCAAGAAAGAAAAAAACTGAGAAATAGTAATAAAACTTTTGAAAAATTTGGTAACCGAACCCGAACGTTCGGTTGGTTTCGGTTGAGAAAAAGTTGAAAAACCGAACCCGAGCGTTCGGTTGGTTTCGGTTCAAGAAAATTTTGAAAAACCGAACCCGAACCTTCGGTAGGTTTCGGTTTTGGAAAATTTTAAGAAACCGAACCCGAACCTTCGGTAGGTTTCGGTTTTAGAAAATTTTAAGAAACCGAACCCGAACCTTCGGTAGGTTTCGGTTTTGGAAAATTTTGAGAAACCAAAGAATTTAGATGTGCAATCAGAAAATACTTTTAACAATAAGATAAACAACTTTGTACAAGAAATATACAACCAAGAACACTACCTTTGTGGTGATAAGCAAGTCATATTATTTAACCGAACCTGGAAGTTCGGTCAAATTTGCTTCTTACGTTTGAGGTTGAGAGGTACTGACTCTGATTCCATCATACCTAGCCCTTGCAATATTCTGTTGAATGATGCTTCAGGAAGAGCTTTGGTAAAGACGTCAGCCAGGTGATCAGTGGTTCTTACAAAGTGAACTTCGACGTTTCCATCTTCCACGTGATCTTTGATGAAGTGATACCTCAGTGCTATGTGTTTGGTTTTAGAGTGTTGCACTGGGTTATGACAGATCCTAATTGCACTTTCTGAGTCACAATATAGTGGGATCTTCTTCATATTGAGTCCATAGTCTCGAAGTTGACTCTGGATCCAAATCACTTGAGAGGTGCAGGATGCAGCGGCTATGTATTCCGCTTCAGCAGTAGACAACGACACGCACGTTTGTTTCTTGGATTGCCAGCTAACCAACTTCCCGTCAAGGAATTGACAGCCGCCAGTGGTGCTTTTTCTGTCGAGTCCACATCCTCCAAGGTCTGCATCTGAATAGGCTTGAACGAAAAAGCCTGAGTTGGAAGGATACCATAGACCTAAGGAGGCAGTTCGCTTCAGATAGCGTAGAATGTTCTTCACTGCCAGCATGTGAGGTTCGCGTGGGTTTGCCTGAAATCGAGCACAATAACACACAGAAAACATGATGTCAGGCCTGCTAGCAGTAAAATACATTAGTGAGCCTATTATTTGACGATAGAGCGTGATATCAACAGCCGGTTTGTCTAGGGATGGAGTTAGCTTGGTGCCGAATGCCATTGGGACTTTGACTTTAGAGTCTCCCATCATACCAAACTTTGCTAGGAGAGTCTTCGTGTAAGCTCCCTGATTGATGAAGATGCCTTCGGGTCCCTGTCTAATATTTAAACCAAGGAAAAAGTTAATAGGACCCATTGAGCTCATTTCAAATTTAGTCTCCATCAACTTTCTGAATTTAGCTGTTAGGCTGGGATTTGTTGAGCCAAAGATGATGTCATCGACATAGATTTGAACTATCATAAGGTGGTTACCTTCCTTTTTGCGAAAGAAGGTTGGGTCAACCGAACCTTGTTTGAATTTAGACATCTTTAAGAATTTAGTTAGCGTTTCATACCAGGCTCTCGGAGCTTGTTTGAGGCCATACACAGCTTTATCCAGAATATAGCAATGATTTGGATATTTTTCGTTGACGAACCCATGAGGTTGCTCCACATACACAGTTTCTTCGAGTTCTCCATTAAGAAATGCACACTTGACGTCCATTTGGAAAACTTCAAAGTTTTTGTGGGCAGCGTAAGCTAGAAATATTCTTACAGATTCCAGCCTAGCTACAGGAGCGAAAGTCTCTTCATAATCAATCCCTTCCTCCTGGCAATATCCCTTTACCACCAGACGAGCCTTGTTCCTAATAACATTCCCTTCCTTGTCCATTTTATTCCTAAAGACCCATCTGAGACCAACAACCGAGGCATCTGGAGGAGTTGGAATGAGGCGCCAGACTTTGTTCCTTTCAAATTCGTTCAGTTCGTCTTGCATTGCTTGAACCAAATCGGAGTGATCGAGAGCAGTGTTAACAGTCTTCGGTTCAACTTTTGATACAAATGAGTTAAACATACAAAACTCAACCTTTGAAAATAAGGATGTCTGTTTTGCCTTGAGTTGTGATCGGGTCAGGACCTTTTCAGAGACATCACCAACCACTTGAGAGATAGGTTGATCTCTGGTCCATTTGACAAGAGGAGGGTATTTTGGATCAAAGGTGGGGTCTAGTTCAGCGTTGATCATTTCTTCTGGCTCGGATTGGCTTTTGTAGTCGAGCGTCATATCAGCTTGCTCCCCCTCGATAGATGAGCTTTCTGGAATGTTTGGAGAAACTTGAGGTCCAGAGGTTTCTTGTGGTGCTTGGCTTTTAGGCGTTGATGCACCTTCGGTTGGAGAAGCACTTTCGGTTGCAGTTTTAGTGCTTAGCTCCCCCTCAACATGTGAGCTTGGCTCCCCCTCGACTGAATCATCGTTGGATGGAGGTTCATCAGAATTCGATCCTCCTTCATTCATTCTCCTGGTAGCTTCTTCGACAATTTGCTTCATGTGGTCTACCTTGTTGTCTGCGACACCTGCTTCTGAGAGAGTAGCTTTCTCTGGTTCGTCAAAGAGCTCCAGAAATTTCTTGTATAGATTAGCGATCGAGACTGTGACTTGGCCAGTTTGAGGAAAGATTTCCCCAACAGTGTCTTCTTTGGCCTGAAGCTTTTTGACATAGTTATCATCAAAAGTCACGTAATAGGTCTCTTCGATTTTTCTCGAACGCTTGTTTAGGACTCTGTATGCTTTGGATGTGAGAGAGTAGCCCAGAAAGATTCCCTCGTCGGCTTTGACATCGAACTTGTTGCGGTGTTCTTTAGAGTTAAAGATGAAACACCTTGAGCCGAACACGTGGAAAAATTTCACATTGGGCTTCCAGTTGTTGAGAATCTCATAAGGTGTGAGCGTGAATCGCTTGTTGAGATAGGACCTGTTCTGTGTAAAACAAGCAGCAGAAATAGCATCAGCCCAAAAATAAAGAGGTAAGGAAGCGAAACTTAGCATTGTTCGGGCAGCTTCACACAAAGATCGGTTTCGTCTTTCGACAATCCCGTTCTGTTGAGGTGTGTAGGGAGCTGAGAAGTTGTGACTTATTCCCTTTTCTGCTAGAAATTCTTCAAACTCCCTGTTCTTGAATTCCAGACCATTGTCGCTCCTGATGTTGCGAACGACCTTCTTGAGCTGTACTTCAATCTGCTTGATGAACACTTTCAGCTTATGAGTCGCTTCAGATTTGAGCTTCAGAAAGAACACCCATGTAAATCGTGAAAAGTCATCAACGATAACAAGAATATACTTGCTACCACCGATGCTTTCGATAGATGATGGACCACACAAATCAATATGGAGTAATTCGAGTGGTTCAACAACTTTTGTGTTAATTGTAGATGGATGACTTTGACGACTCTGCTTTCCCATTTCGCATGCAGCACACAAATGATCTATGTCGAACTTGAGCAGTGGAAGGCCTCGAACGTGACCTCCAGTGACAAGTTTGTTGATGTCTTTAAAGTTGAGATGAGAGAGTCTTCGGTGCCACAACCAGCTTTCGTCGAATTGAGCTTTTGATAACAAGCAAATAGCTGGGTTTCCTTTGATGGGTTTAAGGTTTAGAGGAAACATTTCACCCTTACGCTCCGACTTGAGAATTAATTTCTTTGTCTTCTTCTCAATAATTTCAGAACCTTCATCGTCGAATGAGACTTTGAGACCTGTACCTCCAACAAGCTGAGATACACTGATGAGGTTGTGTTGTAGTCCTTCCACATAAGCCACCTTCCTTATAGTAAAATCACCATTAGTTATCATTCCGTATCCCTTTATGGTGCCGAAAGAATTGTTTCCAAACTTGACGTTGCCACCATTTGAAAGAGACCTGTATTCCCTGAGCTCTTCTTTCCTCCCTGTCATGTGACGTGAGCAGCCACTATCGATGTACCATTCTTCGTCGAACTGCTCGTCACTTATAACCTGCAAAAGTTAAGCAAATTTAGGAACCCAAAGTTTCTTGGGTCCACGTGAGCTTTTCATGGGAACAGGAATAGTAAGAGAGATGTCAACAAGATATGTTCGTTTTATAAGTGTTGTTTCATCTTTCTTTTTAATGGTAAAAACTTTGATTTTATTAGGATTAGGTGCGTTCGGTTTAGACTCTGGTTTGGATGCATTAACCTTCTGTTTGCCTTTTTGTTCAGCTGATGAATGAGATTTTTGAGAACGAACAGAATGAGCTTTAGAGCAAGATGGAGATGAATTGGAAGAATTAGAAGAATTAGAGGAATGAGAAGGAGTGGGATTAGATTGAGATGACTTCTTGGCTGGAGACTCTAGGTGACCCTTTTGCTTTTGATCATTGGTGGGACTGACCTTAGAGTTTTGATCTCTTTTGACTTCAGAACCGAACCTTTGCTTTCGGTTGAAGTAGTTCTCTGAACCGAACCTATGCTTTCGGTTTGAGTCATTCTCAGAACCGAACCTTTGCTTTCGGTTGGTATTTTCTTCTGAACTGAACCTATGCTTTCGGTTTGAGTCATTCTCAGAACCGAACCTTTGCTTTCGGTTGGTATTTTCTTCTGAACTGAACCTATGCTTTCGGTTGTTGTGGCTCTCATGCCTTTTGACAGGATTGTTTTCAAACTTCAAATTCTTGTCTTGATGTGAGAAATATGCATTCTGGGATTGCCAGAATTGTTTCCTTTCAGAGAGATTCTTCCTGTATCTCTGGTTCCTTTCACGTTTCAGATTCCTCATCTGCTTCGGTTGATGATGGATATTGGCTTTCGTTTTCGGTTTCTCCTTAGCTGGTTCATTTTGAACTATGGGAGTTTCACTTTGAACTGAGGAACTAGAGGGAGTGTCTTCTTTTGCCGAACTTCCATTCTCTTGAGGAATGTCTTTCGTACCACTAGTACTTGGCACATCGAAATTATCCGGCTTGTTCAGAGGTTCTGGTATGTATCTACCTTTACTAATCCATGAAGTCCTTTATGACAAGCCCACCGTTTCATCTGCATTATCGATTGGAGCTGACCAGAAGAACTCATCACATCCATCAACATTGTCTTCGTTTACAATAGCTGTGAGTTCAGCGGTCTGATGTTCGGTTACTCCAGTGACTTTGTACACTTGATTTGGAGTGGTCTGGACCTTTTGATATACAACCGCTTTCTCTGCTAAGATCAGGGACTTTTGTTGGGACAATCGAGCGAACTCCACTGAATTTTCAGAAATTAGATTCTTGTGGTTTTCAGGTTCGCTTTTTACAAATTCTGAGCAGTCAATCGTGTCCTCTATAGAAATTTCACTCATGTTGTCGTCCTCATTAAGCTCAGATGCATTTTCAACATCGATTTTGTTTTCTGAGCTCAAGTTGGCGTTTAAAGAGTCAAATTTTTGTATGGTTTCGGTTCTCAGTTTAAGTCTATCATTTTCATCCAAAAGGTTTTTGAGCATGTCCTTGTGGTCCTTGGATTTAATGAAAGATTCTATTTTGTCCAGTCCATACATATAGGTCGGATTAATGTCATCAGATGATATCACACTCTCACAATTATAAGCTTCAGCATCGATTTCATCCTCCTTAAACTCAAGGAAGGGCAAAATCATGCGATGGATCTTTTGGCCTATTTCACAGTCTAAGTGAAGCTGAGTAATATTAGAATAAAGACGTTTTGCAATTAAACAAAAAACATTCCGCTGTTTTAACAACTTTAAATTGTCTCTTTGTAAATAAATGTTTTCGTCTTTTATTTTAACTAATTCCGACTCCTTCAACTCGATCCACATGCGCCGCTCCTCACTCTTCGACGACACCCTGCTTAATTGATCAGTTAGGTTAGAATTGGTGACTCGAGTTTGAGTTAAACTACTATCTAAATGAGAAATTCTTGTATTAACATTTTTTAGTTCTTTCTCATATGAGGATTGTGGTACTTTAAATGAAACGAAAACCGATTGTACCTTCTTGATCAGTTCATCGAGCTCGTTGAACTGCACGCTGAGCGGTTTGGCTGTAAAGCACATATCCTGCTGCTCCTTCGGTTCATCACTTCCACCATCAGTGTTGTATCCCCTCATCTGAGATACATCGGACACCATGAAGCACCTTCCGCCACTGCTCTCCTCCTTTGCCACACAAGCCTTTCCATGAGTAGGCTTCCTCACTTCATCGTCTTTTGAGTCGGTTGACCAAACTTCCACGCTACCGAACTCGTCATCAGCAACCGAACCCTGCACAATTAGAGCATTCATGGAAGGGTTAGCGGTAGAT
The DNA here is from genome assembly GCF_002870075.4 of Lactuca sativa. Taxonomy (NCBI): domain Eukaryota; kingdom Viridiplantae; phylum Streptophyta; class Magnoliopsida; order Asterales; family Asteraceae; genus Lactuca; species Lactuca sativa. The sequence continues at coordinate 12,548,826 of NC_056626.2, forward strand.
TTCTTCTTTCTCATCTCGTCCAACCTTTTCTGCAACAGGGCTTCCTCATCCTTTTCTTCGTCCTTTTCAGCCATCTTTTTGAGGACACAATCCTTAGAATAGTGGTTTTTCCCACCACAGTAGTAACAGCTTACTCCAGAATCACCATCTGCCTTCGGTTCCTTCTTGGGCTCTTCAACCTTCGGTTCATTGTTAACCTTTTCTGAACTATAACTCCCCTGCCAGTTTCGGTTTTTGTTGCTGGGGAATCTCTTTTTAATGAACCTCTTGGGGTTAGACACCATCATAGCATAATCCTCAGACATGAGGTCATACTCCTCCAAGTTGAGGTCTTCATCCTCCATCACAGCTTTACTTTTTGACAGGAGGGCTAGTGAACCTAGGCTTGAAACAACGTTCTTTTCCTGCAGCACAATCTTCTCCTGGGACTTGAGAATACCCACCAGTTTCGCCAAAGAGTATGATTTAATCTGCTCATGGGCTTTAACTGTTGACACCACTGCTCTCCATTCTGACCTTAGACCGTTTAAGAACATAACCTTCTGCTCGATAAGCTTCCTTTCGATGTCATGTTTGATCATCCTGCTGAGAAGATGATTGAAGCGATCGAACGTCTGGGTCACAGTTTCTTCGGCTCCTTGCCTGAATTCTCCAAACTCAGATAAGACCAAGGTTTGGATAGAATGTTCAAGATCCTCGTCTGTAGAGTACAGTTCGCGAAGTCTATCCCAAACTTCCTTTGCCGTCATGCATGAGCTGACCAGCCTGAAGGTGTCGGACTGAAGGGCGAATCTTATCAATCTTAACGCCTTGATATTACACTGAAATTTATCCTTTTCATCTTGCACAATATCTTTGACATCCTTCAGCAGATCATTATACTCCTTTTGAGTTTTGATGATCCTCGACGTCGCAGAATGAGAAAACGGTCCATTAATGATTGCTTCCCATATGAGGTATCCATTATCCTCAGATCCTATAACATAGTCTTCGAAGTGATGTGCCCAGACTTCATAATCATGGGTATATAGGATTGGAATCTTCGTGGTTGAACCGATGCTGTTGGAAATGTTGATGGGGTTTGATTGCGACTCGTCCATTATGATCGAAAAACCTGTTCAAAGATCAGACTTGTAATAAATCAGATTAGGGCAAAACAATAAATATCAAGATACGTCAATAATGAGATGACGGCTCAATAAATATCAGTAATTGCGGAAAAACCCTAATTGAAACCTTTTCACAGAAAAGAAGTGTATCGATAACACAGCCTCCTGCTCTGATACCAATTGATGAGATTAAAACTTAATCTAGAAGATCGACTAGATCTCAAACAGGTAAATAAAGATCAAACAGTAAGAACGTAAAAGTAATGAACAACTTAAGTATGAATCAAACGAGTCGAATGATTATAAAATAACCCTCAGAAGAGCTCGATTAAGAACATCAACTGTAGAGGATTGGTAGGTTTACAAGAACGATAAAGAAATTTGTAATGCTATCGTAATCGTCTAAAATCGTTAACCTAATATGCATGCAAGCATATACTATATATAATAAACAAGTAAGCTCACGGTATGGACACGCCCAAAACCGGAGTACAAAATTAAATAGACTAACAGCCGAGCCCATTGACGCAATCTTCAAAATGAATCTTTAACCCAACACATAAATTAACTAAACTACAATATTAAAATATCATGTTTACTTCTATTCATAAAATCATGACTTTAACTTTTTAACATATTATAGTTAACTTATTAGTTTAGATATGTTGTCGTACGTGAACAATTGTCATTTTAACATCACAAATTTTGTATAATTTATGATTTTATGAAAAATAGTTAAATTATTAATTGCAATATAATGTTAAACGGTTAAATTAAATCAAAATTTCAGTTAAACTTGAAAATTTTCGATGGCATATCCACTTTCATTAGAGATAAAGAGAAGGAGAAGACCATGAAAAGGTGATTTAAAACCACTTTCTAAGCTAAGCAAAATTAGTGGTTGGCTTGACAAAGGAACCAAGAGATCATGGCAGATCTAGACATATTGACAGAAAATACCACTTTATCTGACATACAGTAGAAGAAGGACTCCTAATTGTGAAGTGGGTATCATCTGAAGAGAATCCCACAGATCCCCTCACAAAGGGTCTGAGTAGGGTTAAGCACATTCAGCATGCAATGAGCATTGGTCTAAAAGATGATATTAGTTTAGTAGTTAGGTAGATATTTAGAAACTTGTAACAATGTAAATGTAATTGGCATTTGATGATTAAATAACAAAAAATTATTTATGAGTATTGTTCAATATCTTTTGTCAATTGTTTATTATTGTGTTTTATTTTGCATGTTTTACTTACTGAATAATTAGTTTATTCAAATATCCACAGTCGATCATACTTTGGAAGTAAGTAACGAATTAAGGTTGTCATGAATAGGGTTGTAGATTGTCTAAGGGTTTAGACATAGTAATGGTTTGCTGCAACATTCATGAATACTTTTGAAATGGAGAATTTAAGTACTGGATTAACCCACACTCATAGAATTACTTCATTGAATTTATCACGAGTAATTCTGAGACGATAATATCGTATAATCTTTAAACGGGGATATATGAGTTGTTGTTTACAAGTTGGTTGTGCATTGATAATACGTAAACACATCAATAACTTGATGTTATAAAAAGTATTGTTGTGCGTAATTTGATGAGTAAATAGTATAAGAATATAAATCAAAGTTTATCTATTCCTTTTGCACTAATGGGAAAAACGATATCTTGGGCCCCTCGATGATTTGGTGTTGAATTATAGTATCGGGCCCAGCCAGGACTAAATGGATGTGTTCGATTAGTAGTTCTTTGTCATTACAAATAGGAAATTGGTAAACAAATTGTTGCACAATGAGAATGATTCTGTTCCATGTCATTTTTCCACATGATATCTTGCAGAATGGAGGATTATATGATCACTTATCTTAGAACACGTTACTGACTGGGTTAAAGTTCGATAAGGGTTTGAGAGCTATAATTTGCTAATCAGTTTTTGAAGTTATACTGGCAACTATAGTTATTAGACTTATCAAAGTGGGAGACTGTTGGATTAGATGTCTAACCCCATAAATATAATTGGTATATACTTGAATTGATATTAGCACAGTCCTTTTGGGTTGCCCTCATAACTAGCAACTAGACATGATGACTTTTGGAGAGAGGTTGAATTTATTATTTGAATAATAAATTTGAATAAATGATTTATTAATGTACTATGAAAATAATATATTAATTATAAATCATATTATTTAATTTATATTTAATCAGAAATTAATTGGAATTAATTTCGGGATTAAAAGAATTAATTGAAAGTATAGGGACTAAACTGCAATTATTCAATAGTTGAACAAGAGGTTCCAGAACCTTCCTAGGAAGGTGGTGAACGAAATTCCTAAGTACAATTAGGGTTTCTAGATTATCCCATGTGGATAATTATGGAGGTTGATAATTACTAATGTGAATTTATAATATTTTATTCAAATTAGGGTTATCCAGCGTATCCTATCTGCACTATAAATAGACCTATAGAGCTTCACATTTTTGGTCATTCTAAACCCTAGAAGGATAGCCGAAAATCTCAAGCCTCTTCCCCTCTCTCCTTTCTCATCCTCTTGCTTAATATGGGTGTGAACCATCATAGGCGTGACACTTGTGACGCTTGCTCTCAAGGTTGAAGAAGACTTGGATTTTCATTGTTATTACAACATACCAATCAAAGGAATGTTTACTAACCCTAGTTACGATTTTCGAAATTATACTAGTGTAATTAGGTTTTCCTTTTGATGTTCAATACTTGTATGTTCAATTAGAGAAAACATAGATCCAAGAAATTAGGGTTGCATGCACACATACGGATTGTTTGTTATGCTCAAAACTCATTAGTTATAAGAAGCCAAACCAGTATAATACTGATTTTCTTAAAACTGCTAAAACCATTTCTATCCGTTGACGCACATGCACAACTCTGATTGAATTTCTAAGAGAGTTTTTGGACTCAGACTATGGTTTTATATTTAATTTCATAATAGAAATATTTTTAGCAAAAGCATTTACAAAAGTCGAAAAATAGGACGTTTCAAGTTAATTAAAAGCAAATCATTAAACGCAATTTCCCGGAGTTCTACAACTCAAAAAATTAATCCATCTGACTTTTTGAAATCCTTGAACTCTACTCTATCGTATGCCACTTTCGAGGAAAATTATTTTATATTGGGATTTCGACACACAAATTGAGACAACTGTTTTGTGACATTTTTAATGTCGCAAGTGTGACATTAACCATTTTGGTACCATAAATCATACATTTTCACCCAAACATTCAACCATGTATTATTGCTTAAAGTACATGATAAATTAATTAAAGCAATACACCAATACAAGTATGATATGCATCTTAATACTTAAATACTTATACTTGTGTGTATAACTAATGCAATATCTTTATATTTGATTTTGTTGTAAAACTAAGATCATATAAGAATCTACCAACTATATACACAATCCATACCACTCAATAAATAATATGCACACACACATACACACACACACACACATATATATATATATATATATATATATATATATATATTCAATTAAATCAACACATTGCTTGCAATTTAAAACCAAAGTTCACCTCTTAAATTGACAACCAAACTGGAAGTGTTACTTCCACATTTCAAATTACCCAATGTTACACACAAAGGACAAATTGTTGGTATTTCTTTTCTAGATTGAAGCTATCAGCAACACACCAAGAGGCCACCAGCCCCATCTTCTTGCTTCTTTCTTTCTTTGATTTTGTTTTCTCCTTTTTCTTCAAACTTAATCAATAAAATCTCCAACTGGACGTGGGTATTTATGACAGTGAAAAGGATAACAACCCTCTCTCGATTCCCCTTTTTCCCCATCGACTTCACAACAATTATCTTCTTGTTTCCTTTCCTTTGAAACATCTAGGGTACACATACATCCTATACATATTCTCAAGAGTAGCTAATCCTTCCTCACGTTGGCCTATTACAATCTACACTCACTCATGAAACTTCCATCAACCCTGCAGTCGCTCATGCATGATAATCATACATAACATTGGATCCCATAGACAGTCAAATATTTGATTTTACCTTAAGCCCAGAACTAGACAAGGAACAGGAAATAAAGCTAAATCAAACATTCTCAGGCTATTAAATCTTAGTTATGTACGACTATGATACATACACTAAGTAATTACAATAATGATGTCGATTCCATCTAGCATACAAGAAATTCTCCAAGGCTATCATGCATCATAACTTAGGAAATTCTATCATGCAATTCCTGAAGATCCTTAGCCTACAACTAGCATGCAATTCTATCATAAACAAATAACTTTGTGGGTATCTTGGGGAATACTTTCTTGCTCCAGCTGATCGTACACATAGCATTCTTCCTTGGTTACTTTTGAAAATAAGTTGAAAATACTTTGAAAACTTTTGAAAATCCTTAGTTTGAGTCTGGATTCATATGAATGTTCATCCGATTCTCTCAAACCAAGGCTCTGATAGTAACTTGTAACATCCTAAAAATCAAGGCAAATTTTTCATTTTTAAAATCATTCCAAAATCCATAAGTTTTACAAAACATATTTCCAAAAAGTCACAATCATGAATCAGAGTATCCCAAAATCATAAAACACATAAAAATTCTGGATGATGTACATGATCAAGACTTCTCCTTGCCCTTGTGCTCTGAAGTACCTAAAACCTTAAAATCAACATGTAAGCCAAAGCTTAGTGAGCTTTCCCTAAAATACCACCACACAAACATATAACAACATGCATATTGGGTCCACAACCATCGGGCTGGATTACCCCTGAGCCCACATAACAAGTCTGGATTTCCCACTTGGCCCACAACTCATGTCTGGATTGCTCTCGAGCCCACAACATAAGTATAGCTTGACTTTCCGGCCCTCAGCTTATGTCCGACTTGCTCCCGAGCCCACAACATAAGTCTAGATTGACTTTCCGGCCCTCAGCTTATGTCTGGATTGCTCTCAGGTTTGTTGGCTTCCACATAGAGCAATATTTCCTCAACCCAACCGCACTATGTCGACATATGCTACAGATAAAAATATAACTAGAAACAGATAATCATGCAGATCTAACTGATCACTATAACATAGCAAAATCCTATATACCATGATACATAACCTAGTGGGCCACACACAAGTATAGTGAGGAAAACTCTCCTCACACTCTGAAAGATAACTGAATAGATCACTGCTCCAAATACTGAATCAATCAGTCACCTATAAAATAAATGGGGACCCAATCTCAAACTACTAATAAAATTACCCAAAATAACCTAAAGTCAAACTTGGTCAAAGTCAAATGTCAATGGCTAAAAGTCAAAAGTCAAAGTCTCAAACCAGGCTGAGTACACCCTGTGTACTCCATATCTACACATGGCGTATTGAGTGCCTTTCAGACTACGGGACTCCCACTCAGTACGAGTTATGTAGTCCTAAGGTATGCCCAATATACTTACGTCCATATTTCCCTCTTTATTAAGCACTTATTCCTTTAAGGCCTTACGTCCAGAACTCATATCTAATCCTAAATATCATCCTAAATCATAAAGTTTCCAACTTTATGACTTTGCATTGCTAGAATGTGCCCAAACCCAAAACCTAACTTATTACACAACTACAAACTTCATTTCTCTTATATGAGTGAGAGGAAAGGATCAATATCACATTTTTATGACTTCAAGCACCTCAAAATGTCTGAAAAGATTACTTATAAGGTCTGGAGTAGGTCATACTCAACTAAACCAAGGTTATGGGACAAAAAATGCACAAAACTTAAGAACTAACAAGATTTAGTGAAACATTCATCAAGTTCATAACTATATATCTTCTGGAGGTTGCTTGAGAGGTGCAAATCCCAGATCTAAAATGCTTGAAGCTTTCCAAGTGCACTCCAATGATCTTCTTCCTTCAAAGATGAACACAAAACACCCAAATAGCTCTGAACTTTCAAATGAATATTAGAGTTTGCAAAGGGTCGTTTGGGAGGATGGAGGCTGAAGGTGGAAGGAATTTATGAGGGTTAAGGTGTTTAAATAGGTTTCAAAATCCCTGATTTAGGGTTTGAATATCACCCAAGTACTCCCTGCATACCCCTTGAGTACGCCTTACATACTCAAAAGCATCCGCGTCTCCTTTTAATGCCTTACACCCAGCGTACGCCCCAAGTAAGCCCGACGTAAGGACCATTTTGCAATAAACTAATACTTTTAGTCAAGAATGGAAATACCTGATTTGCTTAGGTGTTCTAGTAATCTTTTTATGACTAAATAAAAGATAATTATTTGAGTATATGTGATTTACGTGTATATATAAGTTTATAAAAAACATAATAATTAGGACTAAAATAAATGTCGAAGGTAAAATATTCTTTAGGACAAATAATCTAAACAAAAATTATAGTAGTCGTGATGGTAATTCCGTGCATATGAACTCCCAAATCTGACTTCGAATGAAGAAGTTATGATTATTTGTAGTTTCGCGTTTAAATCGATATGACAAAGAATGTCGTAAATAGTTAATCAGAGATAGGTTGTGTATTAGCCTAAGTAATCTAAACGAAAATCATAGCAATCATAAAAGCGAAGTCGTGCATATAGAGAATGTCCAAATCTAACTTCGTATGAGGAAGTTACGGTTTTTCGAAGTTTCAGCACAATTGTGTTAGCACATAAATCGAAATTTAGATCGGTTAATTTTTAGCCGAAAAAAAACTAAACGAGAGTTGAAGGTCTCGTAAATAGGAGTCCGTAGATATATCGATAGTCGAGAACGGATATAGTATGGATGAGTTATGACTTTTATACAGACTTTAACAACTAATCCTGTTAAAAATATAACATTAAATAAGATTGAGAATTATTCGACAGAGTCTAAATGAAAGTTGTACTACTCGTTGATAGCTCGTATGAGAAATATACGATTTTATGTAGTTTTGCGAAAAGCGCTACACGCGGGAGGAGTTGTGCGTGCTTCTAGAAGTTATCCATGTAGGTCTAGTGAAATTATGCCATATGTCATGAGGAGAGCGGCCGACCAGAGCCAGGGCACGACACGCCTCTCCAATATTAGCCCTATAGAAATCCATTCAGCCCTATTCCAATCCACACACATTCCAAACATTCTCTCTCGAATTTCCACACATTTGGTCCGCAAATTTTCTAGTATTTAGGATATTTTGTGTAGTTCGAAGGTGTCTGAGATTTTGAAAATTATAACGTATCGGGTCGAAGTTCTACCAGTGTAATTTCTAACTTTTCTCTAGAAATCGTGTAAGTTAAGCTACACTTGTTATACTTTTAGTGTAACTTATGTTTAAGTTCATTATCGTTATTATGAACCTATAAACAAGATTTATCAGTGAATCCATGTCAAAATACTGATTGATCTACTTACGGGGGTGATGTCTCGGCTAGATATAGTGGAGTGTTTAAAGTGAGATTTTCAAACGGAATACTCAATATATCAAACAGACCCTACTTCCGATATGATGTTAACTGGTTGCTTCTTATTCGCTATAGATAAGTAGACATTGAGATTATTGAGAAATCTAGACTATCATTAGTCACAAGGAATATTAACTTAAGACGTAGTGATATGTACCTAGGTCACATCAAAGGGAAAGCTAAGTGCTAAGAAAAAGCGTTGCCCAAATTCTGAGGCATCCACTTTTAGCAAGCGAGTACATAGTTACTTTAATCTTACATATAGATATAAAATATCTAGATGATTAAATGTTATATGTGCCTAATATTCGCATTCCTAAATATCTGTGTTATATTAAATAATATGATTTCTTCTTGATTTAATCATATATGTATTTTCATATATATATATATATATATATATATATATATATATATATATATATATATATATATATATAAATATAATATTGGGTAATGATGGGTGATGAAATATGAAATGATGATGAGTGGCCATGACTATTTATGAACCATTCATCTAGCAAAGTATAGATGACGACCATAAATTATTCTTGACACTCCAATAGAACGCTACCATGCTTGCAACCTGTAGGTTTTAATTAACTATTTGTTCATTTGATGTACTCTATCCCCCCATGGTTGCCTTATTGATATACGTTGCTAAAGGAATCCCCCATACAATATTGTCTACCCATTGCTGATGATGATCCTTAGGATAGGTCTCTTGAGATCAATATTTTAGGATCGATATATGAGAATAACGAGAATGGGTAATCGGGTGAATTATTTGATGAAAATAAATAATCAAATAACTTAATTATTGTGGGTTGAAAAAACTAAGTGCTCACCAGACTCTAAAGCCTGACCCATTCAGTTTCTTGTATCACAGGTAGCGGTACGAAAACATAAGGATGATGAGAGGGTTGAGGAGTTTATAAGCCATTAGTATGAATAAAAGTTCTAAGGCCTGTAATGAATTGTTTATGCTTATGTTGTCTGTATCGAAAGACAACATCCCAAGGTTTTTATATATTTATGAAAAAATGTTTCTTTTGAAATACATTATGTATTGGGAACAAATTCCACAATAAAAGTTATACTCTCAATTAAATTAACATAAATAAAAAGTTTTAAATTGGCCGTGAAAATAGGGATGTCACATTTTCCACGTGGCAACTCATGGTGGAGCCACGTCATCGCTTTTACGGATATTTTTCGTAATCTTCGGAAAATCATAACTCTTGCATATGAGCTCTGTTTTCAATGTTCTTTATATCCATGTGTTCCTATTGACGAGTACTATAACTTTCCTTTAGACTTTGTCGGATAACTCTCATTTCATTTTAAATTTACAGTCTATGAAAATTACAATGTAAAAGACCATGAAAAATTCACAACTTCTTCATACGAAATATGTTCTCGGCGTTCTCTATATTGATGATTTCGTATTTACGAGTACTTCAACACTCGTTTACATTGTTTTGGCTTAAAATAAATCTATTTTTATTTCGATTTCTGTGTCGTACACTGCTATACTGCATCGAACCGAAACTTCGAAAAATCATAACTTCTTCATACGAAGTCAAATTTAGACATTATTTATGTGCACTCTTTCATAATTACGAGTACTACGACTTTCATTTAGATTACTTAGGCGTGTAAGCAACGTCTCTCCGATTCATTCTTTTATGACACACTTTATTTCGTGTAATTTATTAAATTTATAATAATGGTTTATAAAAATACTATAAGCCTGTAACACCCAGAATCTTGAAGATCAATTGTGGAATAAATCCCCTTTTCTAAGGACAACTCGTGTAACAACTCGAAATCCAGGTAAGCTTTTTGACCCTTCTATTTTGGAGAGTTGGCAAATTAGTCCCTTAAAGTTGTATGTTGGATTGGTGAGTACGCTGGGCGTACTGAGGTGTACGCTGCGCGTACTCACGCGCTTAAATTGAACGCGGACTTGCCCGGGTACGTTGGGCGTACCTAGGAGTTACGCTGGGCGTAGTGAGCCCAGATGCAAACCCTAATTTCTGGCTTGTGCACTATAAAAGGTGTTGGGTTTTAGTCATAAGACATCCTATGTGCTCATACAAACCCTAATGCTTGGATCTAGGTTTCTCTATTGTACATGCTTTCAATCCAAGACTATAAACCCTAATTCTAGCATATGGAAATCAATATTAACATATAATTAGGTTTAAGACATTACCTTGATTGTTATGTAGCAATAACAATCCTAAATCTCCTTGAATTGACTTTGGAAGGCTTAGAGTCACAAGTGTCACTCCTCTAATGGCTCACAAACACCATAAGCAAGAGGATGAAGAGGAGAGAGGATGGAGGTTGCCCAAAACGTGTTCTAACCCTAGAAAAGAAGTTCCTTACGTTTTTTAGCCTTAAGGGTTCTATATATAGTGAGGCTATTAGGGTTATCTAACAAGGAAACCCTAATTTGGTTGCTTAAGCCCTAAGCAACCCATAAACTCCTTTAATCAAGCCCTTGGACGATTTCCTTATGGGCTTCCCATAAGAATTCGTCCACCTCTTGATTTAAGACAATCCATGGCCCAAATTGCAATTATCTTATAATTACAATTTCAGTCCCTTAAGTTTAATTAATCTCTTTTAGTCACAAAACTAATTACCAATTAATTCTTGACTAATATTAATTAAACAATATGATTTCTCCTTTAATATATTATTCCCATAATATATTAATAAATCATATTTAATCCTTTCTCTCCATAATTCATCCTATCAAGTTGCTTTGGTGAAGGCAACCCAAAAGGACCATGCACCATCGGGTCAAGTACATACCAAAATAGTTATGGACTTAAACACTAATCCAACAGTCTCCCACTTGGATAAGTCTAACAACTATTCTGCGTATGACTTCAGATCCTGATCTGCAATCGTAGCTTTCCAAAGCCGCTGTCAACTCTGATCCTGTCAGATACGTGTGTCCTTAGATAAGGAATCGTATATTCCTCCATTCTAGATATCATATGAGATATGATTTCAAATCATTCTCTTTGTACTATATCTCGATTCCCGATTTATGACGACTGACTAATTGAACAAATCAAATTAGCCCTAGCCCGGCCGAGCATTTACGTTTGTCATCACAAAATCATCGAGAGGCCCAAAGATATCGCCTTTATCCTACTTTGGATAAAAGGAACGGATAAACTTTGATACAATGCTTGCTTGTACCCACTCACCGAATCACACACAATAATATGTTTTATAACACCAAGTTACTAGTGTGTTTACATATTATCAATGTGTAACCGATTTGCAAGATACAACTCACACATCTTGGTTTCAAGAATATAAGATGTTATCGTCTCACCAATTACTCGTGATACAATCCATGGAGTGATCCAAGTGAGCGTGGGTTTAATCTAATGCTCAAATCATATTCATAAGCACTCACGAACGTTGTAGCAAACATTTGCTTATGTCTAATGCTCTTTAGACAATCCACACTCCAATTCATGACAGTCTTCTTTCATATCTACTTCCAACATATGAACGACTGTGGCCCGTTCGAATAATTCGATTATTCTTAATAAACTCAATTATTCTGGAAGTCAAAACATGCAAATGTGAAACACAAGAATAATACTAATCCCATATGGCCTCAATCCTTTGAGCATAAATAAAACACCTTTTATTTATCACCATATTGATTACTCATTATTTGTCGTTTCGGTTAATCAACTTCTTACTTGAATTAGAACACTTGTCCCATGCTCCTAGCATGCACACAATGTTTACCTATGGTTCTTACTTTGTGAAATAGATCACATTGAACACATTTCCAATCATTCTCATTTCACAACTCCAAATCCTTTTTCCATAAGTGAAAGAATATCAAATTCTTGCTACTTATAGAATATGCTAGATTCTAACATTTTATGCAATGATCCTTTCGTAATTTCACTACCCCAAAGTCACAAAGACTATTGCCAGTGATATTACAAAGTCCTCTATCGGAGATTGTTACAAGACAATTCCTTAGATATGATGTCTCTCACTCAAAGTACATTCCTTTGAACATCCTTTTGCATAAAAGTTTCTAATCTAGTCATAGATTTTCAATATTTAATTTCCAATACGGACACGCTTCCATATTTTCCATATGACAACTCATTCTTAATAGAATCTTATCTATTCATAATAATGTCGATATGGTCCATCCAATATGGAAACATTTCCGTATTTTCCAATACTATACTTCCAACTACTCACAAGCGACCAATCCTCGTCGAACTTTGGATTGTCCTTTGATAGTTGTTTCATTGTTTTAGTCAAAACCAATTCTAGTCCCTTTTTCCTCTAAATGCGCTAGACATTTGGAAAAAAATTTAGAATGGTCAAACATTAAAGCATTTGCAATCGATCCTATACCTGAAGTGTATGGGACACGACGCATAATGTTTTATTTGCTATGTTCTCAAAATTCGAATTGTGAAGAGGAATGTCGTAATCATAATCGAAATTTTAAGAACACACTATGTACCCCTGACTAAATTTATTAACATTTCTTCAACTATTGCGACTTTGCAAAGTATGACTCTTGTTTTCTTATAATTAATATTGCTAACCTTGCAATACTTTCCTTAATAATCATACAATCATAACTTTTATGCTCCCACTATCATGATGATTATTATAAAACATAACACTTATGCTCCCACTAGCTTCTACATGTATTCATAAACATCTTAACTTTCAGAAAAACAATGCTTATTGAATTTCTTAAGTTCATGTTTCTCATACTTAGTGCTTTGATAATCTTTTATCAAGCCTTCTTGAACTTATACACCTTTGCCTTAGATAGTTCATATGTGTGTGTAAACAATTTCCAAACCTCACAATTCAAATTATGGAAAGGGATACCGTAACCATAATCGAATTCGAGAATGCAATTTTACAATCACTATCTTCTTAAAATCTTTCTTAGTGAAAGCATTTCCTCACAATCATTTTCATGAAGGAGGAAATCTTGTGACACTTAGATTTAAACGGTGTATGTGTTCCTATCCATGTGAATTTGTCAAAACTAAAGTTTACGACAAATTCAAACTCATATGGACCGAACTTTCTTAATCTTGATTTCTTGCCTTATGGTAGCACAGCTACCAACCATGTCTTCCAAGTAGTTAAGCAGCTCACCCTTTCCTATCACTGTACCTTTCATTGATTAAGGTGCTTTGCCTCTTATGCGTTCAAAATGAGAACTCATAGAACTCACATGCATAATTAACTCGATTGGATTGGCACAGAAACAAAATAATGTCAACACGATAGGTTGTAAACCTCAACTCGTGTGCTCGTGATGATTGATAAGGTTTATTTGATTTGTTCTTGAAACCTTTCAAGACCATTAAAACTCCCACTTACTCCTTGACATATAAGATTCTCTTGTCAAAACATTTCTTGACAAACAAATGTTCAAGAGTTAGTGTAGTTTTTATCAGAACACTTCATAAATTGGTCTTAGTTGGTCTTTGTCTTATCCAAGACATCACAACTTTCCACATTTGATGAATGTTATAAACCTTTAATCCTTTTCACTCAATGTCACAATCTTAACTTTAAGACTTGTTATTAGAACGAAGTATGATTGACTTCTTGATTTAACCATTTCTTCAATCCTTGATTCCTCTTCTTAAACATACAATTGTACTAAGACTTCACTTAGAGGATCAATTGAGATATGGTTCTTAATCATTAAGACCTATCATAAATCATAAAAGCTACTCTCCCTTCTTCTTAGAATGGAGAAACTTTTATCTTTCTGCCTACTTGATTCTTCTTATTCGTTCTGCTATTGATCTAAACCCTTTAATCAATTCAGAATTACACTTAATCTTGTAAGTATAATCATATTTACTAAGCTTTTAGTAAATTATGACGAATATTTTGGTTACTCTTATGGTGGACTTGATCAACACGCAACTTTGTGTGTTCGATCTCCTAGCCCTTCACTTGACACTTTGTCAACGAATTAGTCTAATTTCCAAATATGAAATTTCTCATTTATCGTGCAACCAAGTTGCATGATTCCAAGTTTCTGTCCAATTGAAACTTGGGCGATGAGAAACTCTCCCTATTTGGTAAATTCTTGACATTTCCACAAATAATATAATAAGAACCAAATCCATTATTGCTAATAATAGAAACATTTTAACATCAATTTTTCATACACGCCATTGTAAGGATAAATAAATAAAATTTAAAATCAAAATTTATTTTATTGCGGAAAAAATTTGTCCTTTACAATGCAACTCATTGAAAAACTTATTCTAATACATCTTTCTTAGCAATCTAATTCTAACTCTAAGTAGTAGCTCAAGAATCTAATCTTCGAGAAATGCGATCGAAATCCATTCCTTCACGGTTATATTCTGCTCACTTCTTCCCTTAAGCTTCCTTTCTTTTCTTCGATCTTACAAAACATCAATTGTAATCCTATCACATTATATATTAAGAATCTAGAATAGAAGCTTAAAAGAGTTAGTCAATGGATTTTACCTAAAGCAAAGCCATACGTTTTGACTCTGCCATCTCTAAGATCTCTTAAGTAAATAGGACAGCTTCGTCTCCAATGCCCTTTCTCTTGGCAATAAAAGCAAATTGACTCTTTTGGAACATGTCATGGAACTACTTCAGACATTGCCTTTCTCTTGTGATCAAACTTTTCGATCATAGCATGTCTTTCGTTGCCATTGTCTATATCCATAAAGGTCTCAAAGGCAGATTCACCAATCAACTTTGCTTTTCTACTGCGCCAAATCATTGCTGATTCAGCAACAATAAGCATATAGGTGAGATCTATAAGGGTCACGTCGCGGTTCATCATATAGTACTCTCTTACGAACTCACTATATGAGTTAGGAAGTGACTGAAGAACCCAATCAACAGCCATCTCCTCACAGACAACGGACCCCAACATTCTTAACCTATCAATGTGTGACTTCATCCCTAGGACGTGTGCACACACCGGCTTTCCTTCTTTTTGTTTACTTGCCAAAAGGGCTTGAGTGATCTTGAACTTTTCAAGCATTCAAACTTGTGGGTTAGGGAGAATAATTGGAGGAGGAGGAGGAAGTGAAGTATGATCTCTTGTTCCTCGATCGAATCGTAGAATATCATCTTCATGTGGAATGCTTGTTCCACGGGATTTGAGAAGACCATAGTTGTCAAATTTTGACATCTACAAAACAGGAGAAAACGAATTCAAGTTAGTTGATTGATTGAGTCCTTAGTAAATCACCCAAATGAGATACTAAGGCTAGGACCCAACACAATATTCTACAACTCGGGAGAGGGATGCCGTAACCCAAATTGCAGAATATTTGAAGGTAAGTGAATGACGATTCACTAATTTCCACCATGAAAAACGAAAAAGAAATTTAAGTTTTAAATCTATGAAAACTCCTAGACCCTTTGAGATTCATTGAACTTTCAATGGCATATTTAAATCTCGATATGCCCCTCTTGTTTGTGATTGGGATGCCGAGGATCACAAAGTGGGTGTGAATAACCATGCAAACTTACATGGTGCCCTCACATGTTACAGTCACCTATTCGATGTGCCGGTAAACCACACACGCTCCACCGAACTATGACAAACATTGAGTCACCCTTTGCTACCTTTGCTTAGACCCATTTAGTGTGCCGGTAAACCAGACACGCTCCACTAACGTCTTCGCAAGGGCACAAAGTGTAATTTCATGGAATTGCATCAATTCACTTTTGCCTAAGTAACTAAGATTGAGAATTTTATGAAAACATTTAGTTACTTTTATACTTCATTATACTTATAATGGAAGGTTTCGTCCTATCCTACCCATTCGGCTAACGACCCTCCACTAGTCAAGAGTGCGGTGGGTAAGAGTGGATACCCATTCAATCGCCATTTTATAGGCAATTTCCTTAAACACCCCTTATAGACCAGCTTCGTGAATGAGGCCTACTAACGGTAAGACTAACTTTTACTCATACATATATATAATGTTAGACTTTTAATGTTATATATAGTATAGGGTGTATTTTATACTTTCAAAATACTAGGTGGTCTAATTTAACAATTATACTTTTAATTCAATTAAGTTGTAAACCTAAAATTTTATGGATTTATTAAACTTCTTTTAATTATACACCTTAATTAATTAATAAAACCATAAGGGTGTGATTTGAACTTTTTCAAAACTATACTAGAGTTTTAGAATTTAACATTCCTAATTAAACTTTTAATCAACTTTTAAATTCCAAAACTTGAGGGCAAGTTTTGAAACATTTCAACTCATTAGGGTTTAGAAATTAAACATTCATCAAAATTAAACCATTTAATCAAAATTTAAATTCCAAAACTTGAGGGCAAGTTTTGAAACATTTTTCAAAACATTAGGGTTTCAACTATTTGAATTTCAAAACAACAAAACTTTTGGGTTCAAATTTAAACTATAAAACCTAAAGGGCAAAATATGAAACTTTTCATAACAACAAGGATCAAATAACAAATAATTCAAATTAACATTTAATCACATAATTATCCATATGTGATTAATTTAATGATTTCTTGCAAAACAATTTATCAATTTACTCAAAATAATTAATCAATTATCACATAAGGAAACAATTATCTTATTAATTGATAAATATCTTCAATTAGATCAAAATTATAGTCAAATATATCATATAATCGGATTAATATTGATCTAACATGATAAGGTAACAATCCATAAGCAAAAACAGCAAGAAATCGCGAAATACCCTCCATCTGACGAGTTGACTCGTCGAGTCAGGCTTGGACTCGTCGAGTCTGCATGGACTCGGCGAGTCCAGCCTCCAGAATCCAAAAAATCGAATTTTTCAAACATGTTAAGCATCAATACAATAGAAACCAGTCTAGGCTCTGATACCACTATTGGGTTTTAGTCATAAGACATCATATGTGCTCATACAAACCCTAATGCTTGGATCTAGGTTTCTCTATTGTACATGCTTTCAATCCAAGACTATAAACCCTAATTCTAGCACATGGAAATCAATATTAACATATAATTAGGTTTAAGATATTGCCTTGATTGTTATGTAGCAATAACAATCCCAAATCTCCTTGAATTGACTTTGGAAGGCTTAGAGTCACAAGTGTCACTCCTCTAATGGCTCACAAACACCATAAGCAAGAGGATGAAGAGGAGAGAGGATGGAGGCTGCCCAAAACGTGTTCTAACCCTAGAAAAGAAGTTCCTTACGTTTTTTAGCCTTAAGGGTTCTATATATAGTGAGACTATTAGGGTTATCTAACAAGGAAACCCTAATTTGGTTGCTTAAGCCCTAAGCAACCCATAGACACCTTTAATCAAGCCCTTGGACGATTTCCTTATGGGCTTCCCATAAGAATTCATCCACCTCTTGATTTAAGACAATCCATGGCCCAAATTGCAATTATCTTATAATTACAATTCCAGTCCCTTAAGTTTAATTAATCTCTTTTAGTCACAAAACTAATTACCAATTAATTCTTGACTAATATTAATTAAACAATATGATTTCTCCTTTAATATATTATTCCCATAATATATTAATAAATCATATTTAATCCTTTCTCTCCATAATTCATCCTATCAAGTTGCTTTGGTGAAGGCAACCCAAAAGGACCATGCACCATCGGGTCAAGTACATACCAAAATAGTTATGGACTTAGACACTAATCCAACAAAAGGAACATGTAGTCCTTTGCCCTAGCCACCATACCCCCTTGAGTGAGTCCTTAGAGAGCTGAGATCCGTGCTTTAGCTTGTGTGTGTGTGTTTCTGAGCTTGAAGTTATCTTTTCAAGGTGAAGAAGGAGAAGAAGGAGCCATTGTTGGAGCTAGAAGTTGAAGAACAAGTGTAGATCCGAGTTCTATAGTGATTGGAGATCCCTTCTGAGGTAAAAAACTCAAAGCTTTCCTTGTTCTTCATAAGTTTTGCGTTTTTGGACCATTTTTAGGGTTTTTGGTTCAAAGTTGGAGACTTTGTGTGCAAAGAGTCTCCATGAGCTTAGATCTGACCTTTTCTAGTGTATATTGTGTTGAGGATTCATAAAAATCCAGTCTTGGACGTGGATCTTGTGCCATGCATGAGTTATAGTCTCATTATGGAAAGAGGAAAGGTGTTTTGAGAACAAAGTCATATTAGAGGAGCCAGATCTGAGTTTTGGATGCAAGTCTTAACCCATTAAGACCTGAATGAGATGGATAATGAAGCTAGGTATTACGCTAGGCGTAATCCCAGTATGCGCGGCGTAAGGGGCCGCGTACCCCGATTCTGTGAAGGCTCCGGGTACGCCCAGTGTACACGTTTGGTACACGCAGCGTAACTCGGAGGGTTGACTTTTGTTGATTTTTAGGGTTTGGTCAACTTTAGTGTATTTGAGCCAAGTAAGGGGTAAAATGGTCTTTTACCTCTCCTGAGAGTGATTAGAGGGAATGGTCTAGCCTTGGGAAATATGTTGATGACGAGTGTTTATTTCATATGATTAGGCGGAGGCTAGGTCTTATTTCACTAAGTCCGAGATTTTCGAGTTACCAAGTTACACGAGGTGAGTCTTCTCACTATACGTTACCTAGAGTGGTATTATGTGTTGACCAGAGGGTCTTATGTGCTATGTATGAGATTATGTATATGTATGTTGTAGGATTGTATAGACCGGACCGGATGGGTCCAACGATACAGACCGGGCCGGAGGGTCCAACGAGGTATTACCGGACCAGAGGGTCCAACGAGCTACGGGACTGGAGGGTCCCGCTGAGACACATCGACCGGAGGGTCATGCTACAGCCTCGAGTGCCGTATGTGTTGTATGCGGTATTTTGGGGAACTCACTAAGCATTTATGCTTACAGTTGTTGTGTTATGTGTTTCAGGTATTAGCGAGGACCGTGGGAAGGCGCTGACATGAACCGTACACACAAAGTGGAATTTGTCTATGATCTTGGGAATGTGTTTTGAGTAATAACAATTGTGAAATACTCCTTTGAGAATATTTTTAAATGTAATTTTGGTTGTTGAAAAAGGAAAAAATTTGTTTTGAAAATTATGTTGTTACAACTTGTCGATATTGTATTTATATATTAATTATTTTTTAATGTCTATAAAGTGATACATACATTGAACGCAAAAAGCGTAATCATATGGGAGATTTAAGAATTCTTTTAAACTAACCCTTCATTTGATATACTTACATTCATTGTAAGTGAAAGTTTGAAAGATGTTTATAAATTGAGTATCTTAAATATTACTAAAAGAGAAACCTTATGACATCATCTTAAAGAATCTGGATCATTGATTGTATTTCAATCTTATTTTTTCCACCCTTAGATCAAATTGCTGACATCATCTTCCCCATATGGAATGTATTTAATTCCAATAAATGATTTCCAATCATCAATCAATAACTTACATTCGTTGAAATGGAATGTATTTAATTCCAATAAAAGCTTTCCATATTTTACATCTTGAATTTTCAGTTATGAACATTTTAATATGGTCAATTTTAAAAACATATTACTAACAAATCATTTCAATCAATGCCTTAATATCAACCATTAATATAAATCCATTTATATTAGTAAACCATTAATATAAAATCTTTTTTTATTAGGAAATCATTAATACCGAAAAATCATATTCAAATTATCACATACATATATGATTCATCATTGAATCCGCGACTCACATTTATTTTCAATCGTTTCTTTTCTTCAAACCTTCTCCTACAACATCGTTAATATTGCTTATAGCTTCCATCATCATTCTCTGCTATAAACATTCGCTCTTGTGCGCTAGAAGGTCAGTACCTTCTTTCATTTTTTATATTTTTTTCGATTATTTTTTGTTCCTATATCCAATGTATGTATTCATATATTTCGATTTCTTTGTCACAAATTACATGAAATCAGTTAACTACTTTTCTGAAACTTTTCAAATAAACATGAAAAGATATTAGGTACCTTTAACAAAACAAAAATTAACTATCTTAGGAACTGACATTAATTACGAAAATGTTACATTTATATAGTAGAGACTAGGTGTGAGCCCCATGTATTACATGAGTGTATTTAAAATAATTAAATATGTATAAACATTTGATAAATTTGAATTTATAAGAAAAATAAAAAAAATATTAAATTACTAAAATTAAAGTGTTTTTTTCTCTTTTAAATTTA
The DNA here is from genome assembly GCF_002870075.4 of Lactuca sativa. Classification (NCBI taxonomy): domain Eukaryota; kingdom Viridiplantae; phylum Streptophyta; class Magnoliopsida; order Asterales; family Asteraceae; genus Lactuca; species Lactuca sativa. The sequence continues at coordinate 12,569,634 of NC_056626.2, forward strand.
AACAAATCATTTAGATAAAATAATCAAAGCAAATTAATGAGATTTTATTTTAAAATTTTGAAATTATAAGGAAAGTCCATTAATGAAATTGATATACATTTATTATTAAATTTAAATACCATATGGAATTTAATAAAATAGGAAAACCACAAAATTACATATGGAATAAAAATTAATTCAAAATAACCACAAAATGACATGTGGCAAAATGAATGAGAGTGTGACAAGTGGCAAAAAAATCTTCATTTATTAGAGAAGATGATTATGATTTTTTTTTTTAATTTTTATGTCACAAGAATCCGGTTAATTTTGGCGTGATTTTAAAATATCATTGAAATTATTATGTTTTTGTATATCATATCAACCTACTTTTTTATCTTTGTATAGTAACAATAAAATTTATTAATTTACACAACAAATATAGATATTTCAAATTTTGTAATATTATTATACCTTACAAAATACAACTCCCTCCAAAATAAATTTTTCGCCAGTAATTTCATCCATAATTTCAACAAATTTAAATTTGTATTTTCTTTATATAAATTTTTTTAATGATCCTGGTTTTTTTCTCCAAAAATATATCAAACATTTACGTCTTAGATAATGCTGCCCTATTATAATTATTATTTTCCAAAAGTATATCCGTTTAATGAGGAATTTGATATAATAAAGGAAGTGAATGTTAATTAAAATGAGATATATATTTCATAATTATTACATGAGTTTATTAAAAAATTAATATCAAGGTGTAAACATTAAGCATTTTTAAAGTGAAATTTCAGAATACATACAAACGATGATGTTGTACAATGAAATATAAAATTGAATAGACTGAAAAAAAACACTATTAAAGCAGTCAATCTTAAAAATAACATAGTTATGAAAAACTATAAAGTAAGATAAAAATTATAAGATATTAGGAGATTTGTAAAAAGTACATTTAGTAAAAGCGTTACGGTTATTAGAAAACATAAGACCGTTAAGATTAGTGAAAATACAATATATAAACTAAATTATCACAATAGTAATGAAATGTCATTATTTGATATTTCATATAATTGAAAGATATATCAAATTACATTGATGATATAATAAAATTATTCAAAGTTCGCTAAAACTAATGCAAAGTTCTTGCGAACACCAAATAAATAAGAACAAACATAAAAGCTAGCACTTATATTTATAATCAATTTAAAATAAACCAAGCATCATTTAGAAAAGAATCTCCATTGATGATATACTAAAATTAAATCTATATAATATTTAACATTTTATAAATTATATTACGTAACTTTATTTGAATAAATGAAATAATTGTCAATATTTAATGCAATAGAAAAACGGTATATTGGTTGTCAATATATGTTTAAATTAGGTAACATTATTATGCAAGGAACGTCTAATTAAAATGCTTATAAATATATAAATATCATAACTATATGAGACGAGGAAAGTCGTTCAACTAATAAAACAAAAAATGATGTCTACAAAGAGATCTTTTAATGATTATATAAATATATTTTCTACACATTTCAGTAATACCAATAATCATATATTTTTTTATAATCATTATACAATATCTATAAACGATTATATGTTTTTTTATGCGTTTAACGCGGGCTATAATCTAGTTTCATTATGTATTTCATTTTGCTAAAAAATTTGGGACGATTTTGTTTGGGTTTTGGTTGTTTTAGTTCAAAACGATAGTCTTGTACTTTCCAATATTGAATAAGTAAACAAATAGTATTAGTGTCGTTTATTTGGCTATAATCACCAAACATTTATTCCCAACCCAATTGTTAGATGTATTTTTTTGTCTCTCATAACAAATGTTTGTGACAGTAATATTAAGAAGCTATAAAACCCTAACTTTCAAGATTTTGAGTTAGCTAAGTGACAATATCTCCTAATCGACATTTGCATTTTTTTTCTCTTTCCCATATTCAATTGTCGCAATAACATTAATGAAACCAATACACATGAACCTGTATTAATTTGTCTCTAATCACCTAATTTTTATTCTCATCAAAATATTATATATTCTTGTATGTTTTCCTGTGACATTTTATTCAAAATTATTATACTAAAACTAATTCTTATGAACTATTACTTTATTTATCATGATATATATGAAAAAAAAAATTATGATTAAATAATTTTCTCATTATCAAACATACAAAATTTTGAAGTTTAATAAAGAAATATTGTCCTTCAAAAAAATATAAAACATTACCATTGACCACATTGACGGAGTAAATTTGTATGTTTTCTTATAGCTGTTATAGACATGGTTCTAAAAGACGTGTCATGACGTGGGGCATGATATAACTGTTACGGAAATATCCAAGGTGTGTTTATTAAGCGTGACGTCCAAGCAATGGCGAGTTTGACTTTGACCAGGATTTGACCAAGTTTGATTTAAGGGTATTTTGGGTATTTTGAGTGGTAGTTGAGATTTGTCACTAGTTGATGTATAGGTGACCGGTAAGGATGATATTCGGAGCAGTGACCTATTCAACTATCTATTGAGACTGAGATGTGAGTTTTTCCTCACGGTACTTGTGGGTTGAAGACACTAATGTCGGTCTACTAGATTATATATCCTGACATAGAGGATGTTGCTATGTTGTAGTGATTTGTTAGATTTGTGTCTTGATATATAGGATGTGCTATGTTGTAGTGATTTGTAGATCTACCTGTTTGTTTGTTGAGTGGTTATATGATTATCTGTTGATGGATATCTGTTATTTGTTAGGTATATGTCGACATGGTATGGTGGGGTTAAGACTGTACTACTTTGTGCTGTCAGTCAACAAACCAGGGCATTCCAACCGGAAGGTTGTGGGCCAGTGGTAATCCAACCAGGAGGTTGTGGACCCAACATATATTAGGCAATCCAATCGAAAGGTTGTGGGTCGGGGCATTCCAGCTAAAAGGTTGTGGGACAGTGGGAATCCAACCAGGTGGTTGTGAACCTAGTATTTGTTTGGCTATATGTTTGTGTGGTGATACTTTGGGGGAACTCACTAACCTTTGGCTTACAGTTTCAATTTATTGTTTTAGGTACTTCACATGATCGTGGCAAGGCGAATGCGTGATCGTGCACATCCTTCGGATTTTATGTTATTGGATTTTGGGATACTCTGATTTATGAGTTTTTATATTTGAAACAATATTTTTGTAAAAAACTATTGTCTTGGCGTTGTTTTAGAAAATGAAAATTTTACTCTGATTTTTTGGTTGTTACAAGGTGAGACCATACTAAAGAGTTCCCTTAACATAGTGAAGAATACGCTTCACAGTCTGATAATGCTCAATAGTAGGACCTTGTAGAAACCAGCTAACTTGATTAAAAATATATGCAATGTCAGGTTGAGTGATGGTGAGATATTGCAAAGCACCAACAAGAGACCGATAGAAGTGTAATCGGAGAAAGTAGTGTCGAAACTTGTAAAAAGCTCATTCGTAGCGAGTGAAGTGGAGACAGGCTTAACATCAAGCAAACCGACACGCGTGAGAATTTAATTGGCATATTTTATCTGACTAAGAAACAGACTGTCATTGGTATAAGATACCTCATGTCCTAAAAAAACAAAGCAACTCGAGGTCTTTAACAACAAACTCTTTGTTTAGACGTGAAATAAAATGCTTGATGAGAGCGGGATATATGCCTGTGAGAATAAAGTCATCATCATAAATAAGTAGATAACGCAATGTATTCCCTTTGTGATAGACAAACAAGGAAGGATCAGACTTGCTATTGATAAACCCTTGTTGTAACAAGAAATCACTCAAGCGCTTAAACCAAGCACGAGGAGCATGTTTTAAGCCATATAATGCCTTTTTTTTAACTTGCACACGTGATTGGGACGAGATGGATCAATAAAACCTGGGGGTTGTTCCATAAAGTCCAGTTCGTTAAGATTGCCATGAATAAAGGCATTCTTAACATCAAGTTGATAAATGGGTTAACGATAGATAGATGCAAGAGAAAGCACAATTCTAACCGTAGCAGCCTTTACGATATGACTAAAGGTGTGAGAGTAATTAACCTCATGTACCTGAGTGAAACCTTGAGCAACCAAGCAATCTTTATAACAATCAATCGTACCATCATAGTGAAGTTTAGTTCTGAACACCCACTTAGATCCAACAATGTTAGAACGAGGAGGACATGGTACAAGTTCCTAAGTATTATTTGAGCGAAGGGCTTTAATTTCTTCATGCATTGCCATCATCCAATGAGAGTGCTTCGCAGCTGACTTGAACCCTTTGGGTTCATTAATAGAAAAAAGTGCATGATGAAGAGAGTGTTGAGATAGCCGAGCCAAGTTTGCAATATGTTGAGGCTTAAAAATACTCGCCTTGGACCTAGTAATCATTGGGTGAGCGGTGGTTGGGGCAATCGAGACTGGTGAGGATAACGCTAACTCATCAGTGGAGTGTGTATTAGGTACCCGATTAACCGAGACAGGATCTGGGGCAGGGGCTTCATTAGCCGAGGAAGAGGCTGAAGCAAGAGCTTCATCAGTCGAGATAGGGGCTATAATCTGTTCGACAGGGTGATGGACAGGAACATCAGTCAGGAGGCATAAAAGTTGAAGCATGCAGATGGAACATGGATCGTGAATGACCTTTGGGTGATTGACTAAGATTTATCTCTATCATTTAAATTAGTAAATGATTTATCTTTAATAGGAGAGCAACACCGGATACCGTTGGGCTAGAAATCCTTTGGTATTTAAGTTTTATATATAAAACAATATTTAAATGAACAAATATCATGACATCTTTTATAAAATATACGATAAACTAGAAAATATGATAAATGATAAATATTGTGTATATATAAATCTTTTATTGTAATTCTTTTTGGAATGATATGGATTTTATAAAAATTTAATAAGATGATAGAACAAATACAAAAGGAAAATAACAATGATGAGTTTGTACATCCAAAATCCAAATAGTCCAATTAGTCTTACACTTTTTCCTATTGTAAATTCAAATAAAAGATAGAGTGATGGATTTTCTTGAAGATAACATGAGCTTCGATGTAAAAATCATCTGTTTATTATTATTCTTAACTTTATTTATTTTATATTATATTAATGATGTATCTATTTTACATACAAAAAACACTGTCCATGTGGAAAAGACCAAACATCCCACTCATGGAAAAAAAATACTTTATTTATAAAAATTATGGAAAATCAAAAAAAAAAAAAAAAAAACACCCAAATGAACTATCTTTATAAATTTTATTGTAAACTAACCATAGAAAATGGCATAAAACGTTCAGTTTCTTAATTTTTGTTTTGAATGGCGCTTTATTAGTAACTAGCAAAATGATACAAAATTACAAATAATCAATAAGTAAATTAGGCGGTTTTCAACTATCCTATCCAAAGTCCAAACTATATTTTTAACACAATATATATCCAAAATCCAATTAAACCAATTTGAAACAATCCTATCAAATAACCAATTGCATCAAATCCTTTTATTTTTTAAGTGTTGAAAATGTTTGATAACCCACCCAAAATATCTAATATTTAGCTATGTCACTGAAATAACTAATTAAAACGTTGATCAAATGACAAATCACCTAATAAAACTTCATTCAAAAAGAAGTATCGTTAACTTTTCCAACCTTCTTTTTGAAATAGGCTTCTACATCAATGTTTTTTGTTGATAGCTTGTAATTAGATTTAGATATGATTATCATCGGTTGCTCAAGCGTTGCTCTTTTCCTCCTTACGTTGTTTTATAGAGGTCCAACCACCACCCGATTCCCATCATTTCGCTAGTAATATGAAATCAAACATACGACATATAAATTGAACTGATACCTAATTTTATATGATCAAGTTGTGATTCTTTCTCTTTAGATAATTGCAATTACTCAATCCATAGAGAACGCGGATGAAATCAAGAAGATAAAAGAAGAAATTTTCTTAGTGTGTATCCCCCTTCGTAAATAGGCATGGTATGATCCTAAGTCCTAACAACGAGTAATCGCAAGTGAGATTCTAATCAAGTGTTTGTTGATTTATTTACAATGTATTTACTTACATATTCAAGCAACCCTTTTATATAAAAAATAACCCTGTCTATAATTTATTTACACATTCAAACAATTTTTTTATAGATCGAAACATATATAACCAACTATGTAAAGTAATTAAATAGGTCCAAATAGTACCAAATAACACAATTACACATATTGAAACTTCCAGAAAAAAAATTATAAATTTATAATCAAAAGTTGTATGAAAGTGTAAGAAAATGTTGTAAAACAAGTTTAAAAGCATTATAAAAAAATATAAAAATGTTTTCAAGTGTGAAAAGTGTACACAAAATTTATAACAAATCATTATTATAGTTTGTTGTAATCTTTTTTATTAAACACTGGAATATTTAGTGGATTGGTTTCCGGCTTTCTCCGTCTGTAGTTTTTTTTTTTTTTTTTTTTTTTTTTTTTTTCCAATTTGGGTTTTCCATGTAAATATATGTCTATCTGATTTATTGTTTTGCTTGCTATTTTCATTACATGTGGTTGATTGTTGTTTGATATTTTAGTCCTATTCCGCTTGAACTAATATTGTTCATGTGAATCGGTTTTCTGAATTGTTTGATACATTAGAGCTTTTTTTATTTTAGTGCATTGTTACCCTCTTTGTTTACTATAATTGGTATCAAAGCTTCCAGGTTTAATATTAGTTTGTTGGGATTATTTTATCAATTGGTTGATCATGTCTTCGACGAAATACGATATTTCGTTGTTGGATTAGAACCCTAGGTTTCCACTATGATAGGTAAAGATGAAAGATGTTCTTATTCAGATGGATTTACACATGGCACTTTTGGGTTTTGATAAGATGTGCACTTCATGGATGGAAGAAGATAAAGAGCCGAAAAATTTAAAAGCTAAATCCCAGATTCGTTTGCATTTAACAAATGATGTTTTGAAAGAAACTTCAACGACTGATTTATGGTTAAAGTTAGAGCAACTATTGATGACTAAGAGCCTACCAAACAAGTTGCACCTAAAGCAGTGGTTGTTTAATCTCAAGATGAATGAATGAGGTTCTTTAGTTGAACATATTTTCACATTCAAAAAGTTGGTCAATAACTTGGAGAATATGGATGTTTAGTATGAAGATGAAGACTTGGCTTTATTCTTGTTGTCATCATTGCCCGAATCCTACAACCATTTTTGAGATACTATCATCTATAGTCGTGACACTCTTGTTTTAGATGAAGCTCTAACAACTTTGGATTCAAAAGAGAAGATGAAGCATATTATTGGTAGTGGTTCAATTGAAGTTAAAGTTGAAGGTTTGAATGCTAGAGGAAGAACAACAGATAGAGGTGAAGCCTCTCAATCTTCCAATAGGACCAGATCTAAGTCTAAAGGCAAAAAAAGGTTTTACAATTACTATCATAAGAAGGGACATGTGATTGATCATTGTTTCAAGTAGAGGAATAAAGAGAAAGCAGTAACAAATGGTAAAAAAAGCTAGTTCTTCGAGTGAAGTCGATGTTGCTGAGGTTGATTGTATTGAAGAACTTCTTACAGTTTATTCAAATGAATTGGATTCTACTGGTAAATGGATACTCGATTCTGGTTATATTTTTTCATATGTATGACAACAAAAGTTGGTTTTATACGTTTGAGAAGGTTAACCATGGCTATGTTTTGATGGGTAACAGTTCTACTGTAACGTTCCAAAATTATAGAGTAAAATTTTCACTTTTAAATATAATAAAACCATCAAATGCCATTTCATCAAAAGATAATTAGAGTATACTCCAATCAACTATCAGAGTAAAATTATAAAAATAGATAGTGAAGAAATCTCCAATGGATGTGATGCAATCAAGTGAAGCTCTTCCATTTGCTACCAGAAGTACCTGAAACATTTAAAACTTAAACCGTAATCACAAAGCTTAGTAAGTTTCCCAAGATACCATATACAACACAATAACAATGGGCCCCGCCCTAGGGGCATATTTCAACCCATGTGAATGTTATGGTCCACCCGTAGTCTTACAATCACTTCCATTACTACATTCCCCATGTAGTCTTTCTTGTCCTCTATATTCTTTCATACAATGTGCTATGGTCCCCCATAGTCTTTCATGCAATTCATAAAGAATAACAAACATATATGGACACTACATGTCCTATACAGTATAGTGAGAAGACTCACCTCACACATAATCAGATAATTACCTCAACTTGCAAGAAAAGTGAACGTCGATACTACAAACCACCTAAACATTTAAATCAAAGGTCAATCCCAGTCTATGGCCCAAAACCATAAAGTTTGACCATAAGTCAAACTGGTCAAAAGCCAAGGATCAGCCGTCACCAACCGCCGCGTCGCGCCTACACCTTAACCACATCACGATCAATAAAAGATAAGGTATTCATGATTGGACCTTGCGTTCTGTGTTGCGACTAGCCTTTCACCGCGCCATGGTGAACGTTCGTAACAACTTATTCTATTTAGCTCTTAACTCGAAAGTCCAAGGCCACAAAGTTCATATCTAGATCGATTTACTTTTTTCATGAATAAAGTTTCTAACTTTATCCATCTTCATCACTCCATAAGCCAAAATCCTAAACTCTAACAAAGATTTTGACCAAAACTCAAGCATGGATTGAAGGAGAAGCATGCATAAACACTTTTTTTCCATGAACAAGTCCAAAATATGATTAAATCAAGAGAAATGTCCTAGAGCCCCCCAAACTCCAAGGACATCAATGAAATGGACAAAAAATGGGACCTAAAATGGTCCATAACTAGTTGTAATTTAAAAGGATTCAAGGAAGCAACTTTATACTTCCAAGAACTCAGAAACAAAGAGGAAATGTTGGATTTGCAATTGAACTATTTATGAAATATGTGTACAATCAACAACATAACACACACACGCACACACACACACACATATATATATATATATATATATATATATATATATATATATATATATATGTGTGTGTGTGTGTATATATATATATATATATATATATATATATATATATATATATAACAAACTAAATTCAAACCAAATGTAAGTACAAAAATCAATTCACAAGAAAAACATACTTGAATGTTGGCTTATAACATATTACAAACTCGAAATTATAGATTAAGGACTGCGAAATATAGTGTCCTAAGACATAAATTTACATGGTAGGGATATATCTAGAGGATACAACAATCAATTAAGAACAAATCTTGATTATGGTGAAAATTTTATTTTCCCATCTTTGTTGCAGAATGCGAAAATAAGAATAAGTGAGTTTTTTTGTAACCCTCAAAACCGATGTTTGGTGATGTATTTATAAGCTACACCTTGGTGGTTATTTAATCCCAACCAACACACATGTTCAAAAACTAAAATTAACTGCTAATTAACTGGTTGACAATTAGGTAACAATTAACAGATGTAATAATTAATAAGTCAAAAATTGGAATTAATATAAAATAACATTAATTAGTTAATGAGTCCCCAAGAGCCCCAAGACCTAAGGCCAATCTTTTGACCATTATATATATATATATATATATATATATATATATATATATATATATATATATATCTATATATATATATATATTAGTCCAAGTCTATTTGACTAATTTTTAGTAGCCCAATCACCAAATTCAGCCCAATTACCTTTAGCCCAAGCTTTAATCATATTAATAAATTACTAGGACAAAGCCTTATAAGGACGTTCAAGTTTATTCTTACTACCAATGTGGGACAAGTCCCATAAAGGTAATTTTCATTAACAAAGTTCCATTTTCTATTCAAACTCCAATAATACCCCACATTTAAATAGGAAATAAGAGAACTTTGATATTCAAATTAAGGAAGAAAGATATGACATGTATCTGAATAGGTGTTATAAAACTTGAACCTTTCATAGTGGATACTATTTGGATCTACTTTTTGGGTAATGAACTAGAGTCTTGAACTAACCACTTTGTATAGTAGAGTTAAAACAAGAAGTATCACACATATCATATCCAAGCATAGATCATTAATTATCATTGTGTTCATTTTAGTCGTGAACAATCCTTTCTTCATGAGACTTTTAGAGAGCTTAGCCATATCAGCTCCTAAATATGCGACTTCACATCCATCTCACATAGGTAATGCTAATCTGGTACTCCATACTATTCCACTATAGAAGCTATCAACATTATTAAGAATAAAGATTCAACCCTATATCATCAACGAAAAAAACAAAATAAATATCATAAGAGTGAGCATACCATTGTGTTAGTGCTACTTTAATTCTTCCCCAACTAGTTCTCCTATTAAACCTAGACCATGGGATCTCCAATCTTTCTAGGTTAGGTTTCCACATGGAGGTAACTCATTGTGTTGGCTTTAAGCCCATTCCATTCGATGTGAAGAGAACTTACTCTTTACTAAGGCCTTTTGTCAAGGGATCAAATATTTTTTCCGTTGAATTTATGTAACTAATGGAAATGATTCCATTCTTTAGCATGTCTCTTATTGCGATGTGTCTGCGCCTAATGTGTCTCGACTTGCTAATTTATATCTGACTTTGCGCTTTAGTGAGAGAAACCATGCTATCATAATGTATACCAATGACAATAATAGGTTGAGGCCACAGAGGAATACCTTCTAGGAAGGTTTTAAGCCATTCAACTTCTTCATCAGCTTTGTCTAAAGCAACAAACTCCAATTCAATTGTAGAATGGGTATTCACAGTCTACTTAGATGATCTCCAAGTTATACCAGCTCCACCAAGAGTAAACATATCTACTTATGGATTTTGCCTCAAAAGTATGGGAAATCCAATTTGCATCAAAATATCCTGCAAGAACAGGAGGATATCTCATGTAATGAAATCCATAATTCAGTGTACGCTTTAAATATCTAAGCACTCTTACTAATGCATACCAATGATCTTTCCTGGGATTATAGGACTAACGGCTCAATCTACTTACACTATATATAAGTCTGGTCTAGTACAATTCATAATATACATTAAGCTACTAAGAACTTGAGTATATTCTAATTGAGCTTCACTATTAAAAGAGGTGACTACCAGCTTGTAATCATAGTGTCCAAACTTCTTGAGTACACTTTCAATATATTAGGATAGAGTAATAGTATATCCATCTGTTCTTCTTTAAATTCTTACACCAAGGATCAAATCTCTTAATCCCAAGTCCTTCATGGAAAATAAGGATTGCATCATTCTCTTAGTTTGATTTATCACATCCAAACTAGTACCTATTATAAGCATATCATATACATACAAGTATATGATGACCCAAACATTCTTGTATTGATTGGCATAGACACATTTAACACATTCATTAATTCTAATCCATTAGAAAGTAGTGTGTTGTCAAACTTCTCCTGTAACATCCTGTTTCCTACCATTTCTGAGCCATGGACCGAAAGTCGATTGTGTAAGATTTTGGGCCCTAAGGAGGCAAAGTTTAGTCCTTGTGGAAGGAGGTAATGATAGTTAAGAGATTTTACCCTTGAATTGTGTTTTGGGAAGAATGGTAGAAAGGGAAAAGTCATAGGCTGGGTCCTTACATGAAATATGGATTTTTGTACGAGAAGTTTTTATTCCAAGATATTTAAATAATATTGTAGAGCTGTAACACCCAAAAAAAATCATGCCAAATTTAAACTTTTTGAAAACATTTCAGAACCACCAATCATTACAAAACTTGTTTTCAAAATAGTAAAATATCAGAGTATACCAGAAACAAGTCATAAACATGAGGAGTTGTACGATCACGCCTTTGCCTTCCCGCGATCATCTGATGTACCTGAAACAAAAACAGAAACTAATAGCCTAAAGCTTAGTGAGTTTCCCCCAAAATACCCATACACTGAACTAACACATATACAAATAACATCATGTACTGGGTCTACAGCTTTACAGACTGGATTACCCCTGGGCCCAAAGTGTGAGTCTGGATTGCCTTTCGGGCCCACAACTCACATCAGGATTGCTACCGAGCCCATAGTACGAATCTGGTATGCCCTACCCGACCCTCAGCTCGTATCTAGAATGTTCCTGAGCCTACAGTATGAGTCTGGCATGCCCTACCCGACCCTCATCTCGTATCTGGAATGCTCCCGAGTCCTCAGTATGAGTTTGGCATGCCCTGCCCGACCCTCAACTCATATTTGGAATACTACCGAGTCCTCAGTATGAGTCTGGCATGCCCTGCCCGACCCTCAGCTCATATCTAGAATACTCTAGGGTTTGTCGGCTACCGCACGGAGTAGTACAACCTCAACCCAACCCTCATAATATGTCGACATGTAACATAACTAATGCACATACACGTAATCATATAGTAACACATGTAGTCCTACAGGTCTACCAAACTGGCACAACACTAGCATGCATAACTAACTCACACTCAACATATCACCAACTACTAGGATATCAGATCCAATGGGTCGACATTGGTTCCTTAGACCCCTTAGTATAGTGAGGGTAACTCGCCTCTCAACTATCGAATCGAAGTGATAACCTCAAACTCTCGAACCACGCCCATGAACTCCACCACCTTCAAATGGTGCTAAACTGGGGTAGACTTCAGATCCACACATGTACTGTGCCTCAAACTTCTTGATCTTCAAGCTCCTCTCACCAAGATCCACCTCCCAAGCTTAAACACACAAGTATGGAGAGAAAACAGCGATTTAGGGTTTTTGGAATCACAAGGGCTGAAAGGGGAGGCTAAGGGAGGCTAATGACCCTTTAAATAGGGTGCAATACCCTGGAAATTAGGGTTTCATCCACCAGCTCCAACTCGTCGAGTCGTGTCCTCCGACTCGTCGAGTCGTGTCCTCCGACTCGTCGAGTTAGTGACTTAAACACGCGGTTGATTTTGTCTCTACTCGACGAGTCAAGCCTTCCAACACGTCGAGTTGCCCTTGAATTGTGACTCTAGAAGCTTAAACTTATATCGGGAAATCGGGATGTTACAAGAGCTCTTCAACACCTTTCCATGGATATAAAGAACATTGAAAACGAAGTTGGAATGAAGAAGTTATGACCATTTGAATTAGGGCGGTTTGTTGTGTTTTATGTACTCTAACATCCCTATGGTGCACATACAACCCTAATGCTTCGGATCTAAGTTTTCTCTAATTATACATGCAATATTCATTTTCCAAAGCATGAAGCCTAACTAGCATGCAAAGGTGATATCTGAATTATAAAAACTGGTTAGAATATTAACTTTTGATGTAGCTTGTAGAACTTGGCCTTAAAAGAGATTAGCACCCAAGTGTGTTGCCTCAAACAAGTCACAAACACCAATAAACAACTAGAGGACAATGAGAGATGTTTAGGAGACATAAAATCGGCTAGTCCTTCTTGGGTGTACGCGATCTGTGCCCAAACCCTATTTTTGTGGTTTGAGCCATATTTAAGCTCCTGAACTTCTCCAGACCCATTCCATTCTCAACATCCACCTCTCTAAAACCCTCTCTTGAAACCCTAACCCTAGATTGAGCCTTGTGAGCAAAAATAAGGTGTTTTAAGTGCTTTGGAGTGTTCTTGGTGCACATCTTCCTGTTTTTATGACATTGGATCATAGGATACTCTGATTTTAAATAATACTTTTGAACGATTGGCTTTGTAAACATATTATGGAATAAATGAGTTGTTTTTGTAAAGTTAATTTATTGAAATTATTAGATGTTACAAGTTGGTATCAGAGCTCTAGTTTGAGTGAAATGGATGAACATTCGTGTGAATCCATACTCAAACTAAAGATCTATGAAAGTTTTCAAATTATTTTCAAATTAAATTCAAATTATTTTCAAAACAACCAAGGAAGGATGTGATGTTTACGATCAGCCAGAGCAAGAGTTGTAATATGTAGAACAACATGCTAGTTATAGGATAACCATCTCCAGGAATTTCATGATGGAATTGGCTATTGTATGATGCGTTATTGCTATAGAGTTTTCTTGATTATTGTTGTAGGACTCTTTCGGGTGTGAATTAACTATTAACTGAATACATTAAGTCACATGCTGAATGGGATAAATAATTTTTGAGTGAACAATTTGGTCCTATTGCACAGCTCTTCTTTGAGTCCAACCGTTGTAGGGTTGAAGCTTTTAATCAAAAAATTATTTAAGTTATGTTGCATGTGATTTTATTCATGTAGTAGTTAACTGGCACCAATAGGGGTCATTTGGTAGTTGATGGTAGGGTGAGGTGTGGGTCTTAGAAAACCCTAGGAAGTGCTTTAATGCAATTGCTAAGCTGTTAGTGGGTGTTCAAAGTACTATTATGAGTACGTAACTTAGAGGACTCAGGATTATTCTTGAGGAAAGCATGGATAGGTGTGGAAGGTAGTATTGGGTCCGTACTATTGGAAATACAGGATCCATACTCTAATCAAGGAAGTCACGAGGATTCTAAGGATCTGGTTGAGGGTAGATAGCATGGTTGGATAATCATGACTAGTGGCAGTGTTTCTATATCTATCAATATTTTGGTTATGGTTGTTCAGGCTGAGGATGAGTCTGGAGATTGTAGTGCCTTAGTGGCCATGTTAGTTTGGGTATGAATGGTGCATACCTAAGTGAGTTAGTTGATTTTGAGGTCTCAGGAGCCTTGCTCAAGTAGTGCCGGTTGGTCGTGGGACTCAATAAGGAAGCGGTTGTTAGGAGCAGATCTAGAATTTCGGTTGGAGGATGAGTGATTGGCAGATGGATTGGAATGTTACTACCTATGGCAAGGTTTATGTTTGTTGTATTAGTGTCTAAGCCCGTAACTATATTTGGTAAGTAGTTGACTCAGTTGTGCATGGTCCTTTTGGGTTGCCTTCACCAAAAGCAACTTGACAAGGTGATTTAAGAATAAAGAGGTTAATATGGTTTATTAATATATTATATGAATAATATATTAAAGGAGAAATCATATAGTTTAATTAACATTAGACAAGAATTAATTAAGAATTAATTCTGTGGCTAAAAGGCATTAATTAAATCTTAGGGACTTAAACTGTCAAATGTGTTATAGTTGAATATTGGGCTGAGGAGCCTCATGGACTAGGCATGGACGAAATTAGGGATGTGTCCATCCTAATTTCGGCCATAAGGGCCATATTCCAGAAGCTTCCTTGGATTGCTTAAGGCCTAAGTTGTCCATTAGGGTTTAGACTGAAACCCTAGCAGCACCAGTATAAATAACACCCCAAGGCATCCAGCTTTTGGCCACTTGAACCCTAAGAGTCTTCATAGCCGAAATTGTGCCTCTCCCCTCTCTCCAATATCATCCTCTTTCTTGTTTGGTGTTTGTAAGCCATTATAGGAGTGACATTTGTGACTCTAAGCTCCAAGACAAATAGATTCAAGCCATTGATTAAAGAGGTAATCATCTAGATCTGTTTTCTTATGATAATTTTGAAATATGTATACTAGATCTCGGGTTTATAAGTCTTGGATGAATTGCATGTACAATAGAGAAACCTAGATCCATGCTTTAGGGTTTGCATGAGCACATAGGATGTTATTTTGTGTAAAATCCATCAGTGGTATCAGAGCTTTGTTTGGTTTCTATTGTATTGATGCCTTGTATGTTCATCTTGCTGAAAAATATCATTTTTTTGCCTTCTGCCTAACCTGACTCGGCGAGTCACTAGCTGCACTCGGCGAGTCAGCCCAACTCGGCGAGTCCAGTTAGTGACTCGACGATTCAGGGAGTCAGACAGAGAGATACTCGAGATTTTCTTACTATTTTGCTGAAGGATAATTACCAAAATCGTTTTTGACTAATAAAATCCGAATTTTATTGTTAGTATATGATTATCCTTACCAAAACAAAAGATAGTTACCATTTAATTGAATAATAAATTTCTTATGTGATAAAATTTGATTATTTGATTTATTTGTTTGATTATCTTGTGATTAAAATAAAATATATCAAATCTAGATAATCATTAAATTAAATGTTTAATTTAAATTATTTTCTATTTGATCTTATGTGTTTTGAAAAGTTAAAAAACTTACCCTCAAGTTTTGAAATAAAATTTTTTTAATTAAAAGTTTATCTATTTAAATTTCAAACCCTAGAATTTTACAAGTTTAAAATTCAACCTTATACTACATTTATTATAAGATTAATATATATGTATAACTTAAATGCTAGTCTTACCGTTAGTAGACCTCATTCACAAAGCCGATCTATAAGAGGGTATAAGGTTATGGCCTATAAAATGACCATTTAATGGGTGTCCATTCTCACCCACCGCTTCCTTGATTGGTGGAGGTTCGTTAGCCGAATGGGTAGGATAGAGCAACCATTTCCTCATTAAAAGTATAATGAATTAATAAAGTAACTAAATGTTTTTACAAAATTCCCAATCTTAGTTACTTTAGGAAAAGTGAAATTGATGCAATTCCATGAAATTACACTTTGTACCCTTGATAAGACGTTAGTTGAGTGTGGGTGGTTAACCGGCACACTAATTGGGTTCTAAGCAAAGGTGGCAAAGGGTGACTCATTGTTTGTCATAGTTCGATGGACCGTGTGTGGTTAACCGAAACATCGAATAGGTGACTGTAACAATGAGGGCACCATATACATTTGCATAGTTATTCACACCCGCTTTGTGATTTAAACATGTCATCGAAAAGTTCAATGAATCTCAAAAGATCTAGGAGTTTTTAGTACATTTAAAACTTAATCTCTTTTTCATTTTTCATGGTGGAAAATTAGTAAATCGTAATTCACTTACCTTCAAATTATTTGCATGTTAGATTACGGCATCCCTCTTCTAATTTGAAAATATTAGGGATGAGCAAACGAACCGGGGAACCAGTCGGAACCGGGACCCGATGGAACCGGTCGGGACGGGACCGGTACTATAATTTTGTGAATTTTTGGAACCGGGACCCGGTAAGAACTGGCACTTGGAACCGGCCCAAAACTGGAAACCGGACCGGATAGTATTTACAAAACACCCCATGGCCCATGCCCTTGCACTTCTACTTTGGTCCAAAGTCTTTGGACGTAAAAAAAAATCGCTTGCACTCTATTCCCTTCATCTTTCGTTAAATTAATAGTTCTAACTATCCTCAACAATTAACATCAAGTTGAGCATCAGGTCACTTTTTCACAGTGAATTCATCCAAAAAAATCTTTCCACTACAACCATAGGAAGAAGGGGTTTGGTGCAATTGAATCAATTCCACACACTCGCAGATAGAGATGAGCAACTACAATCCAACAAACCAGAACTTAATATAAGGTTGTTTTTGGGTAGATTATAATTATATAATTTAAAATTGCACCCACGTAGAAACAAGTTAAGTTGATCGTCTATTTATTATTAGATCATAAAAGTCATCACAACTATAGAAAAATCATCTCTAAATGTGTTTGGAAAAAATAGAAGGTAGCCGGTTCCGAAATAGAAAACCGGCAAAAACCAAACTCGGAACCGGAACCGGTAGAACCGTCGGGCCGGTTCGGTTCTTGATTTTGGCCGAAGTCGGTTCCCGGGTCGGGTCAGGTCCGGGTCGGGCCGGTTCCGACCAGTTCGGTCCTTTTGCTCACCCCTAGTAAATAGTGTTATTGGATCCTAGCCCTAATTTCTCATTTGGGTGGCTAATTTGGGATTCATTTCTAATCAAACTTTGTCTCTTTTTTATTTCAGATGTCGAACGTCAACAACAACGCCTTCGTCTCAAATTCCTCCGGCTTGTTCTCACTCATGAACTTGTATGGGAGAGAGATTTTTGACGGGTCCAATTTCAATGATTGGATCCGCAACATACGAATGGTCACTTGTTACGAGGACATCGAGTATGTCCTTGATGAGAAGCTAAAGGAAATCAACATCAACACTGCCTCTGTTGAAGAGATCACGGCCTTTGAGGCCCATGAGCGTGATGCTACGAAAGTCCATTGCATCATGCTGACGACTATGTTGCAGAACTCCGGAAGTCCTAAGAGGACATGTATCCCTATGAGATGCATCAAGATTTGTTGTACCGGTACCACCAAAGTGATAGGCAAGAAAGGTACGGGATCATCACTTTGATGATCACTGCCAAAATGGGTAATGGAGAGTCTCTTATCGCTCATCTGCAAAATATGCAGAGATATGTCGATCGCTTGCTAAAGTTAAATGTTAACTTTGATGAAGAGCTGGCAATTGACATCATCCTTCACTCCTTGCCTCCCTGTTACAACCAGTTCCGCATGACCTACCACATGAATTAAGAAGAGGTCACTTTGAGCAAGCTTCAAGGCTTGCTAAGGACTGATGAGAGCAATCTCAAAGATAAGTCTGTTGCATCAACTCCTACTCGTGTTGCTGCCCCTGTCTTGGCAATTGGGCAAGGGAAGGGTAAGGAGAGGAAGGCTCCCTCAAAGAGCAACCACAAGGGAAGGTCCCAAGATGGTACCTCTTTAAGTGGAACCAAGGATGGTTCTGCTAAACCCAACTCCTACCCCAAGGAGGCAGAGTGCCACCACTGCCATAAGATAGGGCATTGGAAACGAAGCAGCCCAGAGTATCTCCAAGTAATCAAGGATCGGAAGATCAAGCCATCCTACGCAGGTATTTAAACTATTAAATCTAATGATTCATCACATGTTATGTCTTGGATACTTGATACAAGATGTGGTTTTCACATTTGTTCTGATTTGCAGGGCCTAAGAAGAGATAGGGATGTGGAGATTGGGAAGATAAATTTGATCATGGGGAATAGAAGATCGTCGCCTGTCACCAAGATCGGAGTTTACTATTTAGTGCTCGATAGTGGATTAGGATTAGATTTAAATAATTGTTGGTATTTGCCAGATATGGCAAGAAACATCATTTCAGTTCATGGTTTGTATAGACAGGGTTTTAGATATTCATTTGATGATGAAAAGGGTTCTATTAATGCATATCTTAATGGTGTTTTCTATTTTGAAGCATTGCCTTGTAATGGAATATATGAAACTGTGATGGTTGTAGACAATTTAGGAAGTGATGTGTTGTGTATTGATTCTTCCAACGGTTTGGATAAAGCATGCTTGTGGCATTGTCGTTTAGGACATGTCAACAAGAAACACATAGCCCAACTCCAAAAGGATGGAGTATTGGAGTCATTCGACCTTAGGGACGATGACGTGTGCAATTCTTGTTTACTTGGAAAGATGACCTAGTCACCTTTCACTGGCACTTGTGAAAGGGATGAGGGTTTATTGGATCTCATACACACCGATGTGTGTGGGCCCTTTAGATCCACCACAAGGGATGCGAGCCGCCTCTATGTGAATTTTACTGATGATTATAGCAGATATGGATATGTCTACTTAATCAAGCACGAGTCATAAACCTTTGAAAAGTTCAAAGAGTTTAAAGAAGAAGTGGAGAATCAGTTGGGCAGGAAAATCAAGATGCTTCGATCCGATCGAGGAGGAGAGTACCTAAGTCTTGAATTCCATAACTACCTCAAGGAATGCGGAATCGTATCGCAACTGACGTCACCTAGGACACCGCAGTTGAATGGTGTGGCTGAGAGGTTTAATCGAACCTTGCTAGACATGGTTCATTCCATGATTAGTCATGCTTCACTACCTATCTCATTCTGGGGGTATTCCTTAGAGACTGTTGCCCATATCCTTAACATAGTCCCTATGAAGAAGGTTGTCAAAACACCTAACGAGATGTGGACAGGGAAAGCTCCCTAGTTGGTACATATCAAGGTTTGGGTTTGCGAGGCTTTCGTAAGACGAGAGACTCACGAAAAGCTCGAACCTCGTAGTGAGCGGTGTATTTTCATCGGCTACCCACA
This sequence comes from Lactuca sativa, assembly GCF_002870075.4. Lineage (NCBI taxonomy): Eukaryota > Viridiplantae > Streptophyta > Magnoliopsida > Asterales > Asteraceae > Lactuca > Lactuca sativa. Next base: position 12,589,488 of record NC_056626.2, read on the forward strand.
GAAGTCCTTTGGATATCTCTTCTATAGACCGAGTGACAATGTTGTCTTCGTTGCGAGGAGAGGGGTTTTTCGAGAGCGAGAACTCGTAAGCCAAGGGGACAGTGGGAGGCAGATCAATCTTGAAGAGCTTCAAGAGTCGAGCGATTAAGGAAAGGAACCTCTAACGCTAGCGCTCAACCCGAGGAGGAAACTCCGGTTGAACCGATTGGCGAGTCCTTACCTCTTAGACGTTGCAAAGAGTTAGGGTGTAACCCCAGTTTTATGGTTTTCATATTACTGCAGAAGGGGATAAGTTCATTAGTGATTGTACGCTAGTGAATTTAGATGAACCTAACAGCTACAAGGAATCCATGGCAGGCCCAAAGTCTGCAAAATGGAAGGAAGCTATGGACAGTGAGATTTAGTCCATGTATGACAACCAATTTTGGAATTTGGTTGACAATGTACCAGGTCGGAAGACGGTCAGGTGCAAGTGGATCTTCAAGAAGAAGTCTGGCATGGATGAGAATGTGCACACCTATAAGGCGCATTGGTCGCGAAGGGTTTCACTCAAACTCTCGGAGTTGACAATGATGAGACTTCTCACCGGTTGCGAAGATAAAGTCTATTAGGGTGATGTTGGCCATTACTACATTTCATGACTATGAAATATGGCAGATGGATGGCAAAACCGCTTTCCTTAATGGAAAGTTGGCTGATGATGTTTACACGAATCAGTCAGAGGGTTTTGTCAATGAGAAGCATCCCAATAGAGTGTGTAAGCTTGAGAAGTCCATTTATGGACTGAAACAAGCATCTCGCAGATGGAATCTTTGTTTCGATGAGAAAGTCAAAGAGTTTGGTTTTCTGCGAAGCGAGGATGAATCATGTGTATATGTCAAATCCAGTGGGAGTATAGTTAGCTTCCTCATATTGTATGTCGATGACATACTACTCATAGGAAACGACATCCCGACGCTGCAGGAAGTAAAGTCCAGGCTCGGGAAGTGCTTCGCTATGAAGTATCTCGGAGAGGCTGCCTATATTCTGGGAATAAGGATAGTGAGAAACAAAAGTAAAAGACTAATAGGACTTAGTCAGAATACTTACTTGGACAAAGAACTAAAATGTTTTAGTATGGAGAATTCCAAGAAGGGGGAGTTACCAATCCAAAGTAATGCCAAGTTGAGTAAGACTCAAAGTCTGAGTACCTAAGTCGAGATAGCAAAAATGAGCCTAGTACCATACGCTTCCGCAGTTGGCTCGATTATGTATGTTATGACTTGTAATCTCCCTGATGTGGCCTTTGCTTTGAGCATGTTCAGCAGATATCAAGGGAACCCTTGCAAAGCACATTGGACCGTAGTCAAGAATATTCTTAAGTACCTTCGCAGGACCAAGTAATGGTTTCTAGTCCTTGGTGGAAGTGATGACTTAAAGGTGTGAGGTTACAGTGACGCCAGTTTTCAGACCAACAGGGACAACTACCGTTCACAGTCGGGTTGGGTCTTTACCCTTAATGACAGAGCAATGACTTAGAAAAGTTCCAAGCAGGAGATTGTAGCTGATTCAACGTATGAATCAGAGTACATTGCAGCGAGTGAAGCGTCAAAGTAGGCAATATGGTTGAAGAACTTCATTGGAGACCTTGGAGTTGTGCCATCCATACAAGAGCCTATGGAAATTTTCTGTGATAATGAAGGAGCGGTTACCTTGACCAAGGAACCAAGGGATCATGGTATATCTCGACATATCGACAGAAAATATCACTTTATTCGATATCGGGTGGAAGAAGGACTCCTCGTAGTGA